>NC_044310.1:116192544-116494403 GCF_007474595.2 Lynx canadensis
TTAACCCACAGCAAAGTTTGTCTAAACAGACACCGATCTGGTGAGAACTGTGAAATCCCCACTCTGTGAGCCTGGCTCAAACAACAGGCTTATAGGACCTATGCCTACGTCCTGCCCTATCACCTTGTTTTTTTTATTTTATTTTTTTATTTCTTATTTTTTTTAACGTTTATTTATTTTTGAGACAGAGATAGACAGAGCATGAACGGGGGAGGGTCAGAGAGAGAGAGGGAGACACAGAATCGGAAACAGGCTCCAGGCTCTGAGCTGTCAGCACAGAGCCCGACGCGGAGCTCGAACTCACGGAACCGCGAGATCATGACCTGAGCTGAAGTCGGCTGCTTAACCGACTGAGCCACCCAGGCTCCCCACACCTTGTTTTTTTTAAAAAAAAAAATTTTTTTTTCAACGTTTATTTCTTTTTGAGAGACAGAGAGACAGAGCATGAAAGGGGGAGGGGCAGAGAGAGAGGGAGACACAGAATCCAAGTCAGGCTCCAGGCTCTGAGCTGTCAGCACAGAGCCCGACGCAGGGCTTGAACCCACAAACCGTGAGATCAGGACTTGAGCCGAAGTCGGAGGCTTAACAGACTGAGCCACCCAGGTGCCCCTCATCTTGCTTTTTATGGCAAACAACACAACAGACAAAGAAAAACAGTGACTATCTTTGGTAAGAAAAGGAACCATAAAGTGCAAAATGCAGCTTTCACAGGATCTAGAAAGTTCATTCCCAAACTTAACCTAAGAAAGATTTAGCAGCAAATGGTGTGACCCACATTTCTGTCCAGCCATATCTAGCCACAAATGAGATGTAACCCATATTTACAGTGAAAATTGAGGTGACAAAGGTCCCTTATGGACCAGGACCCCTTGTGGCAAATTCCCCTGAGAGCTGGTACAGTTGGACAAAGAGAGCAAAGTGTGTTTAAATAGATAACTCTTGGATCCACAGCCTCTTTGGCTGTCTGCCAGACGCATGCCGGTCGGTACATGCATCCTCTGGATGGCAGAGTCCAAAAAGAATATTCTCACTGGTCATAAAGCCACACTCTTAAGACACAGAACAAGATGAAAGGAAAACCTAATGAGCCCTATTGTTCTCCATGTTTCATGAGAAATGACACAAAAGACAAAGACAAAAGAAAACGATGACCGTCTCTGGGAGGAAAAGGATCAACATGAAACAAGAATACTCATAACAAATTTTTACCAAAGTTGCTATACCCAAGAAACTAGTGTACAAATATTTTTTTTCCTGCAATTTTATTTTTTTTAATTTTTTTCAACGTTTATTTATTTTTTTTTGGGACAGAGAGAGACAGAGCATGAACGGAGGAGGGGCAGAGAGAGAGGGAGACACAGAATCAGAAACAGGCTCCAGGCTCTGAGCCATCAGCCCAGAGCCCGACGCGGGGCTCGAACTCACGGACCGCGAGATCGTGATCTGGCTGAAGTCGGACGCTTAACCGACTGCGCCACCCAGGCGCCCCTGCAATTTTAAATTTAGAGGAGAAAAGGACTCTCACCACTTTCATTTCCATCAGACCCCATAGACAGAGATCTGGGAGGCCAATGTGGTAAGAAATGTTATTTTCTGCCAGCTTTTATCAGATATCCCAATATCTTTCAGCTGCAGTGCCTCAAAATGAACAGTGTCCAGCCTGGGAAGTTCATCCTGTGGACTATACCAACTGTTGGGGAGGAAACATTTTCCTCTATCCTTCAAGATTCTAGCTGTCCTAACAATTAAACTGACATGAGATGGATTAACAGAAGAAAATAAAATTTAATTATGTACGTACAGGGAATCCACATAAACGTAAGATATTCCAAAGACAGTCAGGCGCAATGAGGTATATATGCCATTTTGGACTAAGGAGAAGGGGTAGGGGTCCAGGGGCTCAAAGGGAAGGAAGGTAATTCACAGGAAGAATGGAAAGAATAAGTGTGTGGTAAACAAATGTTTTCTGGGCCACCCAGAAACAATGGTACATAATATTTTTCCTAAGCCTTCTGTTTTTAAAAAATAATCAGCCTAAAATAATCCACATGCCAAAGATATGTTTTGGGGTGGAAAATTTTGCTCTCCTGCATCCCTCAGTCTAAACACCTCTGTTCCCGTAAACTCAGGCTCAGCCTTCAGATCTCAACAGCAGCTCCCTTCTGGGAAGTCTTCCTTGACCCCCAGACCAGATTGTGCTCTCTTTGTTCTTTTCCTCCATAGAGAGATCATCACTGTAACAAATAATCATCTACCTGTTATGTGTTACTATTATGTGTCTCCTCCTCCAGACCACAGGACCTTGTGGGATTATTCACCTAACATCTCTGGCAACGAATTGCGTTGGCAGATAGTGAGTGCTCAAAGTATATTAGATGAATAAATGAAAGTAATTGATTCCGCCTGCTCAACCCGAGGACAGGGGCTGTGGGTGCCTTTTCCGGTATGCTCTCTGGGACTGCTAAAAACCATCTGCTCTCATGGCAATGGAGAAAGCTAGCATAGCCTTACTAGTGTCTTTATGCTTTCATTTGTTCAATAAGTATTCATTGAGAGGCTCCCAGGTGCCAGCACTATTCTAGGCATTTGGGATTTGCATAGGCAGTGAACATACACTTAAAATCCTGCCCTCATGAGATTACATTCTATACTGAGGGAGATAGAGACCGAGCAAATAAACAGGAAACATTGTTTTAAGTTGGTGGTAGAGCCAAAGGGATTTTGGGGAGCAGTGGAGGTGGGCTGCGATTTGAAATAAAATGGTTGGGAAAGACCTTCCTGAGAAAGTGATGGTTGAGCAAAGACGACCTGCATGCGGTTAATAGGGCAAGCTATGTGGCAATCTGGTGGAGGAGTGTGCCAGATCAAATACAGGCTGCTCAGGTACATTTGAATTTGAGACGAACGTTCAATACCTTTTTTGGTATAAATACGTCCCACATTTCGTACGGGACACACATCAAAAATTATTCATTGGTTGTCTGAAACCCAAATATTTATAGTGAATCATTTCACTTGTTACAGTAATAATGTGTTACGATTGTTAATTTGAAAAGCACCAAATAAACTTTTAAGATAAAGAAATACGAACCACCCTTTAAGGAGTCTTTGTGCCCAAATATAAAGGTAAAGCTAAAAATCTATACCCAATCAAATGCCCTCTGAGGTAACCACTCCTCTGAGGTAACCATTAGTAATTGCCTGAATACAGCCCTCTTTCTCCTCCTCTGCTACGTGTAAACACGTGTATTAGCGTCCTAGGGGTGTTGTAAAAACGTTCTACAGACTGGGTGTCTTTTTTTTTTTAATGTTTATTTTATTTATTTTGAGAGAGTGAGAGAAAGAGGGAGCATAAGCAGGGGAAGGGCAGAGAGAGAGAGAGAGAGGGAGAAAGAATCCCAAGCAGGCTCCACATTCAGCAGGGAGCTGACACAGTGCTTGATTCTACAAACCATGAGATCGTGACCTGAGCCAAAATCAAGAGTTGGATGCTCCACCTATTGAGCCACCCAGGCGCACCCCCCCCCCCCGCCCCGGTGTCTTAAACAACAGACATCTATTTTTACGGTTCTGGAGTCTGGATGTCCAAGATCAAGGTGTCAGCAGGACCATGCTCTCTCTCTGATGACTGTAGGGGACATTTCTTGGTTTATGGCAGCATGACGTCTATTTCTGATTTCATCTTTATATCTTATTCTTTCTCTTCCAAATTTCTCTCTTCTTTTTTTTTTTTTAATTTTTTTTCAACGTTTATTTATTTTTTTGGGGACAGAGAGAGACAGAGCATGAACGGGAGAGGGGCAGAGAGAGAGGGAGACACAGAATCGGAAACAGGCTCCAGGCTCTGAGCCATCAGCCCAGAGCCTGATGCGGGGCTCGAACCCATGGACCACGAGATTGTGACCTGGCTGAAGTCGGACGCCCAACCGACTGCACCACCCAGGCGCCCCAAATTTCTCTCTTCTTAAAAGGATACTGTCATTGGGTTAGGGCCCACCCTAACCCAGGCTGACTTCATCTTAATTACATCTGAAAAAAACCCTGTTTCCAAAGAGGATCACACATTCACAGGTACTAGGGATTAGGACTTCAACATACCTTTTCGGAAGACACAATTCACCCACAACACTCAGCTTCAAGGACTCCAAACGATCCTAGGTTGTTGAATTTTTGGGTGGCAAGGGGGTAACTTAAGCATTGCTGTAGGGGCACGTGGGTGGCTCAGTCGGTTAAGCATCTGGCTCTTGATCTTGGCTCAGGTCATGATCTTGCTGTTCATGAGTTCGAGCCCCCCATCAGGCTCTGAGCTGATGTCATGGAGCCTGCCTGTGATTCTTTGTTTCCTTCTCTCTCTGCCCTTCCCCTATTTGTGCTCTGTCAAAAAAAAAGACAAAGACAAAGACACCATTCCCCAGATCAAACTACAGAACATTTCTAGCACTCCAGAAGGCAGTGCAGTGTCCCATCCCAGTCATTCACTGCAGCGTTGGGGAATCAAGACCACCCTCACATCTGACACTAGTTGCAAGTTTGGAGGTCCTTAAGACAGCCCTCAGTGTCAATAAATCACTAGGAGGACTCACAGAAATCACTGAAAGGTGTTATATTCGTGGGTATGGTTTACTACAGCCAACAGACACGGATTACAATCAGCCAAAGGGAGAGACACATGGGGCAGAGCCCAGGAGAGTTCCATGTATGGCAAGTTCCGGCTGTCTTCTCCCTAGAGTCATGGGCAGTGCTAACTTCTCCCAGGGACAATGGGCAACAGTACACACTGAGTTTCACGAACCAGAGAATCTTACCTGAGCCTTGGTGTCCAGAGAGTTTGTATAGGGGATTGGTCATGTTGTTATGACTGACTGACCACCTGCATGGCTGACCTTAGCCTCCAGTCCCTCCCAAGGTCAATCTGATATTGCACAGCCAAAAGCCCCCAGCATAAATCACATCGTTAGAGTATGCCAGTATGGCTTAGCCCAAGGCTCCCTCAAGATAAACAAATATGCTTTTACTAGGCAGGACATTCTAAGAGTTTAGAGATCACCTCCCAGGAGCTGAGGGCCAAGGCCAGATCTCTCCTTAGGTAAGGTTAGTTCTTTATTACACATTAACCTTCCCAAAGGGAACTACAATTCTGACCTCTATTTCCATAGGTTTTCCTGTTTTGTTTTGTTTTTTTATATTTATTTTTGAGATAGAGGGAGAGAGAGAGAGCACACAGGAAGGGACAGAGAATCTGAAGTGGGCTCTGAACTGAGAGCAGAGAGCCCGATGTGGGGCTCAAAGTCATGAACTGTGAGATCATGACCTGAGCCAAAGTCGGACACTTAACTGACCGAGCCACCCATATTACATAGTGTATTCACGTAATTAAAAAAAAGGATTAGTGCTGGCGCTTTGGTAGAGCACTCGTTGGCAGGGCACGCTACTCTTGATTTCCAGGTTGTGAGTTTGAGCCTCATGTTGGGCATAGAGTTTCCTTTTTAAAAGTAAAAACAAAAAAGGACTAGTTCTCACTCTGCCCGTTGCTGCGACAATCATCGCTCGTCTGGATCCCAGCAACTGCATCCAGTTCGACCCCTATTCCACCTATAGTTAGTCTATTCTCAGGACAGAAAACAAAGTGGTCCTGAGTCAGGGCATAACACTTTTTGGTTCAAAACCCTCTAATGGCTTCCTATTTCATTCAGAGTAAAAGGCAAGGACGGTACTATGGCTTATAAGGCCCTAGGTGGTAGGACCCTCACCTGTCTCTATGACCCCATTTCCTGCAGTTTTTTTTTTTTTTTTCTAATTCACACCACTCTAGTCACACAATCTCTGTGGTTATGTCTCCTTCCTCATTCCTATTCTTGCTTATTTTTACATGTGCTCTTTTTCTCCCCCTTAATTGGGCTCATAAAAAAGTTAACCTATTTTATTGGTCTTTTCATAGTTGTAGCTTGGATTTATTGATCACTGGTTTCCTCCTTCTCCTCCTCCTCTTTCTCCTCCTTTTCCTTCTTTGGTTTGTTTTCCGCTCTATTCTCAGCCTATTATTTATTAATCCTTTCCTCCTTTTTCCTTCTTTTTTTTTTCTTAATATGATTGTTATGGAAGGTGGTCTGGATCACCCGGTGGAAGAACCAAGCGGCACTTGGAGATCTTGGAAGGCAGGAGGTTTAGTTTACAATGGTGGGCTCAGAGAAGATCAGTTTCCAGAGGTCTGAGCCCAAAGCATCAACAGAGGGGACAATTTATAATCTGTTACTTCCGCATTCCTCATTAGTAGTAATTTGGGACTAGTGGCAAGCAGGGTGGGAAGAAGAACCCAGAAGGGGAGTCTTCAGGCAAGGACTGGAATTTCCCTATCAGTACTGTTGGCCCTTTTATAACAGATTTTTCCCCCTATCATGATAGTTATTTTCCATGCGATTTTTCTTCTTTGTCATTCTTTAGCAATGAAATAAATTTAACTTAGCGCCTGATGTGAGGCTTGAACTCATGAGCCATGAGATCATAACCTGAGCTGCAGTTGGATGCTTAACCAACTGAGCCACCAAGGCATCCCTGCTCCAATCCACTTTTGGTGCATCCTACAGGTTTTGGTAAAGGTATTCTCCTTGCATATTACTTACAATGTAATTTATAATTTCACAGTTGATACATTGTAGAGGAGGGAAAAAACTCTTCCTCTAACCTCTTAGGTTCAGTAGGTGGGGCCAGTAAATCAAACTGATAAAAGACAGGGGCGCCTGGGTGGCTCAGTCCGTTAAGCGGCCGACTTTGGCTGAGGTCGTGATCTCTCAGTCTGTGAGTTCGAGCCCCATGTTGGGCTCTGTGCTGACAGCTCAGAGCCTGGAGCCTGACTTGGATTCTATGTCTCCCTCTCTCTGACCCTCCCCCGTTCATGCTCTGTCTCTCTCTGTCTCAAAAATAAATAAAAAAACATAAAAAAAAAAAAAGACAGATTAACATGAGGGGGGGAAACAGATTTAATTACATACCTACACACAGAAGTCCACAAGGAAACATGACTCAAGGTGCTACGGAATCAGTCTGGAACACTGGTGGAAAAACCAAGTGGCACTCAGAGACCTTGGTGGATTGGAGATTTATTTAACACTGGTGGCCTCAGAGGAGACCGTTTCTCCAAAGATCTGAGCCCTGAATGCGAGCAGGAAGGGTAATTTATAGTTATCAGCCTCCATATTTGTGTGTGTGTGTGGGGGGGGGGGTGGTTTTCATGTGGCAGCAAACAAAGGAAGAAGAACCCGGAGGAGGGGTCTCTAAGCTAGAGACCAGAGTTTGTTTTAGTCCAATCAGCCATCTTTGGTATACTTTATCCACTTCTCCAACAAAGGAGGCAGTTATAATTTGGACCTTATATATCATCTTTACAAAAGGCGATAAAGTGTGGAGAAGAGGCTAAACCAAGAAAAAGTGGTTTGGGGCTTCTGAGGGTAAGTTATAGGGAAGTGACTAGACAATGTATGATAAATAAGGGCTGATTAGTAAGGTTTGTTATGCAAATAAGACTCATCTCAGATGATAAGAGTTGCCTCATGGGGCGCCTGGGTGGCTCAGTCGGTTAAGCAGACGACTTCGGCTCAGGGCATGATCTCGAGGTCCGTGAGTTTGAGCCCCGCGTCGGGCTCTGTGCTGACAGCTCAGAGCCTGGAGCCTGTTTCAGATTCTGTGTCTCCCTCTCTCTCTGACCCTCCCCCGTTCATGCTCTGTCTCTCTCTGTCTCAAAAATAAATAAACGTTAAAAAAAAAATTAAAAAAAAAAAAGAGTCGCCTCTTAGTAGTTCTCTTCCCCCCATAGGAGAGGGAGACACCCTTACAAATGGAAATTTGTGTTACCCTCCCAAAGGGAAACTTACACCCTGCTCTCTGACCGAAGGATGGAGGGCAGGAAGCTATTTGCCTTCAATTCCAAACAATCCTTATGCCAAAGGGGCATATTTTGGGGTGACAAGGCTGATCCCCTTCATGTCCTTTGATCTAATAATTATTGGGGAGTATATGTCTTAATTTCCAAGTAGTTAAGATTTTCTGTTTTTTTTTTTTTAATGTTTTTAAATTATTTTTGAGAGAGAAACAGAGCATGAGCATGGGAGGGGCAGAGAGAGGGGGAGACACAGAATCCAAAGCAGGCTCCAGGCTCTGAGCTGTCAGCATAGAACCCATCGGGGGCTCGAACCCACAAACCGTGAGATCATGACCTGAGCTGAAGTCAGAAGCTTAACCGACTGAGCCACCCAGGCGCCCCTAGATTTTCTGTTTATGTATTATTTTTACCATGTTGGATTATCATCAGAAAAATAAGGCTGCCGCTTTTTAAAATTTGTTACTATTATTATACTTTTTTTGCCAAAGACATGATCAATTTCTGGAAATGCTCCATGGACATATGATTTTTTCTACATGAGGGACATTTCTCCATACTTCTGTTAAATTGTATATAAATTGTATTATCTACTTTCTCTACATGGTTCACTAATTTTTATCTATTAGGCATATCTTTAGTTTTATTTATTTATTTTAGAGACAGATTGAGTGCAAGTGGGGTGAGGGGCATAGGGAGAAACAGAGAATAGTAAGCAGGTTCCACACTCAGTGCAGCGTCCAACATGGGGCTTAATCCCCCCACCCTGGGATCTTGACCTGAGCTGAATTAAGAGTGGGACTCTCAAATGACTGAGCCACTTGGATACCCCAGGCATATTTTTAGTTTTTAAGTTTTTAAAACTAAAAATATTTTTAGTTTTTGGCTCTTTGAGTTGTGTAGTGTATACAGGTTTATTACTGTTAGATCGCCTTCATTAATTGTGCCTTTTATCATTACATAACACCCCTCTATTTAGGTTGATGTTTTTTACCTTAATTTTTACTAATTTTGCTTTATTTGCTTGTAATTTCTTGGTGCCTCTTTGTCCCTTTAATTTCAACATTTATCGCCTTGTTTTATCCTTACTCGTTATCAGCATATAGCTAGGTTTGGTTTTTAACGCAATTTGGCTTTTTGTCTTTCTTTGGGAGAATTCAGTCTGTTTCCTTTTCATCCTCCGGATTTTATTAATGTGCTCTTTATCTCCCCCCTCCACCCCCACCCCCATTTTAATTGGTGATTTATACCTACTTTTTAAAGTTCTGCTGATTAGTATCCACATTTCTCTGATAACTATTCTCACCTCTGAAATTTACCTTCTCTACAGCTTTACTCTTCCCCAAAATAACTTGTTTAAATCAGTATTTTTCAAACATTGAGTTCCAACCCACCAAAGAGTTGCAAAATTAATTTAGTGAATTGTGATTGAGATAGGGAAGCTGAAGTCAGATGCTCAACCAACTGAGCCACCCAGGTGCTCCTAAAATGCATTTCTTCTTCTTCTTCTTCTTCTTCTTTTTTTTAATGTTTATTTATTTTTGAGACAGAGGGAAACAGAGCATAAGTGGGGGAGGGGAAGAGAGAGAGGGAGACACAATCCGAAGCAGGCTTCAAGCTCTGAGCTGTCAGCACAGAGCCCGACGTGGGGCTTGAACTCACGAGCTGTGAGATCATGACCTGAGCCAAAGTTGGATGCTTAACTGAGCCACTCAGGCGCCCATGAAGAACTGCCTTTTTTGCTCCTTTTCCTCTTCTATTCTTGCCAAGACCCCTACCCCCACTCTACACACACCTTACAGTATGTCCTCCTTGGAAAGGTCAAGGAGTTAATGATGTCTTTGGAGTTTTCCAGCCCAATGGCATCTAAGGAGTGACCAGGTGGGGTTGTCATGAACATTTTCCCAGACCACTGTGTAATAGGTCAACTTATAAGATATCAGAAAGCTTACTGTATATAAGTTTGGCTTAAACTCACCTTTCATGTATAGTTGACATAAAAGGCTTATGTAGTTCCCTATTAGGGTTATCAGAAATTGCTAACCGCCCTATCTCACTTCTGTGACCTCGCCTGCTTGCTAAATAGATAACTTAGGATGCAAAACGCTCCCCCACCCCCTCTACCAAGATCTGGCCTAGGCAAGACCAACATGTAAAAAGTCATGTACTCACTGCCCTACAGCATCTCGGGTGTCTAACTATGTTTGGTCATTTTAAACCCTCTTAGGACAAAGGCCTTTAAAATTTATGGGTTCCCGCCAAAACTAACGTCTGTGTCACAATATAATTGGCTACCATGAAATGCTGTAGATTGTAATTGGTTAACCAAAAAATGATGTATTCTGACTTGCTAAAATCCATGTAAGCCCACTGTTGCCTTTGTTTGGGGCCATTTTCTGCACTTTTCTCCTTAAGATCAGGAGATCAGGTTTGGCCCTGCCGTGAATAAAATCTTGCCTCACTTCTATTCGGCATCTGGTGGGGTTTTTTTGATATCACCCTGTTTCACACTGATTGACCAAGACCTCTGGCTCCAGGGCATAAGTGACAGAAGGACACCAGCACACTTAACTTTGTACCTGGATGCCTGAGAAGACACATCACGGGTACCGAACCACAATCCTCAGTAAAAACCCCAGACCCCAAGCAAAGATGAGATAAGACTCCTTCTTCTTTCCTTTCCTAGTCTCCTGGACACTCTGTCTGTATTTACACATTCTCTCTATGTCTTCAATGAAGTCGGCTGTTGCTTCCTACTGGCTTGAGTTTGATTTCTATCCTGCCAGTCAGCCTGCATCATGATCACTTTTCAAAGAAAAAAAAAAAAAAAAAGGAATTATGATAGAAAAATGTCAGAGAGCATTAAACATAGTAAGATACCTTGTTTCAAAAAAACCCACGCCTTTGATGTATGGTGTATGTGTGCATGCACTTGTGTGCTGGATTAGGATATAAAATGCATTTCTTTTCTTTTACTTTTTTAACATTTATTTATTTTGAGAGACAAGCAGGGGAAGGGCAGAGAGAGAGGGAGACACAGAATCCAAAGCAGGCTCCAGGCTCTGAGCTGTCAGCACAGAGCCCAAAGCAGGGCTTGAGCTCACAAACCGCAAGCATGACCTGAGCTGAAGTCAGATGCTCAACCAACTGAGCCACCCAGGTGCCCCTAAAATGCATTTCTTCTTCTTCTTCTTTTTTTTAATGTTTATTTATTTTTGAGACAGAGAGAAACAGAGCATGAGTGGGGGAGGGGAAGAGAGAGAGGGAGACACGATCTGAAGCAGGCTCCAAGCTCTGAGCTGTCAGCACAGAGCCCGACGTGGGGCTTGAACTCACGAGCTGCGAGATCATGACCTGAGCCGAAGTTGGATGCTTAACTGAGCCACTCAGGCGCCCCGAGTTTCTACTTTTTTTAAATTTTTTTTAATGTTTATTTATTTTTGAGACAGAGAGAGACAGAGCATGAATGGGGGAGGGTCAGAGAGAGGGAGACACAGAATCTGAAACAGGCTCCAGGCTCTGAGCTGTCAGCACAGAGCCCGACGCGGGGCTCGAACTCACAAGCTGCGAGATCATGACCTGAGCTGAAGTCGGACTCTCAACGACTGAGCCACCCAGGCGCCCCCTTTTTACTTCTTAATGTATTATTTGTACAAGCATAGTAATCACATTTTGAATCAATTAGCATAATGTACTAAGTGTTTAGATCACAGGAAAAAGAACAGAGCAGATGATACAAATTTAAGGTTAACTGTTGGGGAGGACTGAAGAATTAAAGATGGCCTCCGAGAGAGGTTTTATAGTTGTTTCAGGTCCCTATTTTTATTTTCCTTAAAAAATTTTTATTATGAAAATTTTCAAGCACATAGAAAAGAAGAGTATAATGAACACTCATGAAACTAACACTTAAGATTTCACAGGTAACGTTTGGACACCATGCTTCATCTCTTGTTGTTGTTGAAATACTTTGAGTAAGTTACAGGTATAATTTCTTTAAATAGTCTAGCAAGCATCTCCAAAAAATAAAGATCTTTACTATACAACCATAATAAAATTGTTCCACTTAACACATTTAACAAGAATTAAAGGGATGCCTGGGTGGCTCAGTAGGTTAAGTGGCCGACTTCGGCTCAGGTCATGATCTTGCGGTCCGTGAGTTCAAGCCCCGCATTGGGCTCTGTGCTGACAGCTCAGAGCCTGGAGCCTGCTTTGGATTCTGTGTCTCCCTCTGTCTCTAGCCCTCCCCCATTTGCGCTCTGTCTCTCTCTGTCTTTCAAAAATGAATAAATGTTAAGAAAAAAATTTTTTTTTAAAGAATTAAAAAACTACGCTGCACGGGGTGCCTGGATCACTCTGTCAGTTAAGCCTCTGACTTTGATTTTGGCTCGGGTCATGATCTCACGGTTCCTGAGTCCAAGCCCCACATCAGGCTCTGTGCTGATAGTGTGGGACCTGCTCAGGATTCTCTCCCTCCCTCTCTCTCTCTGCCCCTCCCCTGTTGTGCTCTCTCTCTCAAAAATAAATATTTAAAAAATTAAAAAAAATATACTGCTTGGTCCATATTCAGAATACTGTAATATTCCCGATATGGCTTCTAGAGTTGATTTATTATTATTTTTAAAGTTTATTTATTTAGGTAATCTCTATACCCAACGTGGGGCTCAAACTCATGACCCCAAGATCAGCAGTTGCAGGACTATGACTTGTTGAAGAGGTCAGGACAGTTATCTTACAGAATTTCTCAACTTCTAGGTTCATCTGATTGTTTCCTCTTGATAATATCTATCTTGGTCCTTTCCCCCTGTAAATTGGAAGTTAGATTGAAATCTTGATTGGACTTGATTTTAAATATTTTGACAAGAAATGTTTCATAGGTCATGCTGTTTGCTACATATTACACACCACATTGGTGTGTGGTTGTTGCCCCTTTTTACTGACAATGATTCTTGTGCAAAGGGCGGTAATAGTGTCCATTGGACAATTTTGTGTATGATGGGATCATAGTTTGACACCATGCAAATACAAAGTTTTCCATCAGACTTTTTAAACTAATAGTTTTGGTATCTGCTGATAATTGTGTGAATTAACCATTTCATAAAAGCTGACAAAACGTAAACTTCATTTGCTCTAAATTAATTAGGTGGCATCGTTCTCCAAAGAGCTTTCCCTCATCACTTGGGAATGTTTCATTACCCAGAGATACATTTCTTACTGGGAAGGCAGGGTAAATGCTTAATTCTTTCCCTTTAATTAACAATTTTCTAATAATGGATTAATGGCAATCATCTCAACTTTGGGTGGTGGGGGCCCCTTTCAGTTTTCTCCTGGGTCCCTCTGATGTAACCCCGTCTTTGAAGGCTTCTTTGCTTTTTTTCAATATAAGTATTCCCAAGCGTGCCTTGTAGGTTCCCAGCTCCAAACCTGGAACCAGCCATTTCTCCAAGAGTCCCTGGTTTCTTTTTGTAAGCAATGGTATCTAGGTGTGGCTTGCTCTTTCGCCTCTCATTCTTTTGGTGCGCTCATTCCATCTCTCCAAACAAGAAGAGCAGTTATAACTTTCGTTTATTTAGTGTTGCTTACACACAAGGAATTCTACATGCGTTAGTGTAACTAGTTTATGGAGAAGTTTCACACGCGTATTACGTGAAATGATTTTATTTCTTGAGTCATCCCCACCTTCCGCTGTGCCCTGATAAGCCTCCCCTCTCATGCCTAAATGATGTTTGAGGCACCTATCATATTTCCATCACTTTTGGTCAGTGAAACAACCCAGTCTGGTTTAACTCTTTTATTTTTCATATCTAATTCAAAGCAATCTTCCTCTTCATAGAGTAGGCTACTGGGACCTTGTGTGCAGCATGGTCTGCTAATTGACTTTCTCCTCCTTGTCCCACTTTTGGTTCTAGCTCTTTGGGTATTGGAGATGGAAAATAGAGGGTAAAAAGATGCAAACATCTTTTTTGAGGTAATTTCTTTCTTTATTGAGTTATAATTCACAGGCAATTAACTCTCCGTTTTAAAGTGTGCAATTCAGTAGTTTTTGGTATATTCACAAGGTTGCAACTATCACCCCTCATTCCAGAACATTTTCATCATGCCCCAAAGGAATGCCTCCAGTCCCCCAACCCTCCCTCTACCCTAGCCCTAGGCAACCAGTAATCCCCCGTTTTCTGGACATTACATATAAAGGAAATCATACAATATGTGGCCTTTTATTTCTGCCTATTTTCAGTTAGCATAATGTTTTCACAGTTTTCTATTCATGGCTCAATAATATTCCATTGTAATGATACATCACATCTTACTTGTCTATTCATTAGCTGGGGTGTTTCCACTCCTTAGCTACTATGCATACCGCTGCTACAAACCTTAGTGTACAATATTTTGTGTAGATAAATGCTTAACATTCTCTTGTGTATATACATAGGGCTAGAACTGCTGGATCATATGCCGGCTCTGTTTAACTTTTTGAGAAACTGCCATGCTGAGCGCTATTCAAAGCAATTGCATCATTTTACATACCCAGGGGTTCCAATTCTCCACATCCTCACCAGTTCTTGGTATTGTCTGTTGCTTTGTTTTGTTTTGAAATTACAGCCATTCTAGTGAGTGTGTGTAGTATCTCAATATGGTTTTCATTTGCATTTCCCTAACGACTATTATCTTTTCCTGGGCTCATTGGCCATTTGCACATTTCTTTGGAGAAATGTCTATTCAGATCATTTGCCCATTTTTAAATTAGGTTACTTGTCTTTTTAGTATTGAATTATAAGAGTTCCTTACATATTCTGGATACTAGACATTTATCAGACATATGATTTGTGAATATTTTTTTACCATTCTCTGGGTTACCTTTTTTTTTTCCTTTCTAGTGTCCTATGAAGCACAAAAGTTTAACATTTTAATGTAATTCAATTTATCTGTTTTTCCTTTTCTTGCCTGTTTTTGGTGTCATATCCAATAAACCATTGCTTAATCTGAGGAAAAGCAAATTAAGATTTATTCTTGGGGCACCTGGGTGGCTCAGTCGGTTAAGCATCTGACTCTTGACTTGTCTCAGGTCATGATCTTATGGTTCATGAGTTCGACCCCTCATAGGGCTCTCTGCTATCGACATAGAGCCTGCTTCGGAACCTCTGTGCATCCCCCCCCGCCCCCCCATGCTCTCTCTCTCTCTCTCTCTCTCAAACACAAATAAACATTGAAAAAAAAAGATTTATTCTTGTGCTTTCCTTGGAGAGTTTTTGTTTTTGTTTAGAGAGAGAGCACAAGTGGGGGAGAGGGACAGAGGGAGGGAGAGAGAGAATCTCAAGGATCAATGCTCAGCATGGAGCCCAACGCAGGGCTCGATCTCACAACCCCAGGATCACGACCTGAGCCGAAATCAAGAGTTGGATGCTCAACCAACTGATCCCCCCAGGTGCTCCTCCTTGTAGGGTTTTATAGTTTAGATCTTACATGTAGGTTTTCAACCTACTTAGAGTCCTTTTTTTTTTTTAAGTTTATTTATTTTTGAGATAGAGGGAGAGAATCCCAAGCAGGCTCCATGCTGTCAGCACAGAACCCGATGTGGGGCTTGATCCCACAACAGTGAGATCATGACCTGAGCTGAAATCAAGAGTCACTTAACTGACTCAGCTACCCAGGGGCCCCAGGTTTTCCTTAATTTCTTTCAACAACGTTCAGTATTCGGAGTTCCCTCTGTCAGTGTGGAGCCTGCTTGGGATTCTTTCTCCCTCTCTCTCTCTGCCCCTCCCATGTTCTTCTCTCTCAAAATAAGTAAAATAAACTTAAAAATACCAAAACAATGTTCAGTATACAAATCTTCTACTTCTTTTGTTAAATCAGTTCTTAAGTATTTTATTTTTTTAATGTTTATCTTTATTTTTGAGACAGAGAGGGACAGAGCATGAGTGGGGGAGGGCAGAGAGAGAGGGAGACACAGAATCCGAAGCAGGGTCCAGGCTCTGAGCTGTCAGCACAGAGCCCGACGCGGGGCTCGAACTTGTCAACTGCGAGATCATGACCTGAGCCAGAGTCGGACGCTCAACAGACTGAGCCAGCCAGGCTCCCCTTAAGTATTTTATTCTTGATGCTATTAAAAATGGAATTGTTTTCTACTCAATTTTCACAACAAATGTCTTTTTACTTCACTAGGAGCAACTGGAATTCTCTGTCGGTTGCCGCTGCTGTACTTAGTAACGCTGACCGACCACAAGGCCTTCTGTGGGCAGTTATCCAAAGTGCGGATCTGTCATGGGACACACGTGTGAGCTCTGTGACACATGCGTGTCATACTTGTGCAGGGGCCGTGCTAATCTCTGTATCGTTCTGGTTTTGCTATGTGTGCTGCTGAAGTGCCCCACAGGTCTCCACAGAGCATGGTCTCTTGGTACAGGATATCAATCTCCAGTTCAGGGTTCCAACTTTGCCACTCACTACCCAGTGGCAGGCCCCACTACCCCACTGCCTCCTCCTGGGTTTTCCTTCTTGCAGTATGCATCCTCTTTGCAGGGGGGTGGGGGGGGAGGGTTCCAGAGAGATGGCTCAAATACTGGTAGCTGCCACTGGGTTTACTTGACGGTGGGGGTTTATTTTCCAGACGATGTAACTTAGCAACAAGGTATGGTAATTAAGATGTGCATTAAGGCACAGGGATGAAAGAATAACCTAACAGAACGAAAAGAGAATCCAGAATATATATCAAAAGTAGCGTTACCCACCTTTGGGAAAAGGATAGCATTGTCAATAAAAGGTTTCAAAACAATTGGTTGTCAATTTGGGAAAAAATAAAATTAGTTTCCTACCTCACACCACATATAAAAGTAAATTCTATGTGAGGGGTGCCTGGCCGGCTCAGTTGATAGAGCATGTGAAGCTTGATCTCAGGGTCATGAGTTCAAACCCTACATTGGGTGTGGAGTTGACTTAAAAACAAAAACATATCCAAAAAACACAAAGTAAATTCTACGTGTGTAAAAGGCCTGAAGGTTGTAAAGCCAACCAACCAAACAAAAAACCCCACCTACACTTAAAAAAAACTAGAGGGAACCAAAGGAGAATATCTTTAAGACCTTAGGATGGGGACAGATTTGTTTTTAGAAGAAAAAACAATCGGGACACCTGGATGGCTCAGCCAGTTGAATGTCCGATTCTGCTTAGGTCATGATCCCAGAGTCGTGGGATTGAGCCCTGCGTCGAAGGCTCCACACTGAGGGGAGATTTTCTCTCTTTCTCTCTCTGCCTCTCTTCCCGGCTTGTGCTCTCACTCTCTAAAAACAAAACAAAACAAACAAACAACAAAACAGTAAGTCTACACCAAAAAGAAAGGATTGATAAACCTGCTCATAAAAAGATACCATGATAAAAAACTAAAAAATCAAATTCCAGATGGAGAGAAGAAATTGGCCACATATAACCATGAAAGATTTATATCCTGACTATGGAAGAATTTCTAAAAATCAGTAACAAAAAGACAAAGCTCACCTGAAAAGTGGTTCAGGCAGAAAAGGAGACCCAAATCACCAGTGAACACGTGGAAAGACACTCGGCCCCATGAGGAATCAGGGAAACAACTTAACACCATTAAGGAAATACCATTTGAGACTCTTAAAAATTCATAAAACATTAAAAACTCTGAAAATACATAGTGCGAGTATTGGACACGCTCATATTCTGCTGGTTATTTTTGAGATATGTTTGTCAGGTTGAAGACAAGCATATGGTAAGACCTCGTAAATGTCACTAGAGAAACTCTTGCATATAAGCATCAATAGAGGGGTTTATAAAAATGTTTATATAGCAAGGTTAAAAAAAAAAAAACAACCCATGAGGTGCCTGGGTGGCTCAGTCGGTTAAGCATCCGACTTTGGCTCAGGTCATGATCTCGCGGTCCATGAGTTCAAGCCCCACGACGGGCTCTGTGCTGACAGCTCAGAGCCTGGAGCCTGTTTCAGATTCTGTGTCTCCCTCTCTCTCTGACCCTCCCCTGTTCATGCTCTGTCTCTCTCTTTCTGTCTCAAAAATAAACGTTAAAAAAAAAATTAAAAAAAAAAACCCAGCAAATAAAACAAAACTAAAATCCTGCAAACGCACTAGATGTCCATTAATAGATTAGAGAAATGTCAAAACATTCATATAGTAGAATACCATAGAGTAGTTAAAATAACCTAACACTCCAGCTATCCTATTTATCCATAAGATATATCTCAAAAACACAGTGTTGAGAAGGGGGGGTGAGTTGCAGAAAGATATATACAATATGATAGCATTTATATAAAACTTAAAATATGAAAATAATACTTACGGATGTTAGGATTAGTATCACTTATGGATATGTTCATATGTAGGAAAAACACAAGAACAGGTATGAACATATAAGTGCCAAATTCAGGAGGGAGAGGTAGAAATGGGGTCAGGTGGGGCAACACGAGAAATTCATCATAGTTTCTATTCTTTTTTGTATGCCCGATACTTCATTAAATGCAAACAATTACAAAATAACTCCCAGTGTTGTGAAATAGCCCTGAATTCAAGTTTCTGTAAACTGCTTTCTTCGGTTCTAATTTCAGTGTACTGCTTCTAAAAAAGGTTGTCAGCTCTCAGGCTGGAGACACAATCAGTTTTGAACTTTAACCTCATGACTAAGACTCTCCTTTGTCTTGGGGAAGCCAATGACTTGCTTCCAGTTAGCAAGTCTGTACAGGAATTTCTTCCCACTTTATAAATCAGTGTTTTCTTTTCAAAATATTTCAGCCTGTTTGCCCAATTTTCAGAGGAAGGGGTATTCAGTAGCTGGCTATAGGCTAGGTTCTGGAAGAGGGTCCAAATGTTCTTGTCTGCTAGCTGTAAGACTACTGAAATGGGGTCAGGATCACCCAGATCTAGTTCTGAATCTGCCACTAACCAGGACTGCAAGACTGTAAGTGAATCTCCGGTTTTCTGTGGCCTCCGGTTTTCTCAGTCCAATAAGGGTGGTTGATGAAATGATCTGTAAGGTACCTTCTCAATCCAACCTTCTGTGATTCTCGGGCAGATTCTGAAGCTTTGTCAAAAAATTCCTTGGCTCTAAAATTTTTCTCTTCTATCATTTCCACCAAGCTGGTTGGATAAATACTGACGAACTCAAATCTCTGGACAGCTTTTAGGGATGCTAGATTTTTCATATGCCCAAGTTGAAAGTTCAGGGTTAGATTACCCCACTTGCCATTAGGCAAATGTCCTGGCTTCTCATCTACAGATGAGCCTTATCTTTGTAATTTATACCAGCAGTTGTCTGGTAAATCCCTTAGAAGTGGTTGGTAATCTCTTTGTAGTAAAATTTTCCTTCTTTCCCCCTGCTTGGCACCAAGAGGAATCTAATTTATTCTCTGAGGTATGGTGCAAATACTTTTTGTTTAAATTGAGATACTGTGTTATCGATGAACAAAGAGTCCTGACTGATAAGGTATGATCTTGCCTTCTTAATTTATATAAGTGTAAAATATTAAGTTCTGTGAGAGTTAAGAACTGTCGGCTTCTAGTCAAACCTGTTAGTTTCAAGAGTTGGCAACTACCTGTGGCAATCAGGAATTACAGGTTGAAAGCAACTACCGTCAGTTTAATTCACGTGGTGTTTGAATTCAAAAGAAGACTGGTAAGTGCAATTTAAATATTACACAGTTAATAGCAGGGAGGGTGCCTAACCCCAGATGACTCAGAATGCCAGTGCAGTGTGGTAGATGACCAGAGAAGTGCAGTCAAGTGCATGAGACAGAGGAGTTCGTAGAAGAGTTCTACACCTAAATCACACACGCGCAAAGGCAGATTTGGGGAACTGAGAAATCAAAATACATTTGAGGATACTGGTTTAGTGACTGTTAACAACTCATATTGTGTATGCTATGATTTACTTAGAAATTAGATGAAGCAATAAGGAAAACTAGAACACATGGCATGAATAGAAGGAGATTATCTGAAAAGGAGAAAAAGGATTTGAGTCACTGCAAACATCAGAAGGCAAGATGAAATTATCCAGGAACAGGAAAACTCTAAATAAATAACACCAGCTAGGAAATACGGCAAACACAAATCTTATAATTTAAAAACTTGCTGATTTCTTAATGCGTCACTTAAATTTTATTTATTTTTTTATCTTAGAGAGAGAGAGAGAGAGAGAGAGAGAGAGAACATGAGCAGGGGAGAGGGCAGAGGGAGAGAGAGACAGAATCTCAAGCAGGCTCCACACTCAGCACACTCAGCTCCACACTGACATGGGGCTCAATCCCACAACCCTGGGATCATGACCTGAGCCAAAATCAAGAGTCAGTCGCCCAACCAACTGAGCCACCTAGGGCGCCCCTACATCATTTAACTCTTAAATTGCCAGCTGGCAGAGTGACAGACTCCACCTCTATTTCAAGTACTACATGATATAATCAATGTGGCAAAAACAAAACGAGAAGAAACACAATTGTGCAATTTGGGGGTAGTAAAGATTCCCATGCATGACAACCAGGCATACCCTGCAATTTATAAGAGATAGTTGGAATTATTTAATCCTTAATACAAATGAACAAATGTAGGCAGGGAGCTGTTATTCTGTTAAAGCAGACGTAGTGGGGCGGCTTCACTGACACATTCTGATCTAGCTAACGAACTCTGTTCTCACTTTGCTGCCATGACCGAGAAGTGTGTATATGTATGTGACGGTCCACGTGTCAGAACAGGCCCATTTTTGGAAACTTTATCTGTGAAACTCTAAACGACCTTGTTAAAATGGAAAGATTTAGAGTGGCTCAAAATTAGTATTATTTATTTTGAGAGAGGGAGCAGCCGAGGGGCAGAGAGAGGGAGAGACAGAGAATCCCAAGCAGGCTCCGTACCACCAGCACAGAGTCCAATGCAGGGCTCAATCCCACGGACCATGAGATCATGACCTGAGCTGAAATCAAGAGTGGAACGCTCAACCGACTGGGCCACCCGGGCACCCCGAGTTGCTTGAAATTATTAGAATAAATAAACCCTGTTCAAGTGGGAACTGGTCGAAATCATCATTGTAGCTCTGAGATCCTGAGTGTCAAAATGGTGAGTTTCAGTGTTTTGTTTGGTATAGCTCAAGAACATTCCCCTCATTCCTCCTTAGCTTTGACCCATCCACACTTGCTAAGTGCCCCCTTTTATGTTCCATCATTGTAGTAATTATATAGTCTAGTAATTTCTTTTCCTTACTAAACTGGCTTCTTAGACTGTAAAAATTGTATCTTTTCAGCTATGCATACCCAAGGGCAGGTCAAGTTCTGGCAAAGGAGAGGCTATTAGATAATGTAAAAATAAAGGCACTTCACTTGGTTTTGAAAGTCTGTAAAAGGCTCTTATTTGGATGGGTTGATTAGGCCACTGGCACAGGAGTCCATCTGAGAACTGGCACGGACCAATGTTGCTTGAGAGATCTCACTGATGGCAGTTGAAATCCCAAAACTGTCAACTTACTGACAAATATGTCTGGTTACTTACTCTTTGGCATTTGTCCTTTGTTCTTATGAAGTGTGAGGAATAGTCTCCAAAAAGCCTGAGCAAATCCAGATTATGACATATTGGACAATGGGATAATGTTTAAAGGGCTATTTAATCATTTGTTTTGCATCAGAGCCATCATTGAACCACCTGGATTTGTCATGCTTCTGATGGTAAGTACACAGGCTTTCATACTGCCATTGTTATTGACAAGTGGGTTTTTCTAATGTCAATTTCACTAGCTATGATAATATTGGAAACTAGGACTGTCCTCTTCATTAAAGATGAAGTGTCCTTGGTGCTTGAGACTAGGCTAAGTGACTTGTCTAGGTCACACAGTGAGTTTGATGGCCATAGGGCAGTTCTCTAGTAACTGCCACTGTGGTGTCTAATGATGGGCATATGGGCAGCATTCGGGTGCCTGGGTTGGTTAAGCATCCGACTCTGGTCTTAGCTCAGGTCTTGATCTCAGGATCGTGAGTTCAAGCCCTGTGTTGGGTTCCATACTGGGTGTGGCGCCTACTTAAAAAAAAAAGGGGGCAGCCTCGGTGGATTAGTTGGTAAAGCACCCGTCTCTTGATTTTAGCTCAGGTCATATCTCAGGGTTTGTGAGATGGGGCCCTGCACTGGGGTCTGTGCTCACAGCATGGAGTCTACTTGAAGTTCTCTCTTCCTCTTTCTCTGCCCCTCCCCTGCGCTCCTGCACTCTCTCTCTCAAAATAAATAAGTGAACATTAATTTAAAAAAAGATGGGCATATGAGCAGCATAAGACCTTGCCAGGTGAGGAAACCCATGACAGGGAAGTCAGACACCTGTATTGCCTCCTTTAGGTGGGTGGTACTTAGCAGGTAAGTCAAATACTGAGACAGGGAGTGGTTACGAACAGTTTAGCAAACTAGTTTCTGATCTCCTGTTTTCATCACATACAAAAGACACACCCTGCCTTTGCCCAAATATTTCTGTAACAGTCGCTACTTCCCTAGCCAAGAGACTGTCTGTTTCCCAAGTGCAAATTCAGATTCCATATGGGTGATGGCAGATGATAACAATATGCATTGTTGCTATTCTTGAATTTTAATTTCTGTCGGCATAAAAACCTTTTTTTTCCACTGAGATTATCAAAGAAGATTAAGTAAAGCCATCCAATTAAATGTAAGTACCTATTACTAAAGTATTTAGGCTAACCTACAATGGAGGGTACTACCTAATGGAATCATAGGAAGAGAAAGAAATCTTCTTATCCAGGGTCTGGTGATTTGTTCATTAGGGCATGCTATCAAATCTTTTAAGAATGACTTTTGAAAAATTGCAAAAATGTACGCTGATAGAACAAAATGAAGAATACAGACATAAATTTTAAAAATGACCAACAATTTTACCACCCACAGACAACCACTTGCTAATAATATTTGAATGTATTCACTTCCAAAAAGTTTTCTATGTCAAAGATGCACTTCACACACGAATTGATACCTAGGGCAGGCACCTGTCAATCAGTTGCTCAGTGGAATATAAAACAGATAAAAACAGGGAGGGCCTGGGGTGCCTGGGTGGCTCAGTCGGTTAAGCGCCTGACTCTTGATTTTGGCTCAGATCATGATCTCTTGGTTTGTGAGACAGAGTCCCACGTTGGGCTCTGTGCTGACAGCATGGAGCCTGCTTGGGATTCTCTCTCCCTCTCTCTCTGCCCCTCCCCTACTCATGCATGCATGTTCTCTCTCTCAAAATAAGTAAATAAACATTAAAAAAAAAAAAGGGTAGGGCTGAAGATATTAATAAAAATATCATCCTCAAAAACTGTGGGGAAAATTTTTAAAAAGGACATAACACCATAAAGCTTGTACACCTTTAGAGAACACTAGCATAATCTTTTATTTTGTGGATAGGACACTGAGGGAGAATGTGACCCGCTGAGAGCAGGCACAGCCCGACCTAGAATCCAGGAACCAAGGCTTCTGACAGTCTCCCTACTCTCACAATGATTTTACCTGACTTTGTTATATAGATGATTGGATTTAATGACTGATAAACTTAGGCTTTGATGGGAAGTGGTTTGATGGGAAGAATAATACAATGTTAGCAGATCCTTTTTAACCCACCAAAATTGTATCTGCTAGGGATTAAGTTCACTACTTAAGCGTTTAGTCAGAGTGTATTAGAATAGCAAGAAACCTTAGAGGTCCCTTATAGTTTATATCCCCATTGTCTCTCTTAAAAAAATTTTTTTTTTGAAAATTTTTTAGAAAGAGCAAGCGGGGAGAGGGGCAGAGGGAGAGAGGGAGAAAGAATCTTAAGCAGGCTCCACGTTCAGCACAGAGCTTGACACAGGGCTTGATCCCACACACCTGGGATCATGATCTGAGCTGAAATCAAGAATCAGTTTTGGTTTGACTGACTGAGCCACCCAGGCGCTCCCCCATTCTATAGATAAGAACACTGAGGCCAAAGGGGAAACATAATTTACTAAAGATGTTTACCTAGGATCCCATATACTCTGGATTGATGGGTATCCACTTACTCTGACTTCAGTTGAACTATTCAATTGTAACAAGGAACTTAGGCAACGGTCATTAATTACTGCCAACTTCACAAAGAGAGACAAAGAGAAATTAGGTGCCTTCTGATGGATGCATGAGGGAGTTGTGCCAAAAAACTCAAACTTGAATCAGAATAAGGCATACAGCACTATCAAGCATCTAGGGGGTAGAAGAGCATGTTAGAGACTCCCAGGAACACAATCAGGAAAATCTAGAATGTGGGAAATACGTAAGGTAAATAACTAGGTTTCTGCAATTAATAAGTATCAAGGAAAAATGAGATGGGGTGGGGGGGACCTAAAGAGACCTAAGAGAAAAATAACTTAAATGACATGTGTTGGTATTTGGATCCTGATATGCACAAACTGTAATAAAATAATTATAAGACAGGTACATTAATACTAAACTTACAGAAATAAAAAAAGATCGTAACAGTCTGAACAATTGAATGCCAACAAATTAGACAACTTAAATGAAGTGGATTCATTCATAGAAAGACACAAAGTACTGAAACTGACTCAAGAAGAAACAGAAAGGAACTCTCTTGCCCTGTTGGTGGGAATGCAAACCGGTGCAGCTGCTATGGAAAATAGTGCGGAGGTTCCCCAAGATATTAAAAACAGAACTACCCTATGACCCGGCAATAGCACTGCTAGGAATTTACTCAAGGGATACAGGAGTGCTGATGCATAGGGGCAAGTGTACCCCAATGTTTAGAGCAGCGCTTTCAACAATAGCCAAATTATGCAAAGAGCCTAAATGTCCATCAACTGACGAATGGATAAAGATGTGGTTTATATATACAACGGAATACTACTTGGCAATAAGAAAGAATGAAATCTGGCCAATTGCAGCAACGTGGATGGAATTGGAGGGTATTATGCTAAGTGAAATAAGTCAGAGAAAGACAGATACCATATGTTTTCACTCATATGTGGATCCTGAGAAACTTAACAGAAGACCATGGGGGAGGGGAAGGGAAAAAAAAAAGTTACAGAGAGGGAGGGAGGCAAACCATAAGACACTCTTGGATACTGAGAAAAAAACAGAGTGCTCGCTTTGGCAGCACATATACTGAGAACAAACAGGGTGGATGGGGGGGTGGGGGAGAGGGGAAAGTGGGTGATGGGCACTGAGGAGGGCACTTGTTGGGATGAGCACTCGGTGTTGTATGGAACCCAATTTGACAATAAATTATCTTACAAAAAAAGAAACAGAAAACCTGAACAGATCTATAACAAGAGATTAGTAATAAAAGAACAAAGCAAAATAAAACAAAACTACCCACAAAGAAAATCCAAGGCCCAGATGGCTTCACTGGTGAATTCTACAAGACGTTTAAGAAAGAATGGATGTTGGGGTGCCTCTGTGGCTCAGTCGGTTAAGCATCTGACTTTGGCTCAGGTCATGATCTTGTGGTTCATGAGTTTAAGCCCTGCATCAGGCTCTTTGCTGACAGCATAGCAAAGATTTATCTCCCTCTCTCTGCCCCTCCTCTGCCTCGCACATGCTCTCTCTCTCTCAAATACAAATACACTTAAAAAAAAAAAAAAGAAAGAAAAAAAAAGGACCATATGTGAAAAACGCACAGCTAACATCATATTTAATGGTGAAAAACTGAATGCTTTCCCCCTAAGATCAGGGACAAGGATGTCCACTCTCACCACTTCTTTTCAACATTGTATTAGAGGTTCTAGCTGGAAAAAAATCAGTCAAGAAAATGAAATAAAAGGGATGCAGACTGGAAAGGAAGAAGGAAAAACAATCTCTATTTGCAGATGACATGATTTTGTAAACAGAAAATGCTCAGGAATTCACTAATAATCAATGAGTTTGGCAAGGTTGCAAGATACAAGATCAATATACAAAAATTAATTGTATATCTATACACTTGCAATGAATAATCTGAAAATAAAACGAATAATTCCATTTATAATTACATCAAAAAGAAAATATATAGGAATAGATTTAATAAACGAAATGTAAAACTTATACTAGGAAAATTACAAAACATTGTTGAAAACAATTAAAGATGATCTAAATGAATGGAAAGGCATTCTATGGTCTTGAACCAAAAGACTTCATATTATTAAGATGGCAACAATCTTCAAATTGATTGTTGTTACAGATTCAGTAAATTCCTACCAAAATCACAACCAAAAAAATTTTTTTTTCGCAGAAATGGACAAACTGATTGGAAAATTCATATGGAATTTCAAAGAGTTCTAAATAGCCAAAACAACTGGAAAAGAAAAACAAAGTTGGAGGACTCACATTGCCCAATTTCATAAACTACAACGCTATAGTAATTGAAACAGTGTGTACTGGCATAAAAATAGACATATACATCGATGGAAAATACATTTAGAATCCAAAAATAAACCCATATATTTATAGTCCGTTGGTTTTGGACAAGGGTGCCCAGGCAGGGCAATGGAGAAAGAATAGGGTTTTCAATAAATGATGGCAGGACAACTGGAAAGCTACATGTAAAAAATTTTTTAGTTTATTTTTGAGACAGAATGCAAGTGAGGGAGGGGCAGAGAGAGGGAGGGAGACACAGAAACTGAAGCAGGCTCCAGGCTCTGAGCTGTCAGCACAGAGCCTGATATGGGACTGGAACCCATGAACTGTGAGATCATGACCTGAGCTGAAGTTGGATGCTTAACCGACTGAGCCACCCAGGGTGCCCTAGAATTATATACTTTAAGTGGATGAATTATATAGTATATGAATTATATCTCAATAAACCTTATAGCAAAAAAAAATTATGAGGCAATTCGGGAAGTCTGAAGATTGACCAGGTAGATCATGAGACTAGGTATTATTAAATTTTTAGGTGTGATGGTGGTATTGAGGTTATATTTAAAAAAAATTTAATGTTTATTTATTTTTGAGAGAGAGAGAGAGCACAAGCCAGCGAGGGGCAGAGAGAGAGGGGGGAACAGAGAATCTGAAGCAGGCTCTGTGCTAACAACGGAGAGGTTATATTTAAAAGAATCCTGGGGCACCTGGGTGGCTCAGTCGGTTGTGTCCAACTCTTTTTATTTTTTTTAATGTTTATTTATTTTTGACAGAGAGAGAGAGAGGGAGACAGAATCCAAAGCCGAATCCAGGCTCTGAACTGTCAGCACCGAGCCCGACATGGGGCTTGAACCCACCAGCTGCAAGATCACAATCTGAGCAGAAGTTCGCTGCTTAACAACTGAGGCACCCAGGCGTCCCTGGAGTGTCCCAACTCTTGATTTCCCCTCAGGTCATGCTCTCAAGGTTGGTGAGTTCAGGCCCCACATTTGGCTGTGCACTGAGTGCAAAGGCTGCTTGGGAATCTCTTCTCTCTCTGTCCCTCTCCTGCTCATGCGCTCTCTTAAAATAAACATTTAAATTTTTTTTTTTTTTCAACGTTTATTTATTTTTGGGACAGAGAGAGACAGAGCATGAACGGGGGAGGGGCAGAGAGAGAGGGAGACACAGAATCGGAAGCAGGCTCCAGGCTCCGAGCCATCAGCCCAGAGCCTGATGCGGGGCTCGAACTCACAGACCGCGAGATCGTGACCTGGCTGAAGTCGGACGCTCAACCGACTGCGCCACCCAGGCGCCCCACTTAAAATAAACATTTAAAAAAAATTACAAAGAATCTTATCTTTTAGGAATACTAAAATATTTTGGATGAAATAATAAGTTCTTTTGGCCCACCTGTCCCTTAAAAGTATCACTCCCCTTTTCTGCTTCCCTACCCTTACAATCAAACTCCTCCTCCAAATGATCTCTCCCCCTTCTTTCCAGTTCTGTTCCCACCATTCTTTTTTGAACCCGTTCCAATCAGGCTTCCATCCTCACCACTCCAATATTGTGGCCAACAGTCAATTCTAGCCCATTAGCAATTGACTTGGTTGCTCTTCCCAGTTTACTTTCTTGGTTTCCCCTTATTTCAGTGGCTGCCCTTTCTGTCTCCTTTGCTAGTTTCATTACTGTCTCAATCCCTAAATGCTAGAATGGAATGCTTCGGGGCTCAGTCTTTAGATAACTCTTACAAATTTTTGTCTACACTTTTTGTCTAGATGATCTCATGGCTTTTAAAACTCTCTACATGCTAGTGTCTCCCAAATCCAGCCTAGACTTTTCTTCTCAACTGCAGACTCAAATATCTGCCTTGATATTTTTACATGGTAATAAGCATTTCAAACTTAACGTCTCCCATCCTGAATTTCGTAGCGCTTTCAATTCCCAACCTGCCCGTCCCAGGCTTTGCCATTTCAGTAAATGACAACTCTATCTTTAAATTGCACAGTCCAAAAATCTTGTAGTCCCCTAATTCCTTTTTGCTTATACCCTGTACAATCAACTCAAATCCTGGGTGCCATCCTGTCTGATCATATCCAGACACCTCATCAATCTACTGCTTGCACTTTTCCCAAGCCACCATTGTCTCTCATTTGCAGAATTGCAATGGCCTTCTAAATTGTCCCTCTTGCTTCCCTATAATCTATTCTCAAAACTCCCTTACTCCCCAACAGAATATTCTCAAAATTGAAGCTAAAGTGATTCTTTAAAAATATTAGTCACTTTACTTCTCAAAATCTTTCAATGGTTTTCCCTCTCAGTAAAAGCCCAAATTCTTACAATACCCTGTAAATCCCTACACAATTTGGCATCCTGTCACCTTTGACCTCATTTCCTACTTTTCCCCTCCCACACTCTGCTTCTTTCGCTCTGACCTCCTTTCTGCTCTTAGAATGTAGTAGACATCTTTCTGGAGGCTCAGAATTTCTGCACTTGCCGTTCTTACTACCTGGAATGTTCTCCCAGATAAAGGACATTTCTTGCTCCCTTCCTCCTTCAGATCAGTGCTTAGAGTTGGTTGCTTAGTGCCTCTCCGCCCCCCCCCCCCCCCCCCCCCGCCCCGGCCTATTTAAAAAGAAATCTCTTTCCCTTCCTTAGCACTCATTATTTCTCCTTTACTGCTTCATTTTTTCCCCCATAATACTTACCGTACCTGACAGTTTATATTTTACTTACTACTTTATTTTCTATCTAAGTACAGGGATTCTTTCCCCCTGCTTTGCTAAGTGTTTGGTACATAGTTGGTACCCAGTATTTTTTGAGTGTATGAATGCTACTTAAAATGCACTTATAGGGGCGCCTGGGTGGCGCAGCCGGTTAGGCGTCCGACTTCAGCCAGGTCACGATCTCGCGGTCGGTGAGTTCGAGCCCCGCGTCGGGCTCTGGGCTGGGCTGATGGCTCAGAGCCTGGAGCCTGTTTCCGATTCTGTGTCTCCCTCTCTCTCTGCCCCTCCCCCGTTCATGCTCTGTCTCTCTCTGTCCCAGGAATAAATAAACGTTGAAAAAAAAATTAAAAAAAAAATGCACTTATATTCTCTGCTTCATTGTTTAACTGGCGCTAGCTTCTTAAGTTTGCGTATGTATCTCTGAGGAAGATGAGACTGATTGAATAGAAACACTATCCACTCACTCAAGATTATGCTATCTATCTCTGCAAGGGTGATCAAAGCAGAAACATTCACATTTTAGTTGCAGCCTTGGTACTAAGCAGTCAGGTGGCATAGGGCAAATCATTTTTCCTTTCTGGCCATTAATTTCCTCAGCTGCCAAATAGATCATTGCTTTGAATGATCCATAGGATTTTTGAGAATGTAAAATGAAAGATGAAATGTTGAGTAGGACATGATAGGTCTTATTAATTTCTCCAGTACATGCAAAGATATACTTACCTGGGATTTTTTTTTTTTTTTTTTTAAAGGCCACGAACATGCCTGGAATCAAACCTCTGAGTTCTTTTAGGGACCTTGGATGATGCAGTTTTGCTGTGTTAAGCCCTTACACATACCAGTAATTTGAGTGATAGTTCTTGATGTCACCCTATTCTTTCTTCTTAACAACTGAATTGTTTTCTTTCATTCCCATGTCCAAATCAGTGAGTAGTCAGTGCCCAAGGGTGCCCAGCTCCCATGGGAATTTTGTTTCCTAATCATTTGTGTGTATGTGTGGTTGGTGAGTCTCTCCACAGCCCATTTGTAACCCAGAGCCTTGATTTTCTCACTGGCAAATGTGGTGAATAACAATCAGGTCATGTTTATTTTGATGGATTCAATGGCATACCAATACTTTACATAAAGTAGGACAATGCCTGGGAGATCTCCGTAAATGCTCTGCATAAATAGGGTATGTATTGGGCTTCTACCGCCAGGGTCACTTTCTAAAACAGTTCTTTTTGATGGCTTTCTCTACTTAGTTTGTAAGTCTTCCCCATCTTACTGAAAGCAGGGTCTCAGAGATATTTGCACACCCACGTTCACAGCAGCATTCTTCGCCACAATCAAAAGATGTTGGTAACCCAAGTATCCATCCTGGTATATACACACAATGGAACAGAATTCAGCCTTAAAAAGGAAGGAAATTCTGACACATGCTACAACATGGAAGCGCCTTGACATTTATGCTGAGTGAAATAAGCCAGTCACAAAGAAACAAATACTGTATGATTCCACTTATGTGAGGTATTTGAGGGGTCAAGTTCAGAGACATATGGTAGACTGGTGGTTGCCAGGACTTGGGGGAGTGGGGATTGAGGAGCTGTTTCAAAGGTACAGAATTCCAGTTTTATAAGATGAAAGGAGTTCTGGAGATGGTTGCACAGCAATGCAATGGTACGTCACTGATCTGCGCAGTTTAAGAGTGGTTAAAACGGTAAATTTTGTTATGTGTACCTTCCCATAATTAAAAGTTAAAAAAATTCCCTATCCTATTTTTTTTTATTTTTTTTAACGTTTATTTATTTTTGAGACAGAGAGAGACAGAGCATGAACGGGGGAGGGGCAGAGAGAGAGGGAGACACAGAATCTGAAGCAGGCTCCAGGCTCTGAGCTATCAGCACAGAGCCCGACGTGGGGCTCGAACTCACGGACCGCGAGATCGTGACCTGAGCCGAAGTCGGACGCTTAACCGACTGAGCCACCCAGGCGGCCCCCCCCATCCTATTTTTCAAACCTTACTTTCCACTCTTCCTCTGTATCCCCCACTACCGCCTTTCAGTTAGACTGCTGCCTTCATTGTACTCCCAGTAAAACACTCCCTTTTCAGCCTTCGCTCCAAGGAGTTTCCTCTCCGGAATGCTTTCATCAACACCCATCCATTTGGGTGGTGCTTTCGCCCCCAAAGATGCTAGTTCTTCTAGATGCAACCAGGAGTCACATCCTCCAGGTATCCTTACTTACACCTTCAGACCACGGTCCTTCTTCTTTCCCGCACTGCACATAGGAGCGAACAAGTGCCTTTGTTTCCGCTTAGTCTCGCCGACCCTTAACATTTAAGCCCTGAGCATCAGGGGCGTTACCTCACCGTTCTCCCGCACCCGTCTTCTAACACAGAACACTCCACCACCGCGGAGCTCGGCATTCAAGAGCTCCCGGTGAAAACTCAACGCACTGAACATCGAGAGGGAAGGGAAGTCAACTCCCACTCCCACGGGGTGATCTCGTTGAGGCAGTGTGTTAATTTCACACACAAGCTCTCAGTGTCAAATTACCTGCGAACATAGGGGTTCGACGCCGCAAAACTGGGTCCTGCAGGATCCTTAATGGCAGCCCTATCATTTGCACAGCTTTGCACCCTCCGAAACACTTTCTCACGTGTCAGCCGAAAGTCACGCGAGAGGGAGGTCAGAGGCAGCGTTATTTGTTCAGGCGCTCACGTAAAAAAGGGGTTGTGGCTGGCCGTCTCCAGTCTCCGAGGCCTCAACCGGGCCGATTTCGCTTCAAGAACGCCAGAGAACCGTTAAAAAGTTGTGCTTCCGGCTCAAGTGTCCGCGCCCTGTCGAAAAGGGAAGGGGGAACCAACGCAAGCCCGGGTACGGAAAGTCACAGGGCACAATTTCCTTCATCTGAGTCGCCCGACGGTCGGGCGGGACGCGCGTAACCCAGAAGTGAAAGCTCGTTTCCTTCAGGTATTAGACCCCGACCGCAGGAAGTCCCGGCCAGATGACTTTTATCCAGGCTTTCGCGACTCCCCCCTCAGCTCTATTCACTACACTCCCTGCTTTGTGGTGCCCTGTCGCCGTGGCCACTGTATCCGACCCTCCTGGCCTAGCCTGAGTTTCGCCGCAATTTCGCAGCACCTTCGCCGTCCTTCCCTTAAAGAACCTTTATTCTACGGGTCCCTATCGGGGTCAACTGACGTTCTCGGAGGAGGCGAAAGCTCCTGGGACTTGCAGCTCCAGAAGCCCAGTACAGGCCGGCTGGCGCCTGCGCGGGGCGTTACCATAGAGAGCAGCCGCCTCTCTGGTCTCGGTTTACATTCTCTATGGTCCAGCCGGGTCGGTGGCGGTAAAAGGGAGACTGCACTGCGCAGGCGCTCTCGGCTTCTATTTTTTTTTTTTTTTTTTTTTTTTTTTTTTTAATCCCCGCACCAAGCGCTTAACCTCATTGGGGTGGAGGAGAAGGCGGCGGCTGTCTGGTCCGCAGCGGCAACAGTAGCGAATAATACGACTGTAAGTACCCGGTTGGGGAGAGGAGATTTAGATCCAGCCCTCCGAGGCCCTTGCCCCTTCGCCTTGCGGTAGCAGACGCCGGGTCCGGGTGAGGGCGATGTCCAGCGCTGTCATCGGCTCTTGGGTGCACTTTGGGGGGAGGGGGCGGCCCTTAGGTGGGAGCCGGGCGGGGAGCGGGATGGGAGGGTGGGTTGTTTATCCCACCGGTAGGTCGCTGATCCCAGGCTGCTTTGCAGAGGGAGGAGGGGGCGACCGTGGGGTCAGCCCGGCTTTGTGTGCCCCTCTCTCTTTTCCTCTCCCAGACCCCACCCCGGGCCCCCTTCCTGACCCGAGTCTTACCGGCCCGGTGGGAGAAGCCAGCGAACAGCCAGTCGCGTTTGAAAAGAGCCCGGGATTGCGAGGGGAGGGGGCGAGGGAGAGAAACCCATAACAACTAGTCATCGGCGAGTGATGGGTGTGGAGAAAGATCCAGAGGGAAGGGGTGCCGGGGAGGCGGGCGGCCGGGGCTCCCAGCCGGGCTAGACAAAAGCTGAGCGAGCGGCGCCGAGCCGAGCCGGGGACCGGGCGGGATGCAGAGGGTCCCTTGGTCCCTGAGGCCCGCAGAGAGCTTCTTTCCGAAGCTGGGAAAGCGGACAAGTGCTGAGTTAAGCCTTGTGCAGCCTCCTCAACTTGCCTTTGTTGTTCTTTGGTATTGGCAGAGCCGCTCTGACGAAGAGGAGTGCACGTTAGCCTGGTTGGGTACAATGGAGCTAATCGAATTTTGCTTTCCATTTTTCGAGCCGCTCAGATGAATATGGGGTTTTCCAGGGTCTAACTTATTACATAATGTTATTAAAATAGTTGTGTTTATTTCTAAGATTAAAAAAAAATTAGGTAGATCCTTGAAGCATGTTTTGTTGCATCTGGATGAATTTCTCTGTTGCGGGGTTCGATGATTAAATAGTGACCGTTCGTAGAACCTGCGAGCTCTTTAATCGTGATACTTTAATTTGTAGATGTGGCAGTGAGAGATTCGGATTCTCTATTCCTTTGGGAGGCAGTGATGCAGAAGAGTCAGAAGGGAGAAATAGTTGCAGGCTGCCATGTGCCTTGTCCCCTATTCTGGTGCCACAGTCCGGTATAAATTCTAGCTTTAGAGATTGTTGCTTTTATTTCTATTATTATTTGTGACATTTACTGAACTCTTGGTAAGAGGGATCCTGGACAGCGGGCTCCTTTTACTCAAAGGGAGTTGGGAGAATAGTAACATTGATGCAGAGACCTTATAGATAAAAACAAAACCACAATGTCCCAGAGTTACTGAATATTGTGTATCTTCTCCATTTGCTAAGAAAGATTTAAATTTTTGTGAGCCGCTGACTTACTCATTTTTGTAAAATCGTGCAATTGCACCTTTTTTTTAAAAATCTGTTTCTGTAATTTATAGTTTATCAGCTAACGTGCAGCACTATTTTTGAATTTTAAGTTTTAATTTTTACCGAAGAGCTTTCAACCCTAGCTTTATATCTTCTCGACTAAAGTAACCAAAGTCAGACATCCTTTGAAGTGGCAGTTGGTGGTGGAGGTGTCAAATATTGTATCTCCATGTTACAATCTAAGTGGTAAATAGAGAAAAGGCCTTTGCTAACCTTACACCTTAAATTAGTGTTGGAACTGAAAACCTGGATCTCCCTGTAAGTCAGGATTTTGGCCACAGACTCAACCTTATGTAAAAGAGGCAAGCATTTTTTGTGCTAATGGGAAGCAAAAATCTGAAGCTTGGTGTTTATGCTTCAGTAACCACTGTGATAGAATCTCTTAAGTGTAGTTCGGATGATGGGAACTTACTTTTTATAGAGCAAGATTTCAGATCCTTAAAATAGTTTGACAGGGATGTTGAGAAATGATTGGCCAGAAGAACGTTAGGTTTATTGTTCATATGTGTTAGGTTTCGTTCATTGGTTTGGATTTAGATTTTTTTGCTTCAGTAGTCTGTTAACTCTATTTTCTTGAGTGGCTCAGTCTCACAATTTATAAGTTGAGTGAGAGATAGTTTCTTGGATCTGAGACTTAAATTTATCTTTGAGACTCCGTTTCTTCTTAACAATCCTCTATTTATAAAATCATAGTTCTTAGAGTATACTTTTAATTTAGTACTATTAGCAAATATTATGACCATTTAAGGGATTGTAAATATTAGAGCTGAGTTATTAAAACTGGCAGTTTTAACAACTGCAAGAAAAACAGAATCATCTAAAAGATTTCCTAAAAAATAAGAGAAGGATCTGTTAGTCTTAAAAAAAAAAACAAAAAACAAAAAACCCAACACAAAACTAAGCAAAGAACAAGTCATTGATGATAGAGTTTTTGGTTTGTAAAATGTAATAGAAGAAAGTAAATGAACCTTTTTTTTTTTTTTAATGTTTATTTATTACTTTTGAGAGGCAAAGTGAGACAGAACATGAGCAGGGAAGGGGCAGAGAGAGAGAGAGAGACAAAGAATCCAAAGCAGGCTTCAGGCTGTGGGCTGTCAGCACAGAGCCCGATGTGGGGCTGGATCCCACAAGCTGTGAGATCATGACCTGGGCAGAAGTCGGATGCTCAACCAACTGAGCCACCCAGGCACCCTGTAAATGAATTTTTCTTAACCCAGTGCGATCAGGGCAACATCCATAAAATGTGTGTGTGTTTGACTAAATGACCTCTAAAGGCCTTTTCTTTTTAAGCTCCGGAGTTTACTATTTCTAGTAGGTCTTCATTGCCCCAGGGCTTTCCTGCCTACTCTGTGCTCAGACCATTACTGCCATACTGAATGCTTTTCTTCCCCAGATTGTTGTGGCAGCCCCAATCCACCTCCCCCCATGGGTCCCTAAAGTTGTGGCTCAGATGAGGCCTTTCTTTCATAATGCCTGTGTTGACTTCCCTCTTGTTTCCTGCCTGGAAATCTCCTCACTCCTTGCTGATTCCTGTTTTATCCACTACCTTCCTCTTTGGAAGATTCACGCCTCTGCTTTTAGTCTCCTCTAGATCCTTGAGGGCCCTGGGAGTTTGTAGAACACTGTGGTATCCTCTGTACTTAACTACCAGGACTTGTGTAACTAGGGACTTGTGTAGCTAGTCATGGTTAACGTATGAAATATGAAAGATAACTTAGAATAGTAGAATTTGAGTTTGGGCAGAGTTCTTAGAGGCTCCATTGACCATTCTCCTACCTTTTGTCTACTGTATTCTGGTCCTCAGTCTTACACTGCAAATCTGCTTTTCTGTTCCTGGACAGGTCTTGGTTGCTAGAAAGCTAGTTGAGACCGTTCCAGAATCTGCCCCTTCCCTGTTGCCTGTTTTTCTTGGGCATAACCCTGAAGCAACATGTATTAAGTCTGTTTCTTCTCCATGTAATACACGTAATAGCTTTTCATCTCCTAGGACAGTCATCAAGCCTTCTCTAGATTTATTGATGAATTAATTTATTAAACCCTTTCTTTAGCTCGGTACCACGGGGTACAGTTGAAAAGACTGCGTGGTCCCCACATTTCAAACGCTCACAGTCTAATAAGGGAGACAGACAAAATGTTACACATTGATGCCACTTAGGCTGTAAGTAAGTAAATAAATAACCCTGCCCTAGATCCTTTGTCCCCTCCTGTGTTGTTTTTATTTTTTTTTTCTTTCAAGGTTTTATTTTTTTAAAGTATCTCTACACCCAGTATGGGTCTGGAACTCACAACCCCTAGATCAAGAGTCTCATGCTCTACAGACTGAGCCAGCCAGGTGCCCCATCCCCTCATGGTTTAATCAGATTTCCCCATCTTTCTTTAGGCAATTCTGTTTTGTTAGTGTTCTTTCTTTCTTTCTAAAGTTTATTTATTTATTTTGAGAGAGAGTGTGAGTGTGAGAAGTGAGTGGGGAGGGACAAGACAGAGAAGGAGAGAGAAAGAGAGAGAATCCCAAGCATTTCTGCCCTGTCAGCGCAGAGCCCAAGGCGGGGTTCCATCTCACAAACCTCCAGATCATGACCTGAGCTGAAATCAAGAGTCCATCGGCTAACTGACTGAGCCACCCGGGCACCCCCGTTAGTGTCCTTTAAATGCAGTGTCTGAAATGAAACAACTTGCTGTGACCTGACCAGAGCATACAGCTGTTGTCTTAGGTTAGGAACTGTATCAAGGGTTCAGACTTTGTTGTACATTCTGACTATGCCACTTGCTAGCCCTATGACTTTGGGCCGTGGGCCCGTTAAGTCATCTCTTCATGTTTTAATGAATTCACCTATAAAACAAATGTGAGGGGAAGGGAAGGCAGTGTTAAAAGTAATATCTACTTACAGGGTTGTAAGGATTAAATGAGATGTGTCAAGTGCTGAGAATAGTGATTGGCATATCGTAAGTGGCTATATACATGATATTCCCACTATGTATTTGTGGTAGGAGTTGATAATATTAATGACAAGGTAGCATACATAGCAATAATGAAGTCACCAGAGTCATTTGAGGAGCTTGTTAAAATACAAATGGTCTGACCTTATTTATTCCCCATCTACCCAGAGATTTTTGGTCAGTTAAGCCTACGAGGCCTGGGTAGACACAGTTCTAACAGTCCCCTGGTGAGTCTTTAAAACAAAACCCTAATGAAAACCTTGCGTTTTATGTTAATTTTGTCAGTGATTGCGTTTGCTCTTACAAATTAAAAAAATCCCCCAAGTAATAGATGAGTAGATGCTCCTGACAGATACAAACAGTGCAGATAAGGGAAAGGCTTGGCCCCAGACCTCAGGCCCCCTAGGAGGCGTATCCACTTATCAGTGTGAAATGTATCCTAAACAGTGTTGCCCGTTTTGGTAGCTACGTGTATGTGAGTGTCTTCATAATAATAAATAATAGCCAGATGTAAGGGAAAAACCCCTCGATTTTTAAATCACTTTTGCATTCATAATCTTCTTTGCTCCCTTCAGAATCCTGTTAGGTAGACGGGGAAGATAATGTTGCTGTCCTCTCAATTTACAAATGAGAAACTAAGACCTGCAGGTTAAATCCCAGTCCGAGATAGAGCTGGGATGAGAGCAGGACCTTCTGTTTCCAAACTTAAGTGTTCTTTTCTTGTCAGCTGCCTCTTAGCTACATAATTTTGTTGACTTACTGAAGTTATGGTTCATGAAATCCTCTGATCTCTTTGCCATGTCAGTAAGCTGCCAAACCAGGTTTCCTCCTGTCTTTTAGTGTGTTTATACTTGCTTTTAAAAAAATGTAAATTCAGGGTTTAATAGTTAACATGTATCTGGGAAGATTGATTGTTTTGTGAAAAACATTCAGAACTGGCCTTGTAGCTGTCTTTTACTCTGGCACATTTGGGTGAGTTTATGTTTCTTTAGGATAGCCGAATCCACTTTGCACCTGTCTCTGTAAGTGTTACCCTATTAACTTTCCAAGCGGAATCAGTTAAATTTATTTATAGTCTTACTATAATAATATAGCGATAGCACAGAAACTTGAGGGACCAGAGGGGAAAAGCTACATCAAACCATCCTAACACAAGGTATCATTTCTTAATGTATCACCCTGTCTGTATGTTTGTACTTTTCAGTAAGTAATGTTAGGTTTTGCATGTTTTGTGAATACTTTCTGTGTAATGACATATTATGCATCATTTAAATTTTTAATAGCTTTTTCATATTTGAGTTGACATGGCGAATTTTGGTAAACTGGGATCCTTGACAAGTAGGTGTATGTGTGTGTGTATATATATACCCACATATATAAATATGTATACATATATATACATATATATATATATATAAAATATATATATACATATATATATTTTAAAGTTTATTTATTTATTTGAGTGATCTCTACACCCAGCTTGGGGCTTGAACTCATGGCCCTGAGATCAAGAGTTGCGTGCTCTTCTAACTGAGCCAGCCAGGCTCACCCCCTTTCTTTAAATTACATATACTGTAATAGTGACTGTCTTTTTGCACATAGTTTGCTTCTTTGGTGTTGTTTCCTTAGGATAAATTCAAAGAAGTGAGATTATTGGGTGACTTTTGGTACATACTGCCTGATTGCTGACCACAAAGTTGTACCAGTTAATAATTTTCCCAGCACCCTAAGAATCCATCACTTTCACAGAAATTTTACCAACTTCTGGCAATATATTTTAAATGTTTTTTTTTTTTGTTGTTACAGTGAGAGACGTGGAATCGTACATTATTTTTCATTTATTTTAAAAAAGAGCAAGGAATAATGATGGGCTTTTATATGAACCAACTGTATGCAATTTGTATTGGACATTACGTGCAGGTGCTCTGTCTTACTTGCCTGGTTTTCACTCCTGTCCTGTGTGGCTAAAGCTATTGCATTTCCAGATCGATGTGGAGGAAAATGCAGCCTTTGCTTTGTGGGACAGAATAGCCTATTTGTCGACATCAGAATGTAATCTTATTACATGTTTGTGGCCTACCTTTAAGCATATTGTGTGTGTGTGTGTGTGTGTGTGTGTGTGTGTGCGCATGCACGCGTGTGCGCGCACGCGCTCAAGGGCCCTGCCTGAAATATTTAGTAATCAGAATGTCTGGTGGTGGGGGCGAGTTAGCTGCTTTTTAAACAGATTTCCCAAGTGATTCTGAAGCCACCAGAGTTTGAGAGCTGCCTCGGGACTACCTTCCAGCTAATTTTTTGCTCGGTTTCTCAGCAGTGTGTCTTTCCTGTGGGTAGAGGCAGACTCTGTTATGAAGGGTTGCTCAGACATGTTAACAGAGGCCTGCTGTATAGAGAGAATGAATTGTGTAGCAGTGTCCTTCCTAACGTAGAGTAGCTGGGTTCATTCTAGGAACAATAAGCCAGTCTTTCTAAGAGCAGTTGAACTGCATAAAAACAGCTCCTTCTCTGAAGCCTCCTTGTGGTGCTGGTGGCTGTGTTTTGTTTCAGTTCTGGTAAGTCCTAGAGCTTTCCAGACCCAAGCCATGAGGACATGGCTTTGGTTGGCCCGAGGATGGTAGGTAGACCTAGCATCCCAATGGCAATGGCCACCATGGATTGAACACCCAACTTCTTGTAGGTATGCTTTGGCCATTTTTTAAAGCAGCATTTATTAAAAAAAATATTTTTTATGTTTATTTATTTGTTTTGAGAGAGAGAGAGAGAGAACAGGTGGGGGGTGGGGCGGACAGCATCTGAAGCAGGCTCTGCACTGACAGTGGAGAGCCTGATGAGGTGCTCAGACTCACAAACCGTGAGATTCCGACCTAAGCTGGAGTCAGATACTTAACCAACTGAGCCGCCCAGGCACCCTTTCTTACAGCAATATTTAAAGACAGATGCTGTCTTCATTTTATAATGAGAGGAAGCTGGGGAACTTACTCGAAAAGTTGAATAATGGGGCGCCTGTGTGGCTCAGTCGGTTAAGCGTCCGACTTCAGCTCAGGTCACGATCTCGCGGTCTGTGAGTTCAAGCCCCGTGTCAGGCTCTGGGCTGACGGCTCGGAGCCTGGAGCCTGCTTCCGATTCTGTGTCCCTCTCTCTCTGCCCCTCCCCTGTTCATGCTCCGTCTCTCTCTCTCTGTCTCAAAAATAAATATAAACGTTAAAAAAATAAATAAATAAATAAATAAAAAGTTGAATAATTTGTCCACAGTCATGCAGCTGGAAAGTGGTAGAGTCGGTTCTCAGATTCTTCAGCTTCCTTTCCATTTATTTCTGTTTTTTGCACACAGGCTATTCCTCATTCATGAAAGGTCAGTGGGGATGTCTTGGGAGAAAGTCTGCTCCCAGCGTCTGGTGGCATCTGGAGTTGCCTCCTCACTGGTCAGGAAGGACATAGAGATGCAGGTTGGCACTGGCATTTCCATGAGGGTTAGATCAGGTGATATACAGTCTCTTTTAGATTTGATTCCCCGATTTGAAATCTACCCTTGGACAATCCAGGTCACTAAAGACATGATATAAACCTTTTTATTTTTTATTGTGGTTAAAATATATATAGCATAAAATATGCCATTTTAACCATTTTTAAGATTATAATTCAGTGGCATTAGTTACATTCACACTGTTGTACAACCATCATCAGAGTCAGCTTCCAAATCTTTTCCATCACCCCAAACAGAAACCCTATAACCATTGAGCCATAAATCCCTGTTCCTCCCTCTTCCTCAGTCTCTGATAATTTAGAATCTACTTTCAGTCTAAGTAGACAAGGCAAGTCTAGATAATTCTAGATAACTCTAGGCATGCCTAGTCTAGATAATTCATGTAAGTGGAATCATAATATCTGTCCTATGACTTATTCACTTAGCATAATGTTTCCAAGGTTCATTCATGTTATTCCTTTCTAATTGGTGAATAATATTCCATTGTATGTGTATAGTAACATTTGTTTATCCACTCATCTGTTGGTAGAACTTGAGTTGTTTCTACTTTTTGACTGTTGTCAATAATGCTGTCTTACAAATTTGTCTTACAAATTTCTGTTTGAGTCTCTGTTCTCAATTCTTTTGGGGATATACCTAGGACTAGAATACTAGGTTGTGTGGTAATTCTACATTTAGCTTTTTGAGGAATTGTTGAACTCTCCCACAGTGGCCGTATATTTATAACCCTAATGGCAATGTACAAGGGTTCCAGTTTCTCCATATCTTTTTTTTTTTTTTTTTTTTTTTTTACGTTTATTGATTTGAGAGAGTGGAAGAGAGAGAATCCCAAGCAGGCTCCACATTGTCAGCACAGAGCCCGATGCGGGGCTCAAACCCACGAACCATGAAATCATGACCTGAGCTGAAGTTGGATGCTTAACTGAATGAGCCACCCGGGTGCCCCTACATTTCTTGATAATGTTCTTCGATGCACAAAAGTTTTAAATTTTGATGGAACCCAACTAATCTGTTTCTTTTGCTGCTTATGCTTTTGGTGTCATAGCTAAGAATCCATTATCATCTGAGGTTGTGAAGATTTACTCCTATGTTTTTACAATTTTATAGTTTTAGCTCTTACATTCAGGCTGTTAATATATTTAAAGTTATTATTATTTTTATATGGTGTGAGGTAGGGATCCAACTTCGTTGTTTTGCATGTGGATATCCAGCTGTCCGAGTAACATTTGTTGAAGACTGATGTAAATGTTTTAATTACTTATTTTCTGTGTCATTCACTGGCATTTATATTTTGCTTTAGGTATTTGATTTCACTGCCTACCCTCCTTCATTCTTACTCCATACCCCTACCCTGTTTTCTTCCTTTGAAACAGGATGCATGTATATTTTGTGTGAGTTACAGCTTTGCTGTTTGACATATGAGAGACACTTAATAAATGTGAGTTCCCTTTCTTCCTTTTAATTTTGTATAGTTACCTCGAAATTTTTTTTTAATGTTTATTTATTTTTGAGAGAGACACAGTGTGAGGGGGGAAGGGCAGGGAGAGAGGGAGACACAGAACAGGGTCCAGGCTCTGACCTGTCAGCACAGAGCCCAACATAGGGCTCGAATTCACAAACCCTGAGATCATGACCTGAGCCAAAGTTGGACACTTAAACTGACTAGGCCACCCAGGCGCCCCTAATTTTGTATAGTTACTTTCTTTTTCCAAAGTTCATTTTTTTATTTTGAGCTAGAGACAGCACAAATTGGGGAGGGGCAGAGAAAGAGGGAGAGAGAGAGAGAGAGAGAGAGAGAGAGAGAGAGAGAGAGAATCCCAAGCAGGTTTTGTGCTTCCAGCGCAGAGCCTGATGTGGGGCTTGAACTCATGAAAGTGTGGGGTCATGACCTGAGCTGAAATCAAGAGTTGGGACACTTAACCAACTGAGTCACCCAGATGCCCTTGTATAGTTGCTTGTGGTTTGTGTTTCAAAATAGATTGTGAGGACCTTCAGGGTAGGGTGTATATTATATATTTTTTTGTTTCCCCATGTCTGCCTCTCTCTTGTCCCCCCTGCCCCCATTACTCTAGTGTCCAGTTTGGGGCAAATGATGCAAGTGATGTCCTTACCTTTTATTGGCTGAATTGTGAAGCTGAATATAGATCTTTGTGGGTACAGTTAGGTAATTGTGGGAAATTCTTTTTTTTTTTTTAATTTTAAAGTTTATTTATTTTGAGAGACAACGAGCATGCAAGTGTAGGGGAGGAGCAGAGAGAGAGAGGGAATCCCAAGCAGGCTCTCCATCACCAGCATAGAGCCTGACGCGGGACTTGAACTCACGAACTGTGAGTTGGTGACCTGAGCTGAAGTTGGATGCTTAACTGACTAAGCCACCCAGACCCCCAATTGTGGATAATTCTTGAAAGATCAATAATCAGTATATTATAAGGTTCTTCAAGGTTTTTAATTCAGGTCCTTTTAAGCAATTTTTTCACACGTGAGGATTGATATAGCATCTAAGCCTTGAAACTTCCTTGGGAGTTTTTTTGTATGTGACATAAGATATTTTGATAAACCTCAGTTAGGTTGCATAATACAGAGTTCATTTCATGGATGACTGGAAAAATTTTAACTCATTATTTAAGATTATGGTAAGTTTTGTATCGGGAATTTTACTCCTTTTAGGGGTGATTTTTATATATCTAGTTTTATAGTGTTAGCTGATTTATTTAGATTGAGCCATTTTGATTTACAGTTTTTAAAACATGTGTATTCATTTTTGAGAGAGAGAGAGAGAGAGAGCACAAGTCGGGGAGTGTCAGAGAGAGAGGGGGACAGAGGATCTGAAGCAGGCTCTGAGCTGACAGCAGTGACCCTGGTGTGGGACTTGAAGTCACGAACCGTGAGGTGATCACCTGAGCCAGAGTCAGACACTCCACCAACTGAGCCAAAGCCGAGTGCCCCTCGATTTGCATTTTTGACAAATGTTTAATTTAAAAAATTAAAAAAATTATTTGGAGTTTGTGCAATAGCGTGTATTATTTTTCTAACAAAAATATTAAATCTCATTAAAAAGCTCTTTTGCCTAGAAATCCCCAAAGTTAACTAGTGCAGAATTATCTGATCTTTCTGGGTTTGTATTATCAGATTTCCTTCCATCACACTCTTTAGTGTTCCTTAGGGTCTAATATTACTTGTGCTAAGTGATCAGACCTCCTGTAAGAGTCCATTTTGTAACCTACCATCCAGATGTCAGCGAAGGGAAGGTTCAGTTTGAAGGCTGGCCTTTGGTGTTTTGTTTTCTACTAGGTTTTGACTCTTAGTATCTTGTTATATAAACACTTTCATCGTATGAGATACTGGCTTCTACTGTTTATTTTATCAGTTCCTTATTATTAATAGTGAAAACAGAAAAGGAATTATTTTGTTCTTTTATTTTCTGTTTCAAGCAACATAACAACATGAGAGGTCAGAGCAAATCCAGTATTTGACTTGCTTTCAGGTAATTGTCAACCAGTGAAATGATTCACAAAGAGCTTGAACTCCCTTAGTTAGAATAAAGGTTTATTGCAGGGAGAGTAGGAAGAAGATAATGCAGACTGTTTTCCTTAACTGCCCCTGGCAAAGTTGGCCTGGTAAGAATCTGAATCTGTAGCCATGCATCTGTGTGCACAAAGATGGACCCAACTTCTTCGTAAATAAGGCCAGAGGTAGTATATAGCTGTATCTTTATACACAAAATTTGATTCAAGAAGTGTTTTTGTTATTTAATAAATCACCCTTCAGACTTGGGATCCCATGCTGAGAGGGGTGGCTCTTTAAAAACAAATGTTCTCAGTGCCCGGGTGCCCTCTGTGCACTGATTTGGGCTAATGGGTGTGGTATTTTAGCCAGATGCCGATTGTGTTTACCTGTTGGCATGCCAAGTAGATTTCCTATGGCCTGTGACTGGGGTTTTATTTTTTTATTATTTAAAAAAAGATTTCTGTCTATTTGTTTATTTTAAGAGAGAGAGAGTGCAAGCAGGGGAAGGGCAGAGAGAGGGAGAAAGAATCCTAAGCCGGCTCTGCATTGACAGCATAGAGCCCGACCTGGGGCTCGAACCCACGAACCGCGAGATCATGACCTGAGCCAAAACCAAGAAGTCGATCACTCAACTGACTGAGACCCCCCAGCACCACTGTGACTGCATTCTTGCAAGTGAACATGGTGGGAAAAACTTTCCATTCTCTCATGGTTTTTAGAACTTGGAGGAAGTTTCTGAAATTGCCAAAGGAACATTTGTTTGGACAAAGTAACGGTACTTAGCCTAATTATGTAGTAATGATTTTACAGAATCACAAAAGGATGACAGCTGGGGAAGATAAAGAACATCTTACAATCACTTGATTGGTAGACCTCTTTTGGGGTGGGGTAAGGTGAATGGAGGGGATCCAGAAAGGGTATATAAATAGATGTTCATGAGAAATGGACCTGAAAGCACAGAGCCTTCATGAGAACTGCTCCCATTTAATTAAGAGAGTTATTCTAGGGTGTATCCTGGGTAATTAGTAAAGAATGCACAAACTATGTGCTTTGATCAGAATTTTTGCTCAACACACGTTAACTGTTGTGCCACAGGACTGAGAGAGAGGCTCTTTTTAAAATAATTTTTTTAATGTTTAATTTTTTTTTTAATTTTTTTTTTAACGTTTATTTATTTTTGAGACAGAGAGAGACAGAGCATGAACGGGGGAGGGTCAGAGAGAGGGAGACACAGAATCTGAAACAGGCTCCAGGCTCTGAGCGGTCAGCACAGAGCCCGACGCGGGGCTTGAACTCACGGACTGTGAGATCATGACCTGAGCCGAAGTCGGACGCTTAACCGACTGAGCCACCCAGGCACCCCTTAATGTTTAATTTTGAAAAAGAGAGAACGTGTGAACGCAGGCGTATAAAAGGGGGAGGGGCAGAGAGAGAGAGAGAGAGAGAGAGAGAGAGAGAGACAGAATCTGAAGCAGGCTCCAGGCTCTGAGCTGTCAGCAAAGAGCCTGACGCAGCGCTTGAACCCACAAACCGTGAGATCATGACCTGAACTGAAATTTGTCACTTAACTGACTGAGCCACCTAGACGCTCCTGAAAGAAAGGCTCTTAGCCCTGTTCCCAAAGAGCTCCACCCCTAAGAGGGAAGTCAGACAAGTAAGGAGACAGGATTCCTGAGTTAAGTGCACTACTGTGGGAGGACTGAAGAGGGAAGGGCTCTTAATCTGGGGGTAGGAGAAGAGGTGTGTCCTTACCCTGTTTTAACCCAAAGTTATGTAAGGCCCTGAACCAGGTCCGCATGCCTGGTTGGGTACTCTGGGGCCTGCTTGTTGCCTTCCATTTATGAGAGCTCTGTTGGCTGGGGACCTAGCTTGTGACCATGGGGCGAAGACCCGGACTCTTGGCCATGTTAATTCCATGGTCTAACTTTGTGAAGTGGCCACAGACAATGGCCAAGAAAGTACCCTTGCTGAGAGAAGACTGTTTAAAACTAGCATCTTTCGAGAGCCCTAAGTCTCCATAAAATCAGGATTATTTTCAGATCTTTACTTGAATCATCAACAGATCAGCGATACAATTTTGCAATTTTGGGGGGCGGGGGTTAGACATTGTGCTTTTGGGAAATTGGTTGCTATTGAGATTGCTTCTGGAGAGTGATGGCATTATTAAAAATATGTTATTTTTATTGTAGTCACAAGCTTATTGCATGCATTATTGGCTGTAAAATTTTTTTTAAAGATGCCTAGGGGATAGTCTGTGCTCCTCTTTTACTCGTAAAGATTTTATTTTGAAGTAATCTCTACACCCAACGTGGGGCCCAAACTTACAACCCTGAGATCAGAAGTTGCACATTCTAGTGACTGAACCAGCCAGGCGCCCCAGTGTCCCTTTTTATTATGAGCGAGTTTAAATCTGTTGTGGCTTTGTATGAAGGTCCTTTTCATCTTGTTTAAATTCCCTAGAAAGGAGAAATAGAACTGTTAGTTAAATGCATTAGTTTTTTTAAATTATAAAGTATTTATTTTTTGAGCAGGTACTACGTACACATGGTTTAAAAATTAAGTTTTCCTCTTCTCTTGTTTGCCACCCACCCAGACCCCTTCCCTGGAAGCAACAGTGTAGTATACTAAATATATATGTGAAAAAAAAATGCATATGTATAGACACACCTTCCCCTCCTCCTATTTTGTACAGATGGTATCCTGCTACAGACCACCGTGTATTTTGCCTTTTTTTTTTTTTTTAACTTTATGTATCTTGGAAATCATTCTGTGTGAGTACATGTAAAGTGTTCCCCATTTTTTTAAAATGAAGAGTATGGCTGAATAGGATGCCATAGTTTATTTAGCCATCTATTGAGGAACATTTAGTTTTTTCTAGTCTTTTGCTTTTATAAATAATGCTAGAAAGATTAATCCTGTAATTTATTTTGCACTTGTATGACTAAATTCCCATACGTTGAGATTTGGGGTTGAAAGTTATGTACCTTTAAAATTTTGAGAGATATTGCTAAATTATCCGTCTTCGAGGTTTAAAAAAAACCTAGCCTGCAGTATGAGAGTTCCTGTAGTTAAAACACTTAAAAATATAATTTTGTAAAAGCATATGACCCTGTTTTGTCATATGTATTGTTCAGTTAAAACGTGGCTATAGTTCAGTGATAAAAAAGCAATCCAACACTAATTCTCATTGTTTTTCTGTTTTTGACTTTGCACGTATTACATGGCTGGATGAGGTTCAGAAATTAGCTTTGTTTCCTTATACACGTTACCAAGGCTCCTTCTAGAGAGGAGTGCCAGAAATGGGTGGGCAATTTGCTGAGTAACTGCCTCTTTTTATAGTTTTCATTTTTTTTTTTTTTAAGCGAGAGGGAAAGTGGGGGAGAGAGAATCCCAAGCAGGCTCCCCGCTGTCAGCACAAGGCTCAATGCCATGAACCGAACCGTGAGATCATGACCTGAGCTGAAATGAGTCAGATGCTCAACCAGCTGAGCTGAGCCATCCCAGGCACCCCTCCGGTTGTTTTTTTTTTAAAGTAAGGTCTATGTAGGGATTGAACTCCTGACCTTGAGATCAAGAGTTGCATGCTCTCCCAACTAAGCCAGCCAGGAGTCCCTGTAGTTCTCAGTTCTTGTAATAACTGGTGATGCCTGTGGTTTCATGATGGTAATTAAATTTGACTTTATAAACAGCTTTTTGGTATTTATTGTATAAACTGTGGTTCAACTAGAAAGAATATTGTCATTCTTTTTAATTTTTTTAAAATTTATATTTCCTTTGGCTAGATAATATGTACATGGTCAAAAAGTTCAAAATGTGTGCACAGCTAGAGGTGAAATGTAAGTCTTCCTCCACCTTTTCTCCACATTCTTCCACAACCTATTCCCAGAGGCAACCACTGTTTCTGGTTTCTTAGATGGTCTTCTATATATTCTGTGCATATATAAGCCTTTATATGTATGAATGGGTTGCAGCATTGTTCTGCAACCAATACCACTATTATTATTATTATATTATTATTATTTAGTTCCACTCTTAGTTTTAACATGTACTTTTTAACTTATGTAAATAGTATATTTTAATTTTAGAAAAGAGTGTTAACATCTTGGTATGCTGTTTCCCTGCATACTTTCTCTGTGCATGCAGAATGTGACTATTTTGTATTTTGTAAACAAACATGATGTCATAAGCATGCTATTTTCTAGCTTGCTTGAAAAAAAATTTTTGGGGGGCATCTGGGTGACTCAGTCAGTTAAACATCCGACTTCGGCACAGGTCAGCATCTCAGTTCCTGGGATCGAGCTCCACATCGGGCTCTATGCTGACAGTGCAGAGCCTGTTGGGGATTTTCTCTCTTTGCTGCTCTCTGCCTCTCTGCCACTTGTGCTCTCTTTTTTCTCTCAAAATAAATAAATAAGCTTAAAAAATTTTTTTTCTTAAAGTAAGCTCCACACCCAACATGGGGCTTAAAGTCATGACTCCGAGATCAAGGGTCACGTGCTCTACTCACTGCGCCAGCTAGGTGCCCCTCTAGCTTGCTTTTTTCGCTAAATTGACCATAGATATTTTCGTAGGCCACGAAGAACATATTTTTACTATAGAGTGACTGTATGGTATGCTATTGTTTGGATATATGGTAATTTCTTTCCTAATTCCTTGTTCTTGTACATTTAAGGTTATTTTCATTTAAAAAAATTTTCTTGGGGGTTCCTGGCTGGCTCAGTTGGTGGAGCATGTGACTCTTGATCCTGAGGTTGTGAGTTTGGCCCCATGTTGGCTACAGAGATTACTTAAAAATAAAATCTTAAAAAACAAACATAAGTTTTGCATGAACAGTCACAAGGAACAACTTTGTGTGCACATTTCAGTGGACTTGACAAATTATTTCCTTATGTGAATTCTTGGATTTGTACTTGTGGGATCAAAACATCTATTTGGATAGATAACCTTTCCAAATTGTCCTGGATAGTTAGGGATTTCATTCTCATCAGCGTATTAAAGTGTGTGTGTGTGATTATATACAGTTACATTCTCAAGTGATCTTTTTGTTTAAATGGAAGATTACATCTTCTGCCATTTTAGAGAAAACCATGTTAGTGATGGGTAGGAATAAGTCACGTTGGAAAAATACAGAGGCAGTAACAACTCGGATTGGAAACTGTAGGTATGATTCAGTATATACTAACATGGTTAATGCACAGATCTCTTTTTATGTTTTTCTTGTGGATTTTTTCCCTGAATCTGTAAAATATGAATGTAAAAATATCATTTTAGTAATAGCAGTGTTCTAATTGACCTGAGAAATACAGAGAATTTTCCCTAGTTTTATGTGTAAGCTTTGTGGAAAGTACAGATTTAAAAGTCTGTATGCTTGAACTATGGTTTCAGTGGGGTGGGTAGGAAGCTGTATATGAGACTTTGCAGTAGTCTTTGTCATTGCTTGATTGCTGTTCCACATTATCTTTCTTTGCCACTTCATTTTACTGCATTGAAAAGATGTGAAGTTAAACCTAATACCATCTGATTTGTCAATGAATAAATGAATCTCTAAAGCCTTCCGTTCAGTTCTCTATCTTCAGCAAGCACAAGACTCCTTATCATTGAAGGCTCTGTGACTATGTGAGATTTCCTAGTCGATCAGATTCTGTGTCTTCAGTATGAATCTTGCTGGAGCCAGGAATGGAAGCAAGGGAAATGATTTGGAGGGTGAGAGTAATGAGCAAAGCATGTGTTTTCATGCCAGCCCTGAAGACAGAGGTTTGCCCTTACATTTGTTTCATTGTCGCAGTCTTTCTTTTTTCCCCTGTTTACTAGGGAGTCATCAGAAAAGTAGATAGTCTTCCAGGAAAGCACCTTGATATACCGTGTTAGAATAGAGTGCTCACTTTTATTTCTTTCCCTGGTGAACCTGTAACTTGTTGAAGGCAGAGCCTGGCAGATTGGCTGACACAATATGTATTTAGTGAATTTAGGAACTGAGCACCACGAGCCTGTCCACATTGTGTGTAGCTTTTCACTTGTTTCTTCTTTACATTTTCAAATACTTACAGATTTACAAGAGGTTGAAAGAATAGTACAGAGTTTCTGTTTATCCTTTACCTAGTTTCCCCCTGGTTATGCACTACCCTTTTTTTTTTCTCTCTTTTTCCTTTTTTGATCATGCCTTTGGCTTGCCATCAGCATCTATGGGAAATACTAAACCCTCTGAACTAAAGATTGCTGATTACCCTCCTAGGGTTACTTGTGGCAATGCATATGGTTCTTCCTCTTTATTTGTTCTTGATGGAGCACTTGCTTAGTGCGTGGTGCTGTGCCAGTTTCTAGTTGCTTCTCTTGATTTAGGCTCTTGTGCTCTTAGTTTGGTAACAATAAGCATGGTGGATATATCCTTCCTTTGTGGATCTTCTTCCTAAATTGTATATATACGTACATGTCTAAAGCACCCAGCGACCTGTGGGTGTTACAATGAGAAGCAGGAGCTGTGACTTGGTGGAAATAGCCCTGGATTTGGAGTTAGAAGCCAAGGTTCGAATCCTGATTCTGTTTCATACTTGCTGGGTGACCCTGGGAGTTACTTTGCTTCTAAATCTGATTCCTCTTCTGTAAAATAGTGTGAGAGTAACAGTTACGTACAGAGGTTTTGAGGGTGGATAAAGAAAGTAGCATTTGTACAATCACTTGGAAAGTGCGGTTTCAAATGTGAAGTGGCCTTGCTTTTTCTAAATTGCTAAAATGAAAGCCAAATTTTAAACTACTGCTGTGTTACTTCTTTAGAGCTTGACTTTATGCAGTAACAGGAAAAACTCTCCCTGCTTCTGTATCCCAAGCCTTCTTACACCCTGAATACCCAGTACTTCTGTCTTCACACTGAATACCCAGTACTTAATAGGGTTTTCTTTTTTCAACTGGGTGTAACCCAGCTCCCTTGAGAAATTTGGGATGGCCCTGTCAGCTGTCATGCTATCAAATGACATATCGAATGCTTGCCCCTCTTCTTATTCACCTAAGTCTGGGGATTTCATGTTAAGAAACCTCTTTAAAAAATCTCTCATGCAAATATCTTTTTGGCTTACCATTTTCATAGGTTTTGCTCTTAGAAACTAACTCTTAATATGGTTCTAGAGCTGAGATTTTTATTTTTAAAGGGAGACCTGATGTTTTTAAATATGTAAATACAGGATATGTAGCCAGAATAAAAAGTAGGGGATACCATGAAAAATCTAAGATTTAGATAATGGAGAATTTTTTTCTTAAACCTGGTTGGTCTAGGTGCAGACAGACTCTTAAATCATTAAGGCACAGACATATACAGAATACTGTACCTAATAGTAACACTGTTCTCAAGTGCATGTGGAACATTCTCTAGGATAGATCGTATATTATGCCATAAAACAAGACTCAAATTTAAAAGGATGAAATCACACAAAGTATGTTCTCTCTCTGACCATAATAGAATGAAGTTAGAGATCAATAATAGAGAGAGAAACTGGCAAATTCACAAATTTGTTGAAATTAACACCCTCCTAAGTCATCAGTAAGTGAAAGAGGAAATTACAAAGAAAATTAGAAAATATCCTGAGATGATTGAAAACAAAAACACACCATACCGTGGTGGCCGTGGTTGCACAACAGTGTGAATGCACTTAATACCTCTGTACTCTACACTTAAAAACGGTAAAAATACTAAATCTTATGTATGTCTTACCACAAATTAAAAAAAAAAAGACTGTCAGTCATTCATTGTTCCACAATAATACTGAGCACCTACTATCCATACTCCATGCCAAAAATAGAACAATGTACCATAACCTAGGGAATGCAGTGAAAGCAATGCTCAGAGGGAAATTTATAGCTTTAAATGCTTTTATTAACAAAGAAGGATCTTCAATCAGTAACCAAAACTTCCATCTTAAGGGACTAGTGAGAGAACATCCTTAACCAGAAGTAAGCAGAAGAAAAAAAAGAAAAGACTAGATTAGTCTTTGGATTTCGGCTCAGGTCATGATCTCACTGTTTGTGGGTTGGAGCTCTGCATTGGGCTCCATGCTCACAGTGTGGAGCCTGCTTGGGATTCTTTCTCTCTCTCCCTCTCTCTGCCCCTCCCCTGCTCGAGTTCTCTCTCTCTCTCTCTCTCAAAATAAATAAATTAATGTAGATGGAATTATGCATTCCTGAAAACACTCTACTGTGATTGGCTGCAGAAAAAACAGACAATATGGATAAACCAATAGCAAGTAACAGGTTAACAGTCAAAAAACATCCCACAAAAAAGAGCCCGGCTCAGATGACTTCACATTCATTGATTCTACCATAGCTACCAAATGCAAATTCTTCAGACTTTTTCAGAATAAAGAGGACGATGAAATGTTTTGAGCATGTTATTACTCTGTTAATCAAAGCCATACAAAGACATCACAAGAAAATTACAGACCAGTCTCTTTTACAAATATAGATATAAAAAATCAGTAAAATACTAGCAAACTGAATCCAGCACCGTATTAGAGGGATTATATACTATGACCGAGTAGGATTTATATCAGAGATACAAGGTTGGTCTAATATCTGAAAATGAATATAATACTCCATATTAATAGAATAAAGGATAAAAACCACATCATCATCTCAATAGCTGAAGGAAAAGCATTTGACAAAATCCAGCACCTTTTTGTGATTAAAAACCCTCAACAAACTAGGAATAGAAGAGAACTTCCTTAATGTGATAAAGGCCATATACCCATAGCTAATGTCATAGTGCTAAAAGATTGAGTGTGTTCTCAAGATCAGGAACAAGAAAAGGATGTCCTTTTATGCCCCTTCTAGTCAACATTGTAGAGTTGTGGAGGTTCTAACCAGGGCAGTTAGGCAAGAAAAAGAAATAAAATGCATCGGATTGGAAAAGAAGTAAAACTATATTTGCAGATGACATGATCTTGTGTGTAGAACATCCTAAGGATTCTGCTATAGAACTATTAGAACTAATAAGGGAGTTCAGCAAGGTTGCAGGATATAAGATCAATAAACAAAAATCAGTTGTATTCCTGTATACTTGCAATGAAGAGTCCAAAAATGAAACCAGAAACAATCCCATTCACAATAGCTACAAAAAGAATAAAAAAAAAAACTTAGAATAAAGTTAACAAAAAGTGTAAAACTTATACTCTGAAAACTATAAAACACCATTGAAAGAAATTAAAGATCTAAATAAATGGAAAGAAAATAAAGATCTATATAAATGGAAAGGGGTGCTTGGGTGGCTCAGTCCGTTAAGAGGACTCTTGGTTTCGGCTCAGGTCATGATCTCACGGTTTGTGAGTTTGAGCCCCGCGTTGGGCTCTGCACTGGCAGGGCAGAGTCTGCTTGGGATTCTCTTTCTCCCTCTCTGCTCCTCCCTTGCTAGCGTGTGTGCGCATGTTCTCTCTCTCTCTCTCTCTCTCTCTCTCTCAAAATAAACATACATTAAAAAATGAAATAAATGGAAAGATATTTTATGTTCATGGATCAGATTACCTAATAATGTTAAAGATGGCAATATTCCCCAAATTTTCTACAGATTTGGTACCCTCACTTAAAATCCTAGCTGCCTGTTCTGTAGCAATTGACAGGCTGATGTTAAAACTCATACGGAAGTACCAGGGACCCAGAATAGCCAAAATAATCTTGAAAAAGAACAAAGTTGGAAGACTTTCATAACTTACTACAAAGCTATAGTAATCACAACAGCTTGGTACTGATAATAAGAATAAACATATACATCAGTGGAATAGAATGTAAGTCCAGAAATAAAACCTTACATTTATAGTCAGTTGATTTGCAGTGAAGGTGTTAAGACAATTCAGTGGGGGAAAGAATGGTCTTTTCAACAAATGGTGCTTGGACAAGTGGATATCCACATGCAAAAGAATGAATTTGGACCCTTTCCTCACTTGTATGTATAAATGAATTCAGAATTATTCCTAGACCTAAATGTAAGCTCTGAAATGTAGATGTAAATCTTTATGACCTTGCATTAGGCAATAGTTTTTTTTTCTTTTTTTATTGTGGTAAAATAGACAATGATTTCTTCGGTATGATATAAGCCACAAAATACAAAAACATAAAGTGGACTTCATCGAAATTGAGATCTTTGTTTCAAATGACACCCATCAAGAAAATGAAAGCACACTCCACAGAATGAGAGAAAATACTCAGAAATCATATATATAATAAAAGACCTTTATCCGCAACATATAAAAACTCTTAAGAGTCAGCAGTAAAAAGACAAATAACCCAATTAAAAGATAAACAAAAGATTTGATTAAACATTTCTCCAAAGAAGATGTCCAAGTGGCCACGCCCATGAACAGAAGCTCAGTACCCTTAGTCTTCAGGGAAATGCAAGTCCAAACCACAGTGGAATGCCATTCCACACCCCCTAGGATGGCTGAAATAGACAATGCATGTTGCTGAAGATGTAGGGAGATTGGAACCCTCATATACTGCTTGTGGTGGGGCACCTGGGGGCCTCAGTTGGTTAAGCATCCAAGTCCTGATTTTGGGTCCGGTCATGATCTCATGGTTTGTGAGTTTGAGCCCTGCAGTGGGGCTCTGCACTGACAGCAAGGAGCCTGCTTGGGATTTTCTCTCCCTCTCTCTCAGCCCCTCCCCAACTCGTGCTGTCTCTCAAAATAAATATGTTGCTTGTGGGAATGTAAAATGGTGTATTTTGGAAAATAGTTTGACGGTTCTTCAAAGAGTTAAAACAGTACCATATCCTATATTCTAGTAAATTAAAATCATATCTGAACAAAACTTGTTCAGAAATGTTCATAGTAGCAGATTTATAATAGCCAAAAAGTAGAAATGATCCAAATGTCCATCAACAGGTGAGCTTATAAACAAAATGTGATATATCTGTACAATGGAATATTATTCAGCCATAAAAAGGAGTGTTATACATGGTACAACATGGATAAGCCTTGAAAATAGTATGTTGAGTGAAAGCCAGACAAAAAGGCACGTATTTTATGACTCTACTTACGTGAAATGTCCAGCATAGGCAAATCCATTCAGTCAGAAAGTAGATTATTGGTTTTCATGGGTTTAGGGAAAGGGGTTTGGGGAGGGACTGCTAAAGGACATAAGGTTTTATTTTGAGATAATAAAAATGTTCTTGACTTAAATAGTGGTAATGGTTGCACAGCCTTGTGAATATAATAAAAACTGCTGAGTTACACCCAGTATAAAAGGGTGAACTTAATGGTAAGTGAATTAGGTCTCAGGAAAGCGGTTACTAAAAAGTCATGTAAGCAGCTTAGCTTCAGTGATCTATTTTGTGTTGGCGTAGTAAACACATGAGAAAAGAAATACTATTTGACCAGGACTGTGAGTGAAACTATAAATGAAACTCTCTGAAAAATACTATAGAAGTCAAGTGTTGCTAGGTTGAGTGGAAATTTAGATCCCCTCTTTCTAGATGAGCCAACGTTATCAGTCACACTCTGTCTCTCATAAGGCTCCTCACCCCAATAAACTGGTCCTTTACTCGGGTGTCTTGTCTTCATGTAAGATCCTTCTGTGGAAAGCTGTGATCTGTGTTATTATCCTCTCCTATCTGGGGTCACTGCCTTGGTAAGGTAACAGTGTGGTATGCTAATGCTGAGAGCCAGTCTTGTGTATACGTTAAGTAATTTGCGTTGAGAGGAAAAAAGTCAGCAGTGAATAAAGAGTGAGAGATTAGTTTTAATCTTATAGTTCTTGAATGAATAAAATTGGGTGCCGTTCTGTTTTTCTCTTCAGAGACTTTTAAAATCTTTATCTCTTCTTTTTCTTTTTTCTTTCATGTTTTTACTTTAGCAGGAGAGAGAGAGTGCGAACAGGGGAGAGGGGCAGAGGGAGAAAGAGAGAATCTTAAGCAGGCTTCATGCCCAGCTCAGAGCTTGACACGGGGCTCCATCCCATGACCCCGGGGTCGTGACCTGAGCTGAAATCAAGAGATATTCAAGCAACCGAGCCACCTAACCACCCCAATCTTTTCTGTTTCACAAATACAAAAAGTAGAATTAAAAAAAAAATGTTTATTTTTGAGACAGAGAGAGACAGAGCAGGAGCTGGGGAGGGGCAGAGAGAGAGGGAGACACAGAATCCGAAGCCAGGCTCCGGGCTCTGGGCTGTCAGAACAGAGTCCGAGGTGGGAGTCCAACCCATGAGCTGTGAGATCATGACCTGAGCCAGAGTTGGACTCCCAACCAAGTGGGCCACCCAGGTGCCCCAAAAAGAAATTTTTAAGAAGTAGGACAGAAGCCCTCATAAGCCTATTACTCAGAGGTCACACATTAATATTTTATATACTCTGTTTTTTTCTGTAATTTTCCCCACATTTAGGCTATACTGTACTATATATGTGTGTACTTTAATACAGTTTCACATTCTAATTTGTTTAGTTAATGGACAGTTTTATTACAGGTAATTCATAGTTTTTTCCACCAAGTGGACTGAAGCTTTATAGTACCTTAAAAAATGATGTACAATTTTCAGCACCTACAAAAGTAAAGAGAATATTATAACAACCCTCATGTGATAATCACTGAATTTCAGCGGTTCTCAGTGCTTATCTGTCTTGTTTCATTTTTGAGGAAGTTTGAGGAGCAGAATAAAAATAGAAGCCATTCCTCTTATTTTAAACCTGCTGCAGGAGAAGCAGAAACAGAGCTATCTCCTATTTTTACAGTTCACAGTTAGAGAAAACAGAGAAAACGTTAAAATGCTAGTGAAGGCAGGTATTGACTGCTATGAATCACTTATTCGGTGCCGGTGCAGTACATTCTGTCCTTTTCTCACAGTCTGCGCACAGTAATGTGGCGGTGCTGGGTTTGTGTGTGTGTTTTTTTCTTTTCTTTGCACTTATTTTTCTTCACCAGCGTGTGGTTTTTCGCCACGTGTTTTGTGGAAGTAATTGGTGCATACGTCCATCTTCTTATCAATTTGAGACTTTGTTGTTCTACGCTTCACTGACAGTTACACATTATATCCCATGATACCGGAAGGGAGATTTTCCTCCATTATGAAATGGTAGTGCCTGATTTTTGAATAGTACTTACCTGTTTGTAATTACGAAAGTAGCATATATTCATTACAGAAAATACTTTGAGGGGCGCCTGGTTGGCTCAGTCTGTTAAGCATCCAGCTTCATGATCTCGCGGTTCAGAAGTTCAAGCCATGCCTCAGGCTCACGGCTGTCAGTGCAGAGCCCGCTTTGGATCCTCTGTCTCTCTCTGTGTCTCTCTGTCTTTCCCCTGCTTGCGCGCTCTCTGTTAAAAATAAACACTAAGAAAAAAATATTTCTGGAATACAGAAAATTGCAACAAAAAATCTATAATTTGATCACCAGAAATTAACCGTTGTTAATGATTTTTTTCCCCTCTGTTCATATGGTCTGGCCTTTTTTTTTTTTTTTTTTTTTTTTTAAATTTTTTTTTTCAACGTTTATTTATTTTTGGGGGGACAGAGAGAGACAGAGCATGAACGGGGGAGGGGCAGAGAGAGAGGGAGACACAGAATCGGAAACAGGCTCCAGGCTCTGAGCCATCAGCCCAGAGCCCGACGCGGGGCTCGAACTCCCGGACCGCGAGATCGTGACCTGGCTGAAGTCGGATGCTTAACCGACTGCGCCACCCAGGCGCCCCTGGTCTGGCCTTTTAATATAATATGGTGAACCTCCTTTTATTCATTTTTGGGGATTTGCATTATATAACTGTTTTTTTCTTGACTTCACTGTATTTAATTATTGTTCATCTCTATATATGTATAGACTGTATATAAATGTATATATATAGACTATATATAGAGAGACACTATATATATATAGACTGTATATATATATATATATATATATATATTTGTATATTCACTCTCTCTCTGAGAGAGAGAGATTGATTAACTCTGATTTTTTTCCTCCTTACCACAGAATCTTACGATCTTGTGATCACTTGTATAATTCCAGATTTTAATGATCTTTTCAAGGTAAATTATATGCCCACCCTAAGTCTGATTCTGCTGTTCATAGATAACTTGTAAAGAGCTCCCTGAAGGCCTGTTGACTTTTAGGGCTGGAAATAGACTCTTGGGCACTGTGTCTAGTCTTCCTGCTCTATGCCTAACTGATTGTTTCCAGAGTTTTTGAGGCTAGTGTCCAAATCACAGAGCTCTACAGAAGTGGAATTTCTAGTGTCTGTTAATTGAGAAAAATTATCAAACTAAAAGAAAGAATTTAGAATTGCTTTTTACATTACCATCACATTGAACAATTCAGTGTGTATGTGAGTTTGAAAAATGTGGACATGGGGACATCTGGACAGTGTCTGGTGTGTGTATGGAAGAATTCTCCGACATTCTTGTAATAACCGTACGCTCTCATCTCGGGGGTGGGGTCAGTGTTTACCGGCTGGGAGCCAGTGCCCTGGCCTTTCCAAATCGCTGCCTTTCCTCTGGTGAGCCAGTCTCTCGTGTTTGTGCTTTGTTCATACGTATTCGCACAATCCTTTCACCTGGAATGTTTTTCACATTCTTCTTACCACCCCGTTCCTCCCACTCCTCAAGAAGATAATGAACTCAGTTAATGATCGCCAGTGACTTTTGATTTTCAGCTCAAACTTGAATCATTCAGCAGACACTTCTCAAGTGCCTTGTGTGTGACATGGTTACAGGCTTCAGGTGAACACAACAAACGAGATCCCCTCCTGTGCCAGACTGACAGTCCTGGGGAAAACGGCCAGAAAATAGTGAAACATGCAGTAGAATTATGACTTGTCACAAGTGATTTGAAGGAAGGGAATGGGATGCCGTGACGAGGGGCTTCCTGTGAGTGGTCTTTGAAGGACTTGTTGAGGAGGTGAATTTTAAGCTGAAGCCCTGAGGCCCATAGCCAGACCACTGTAGGCACATGGAGAGGGTTTAAGGCAGAAGAAGGAAGAGCAGGAGTCAGGGTGTACAACGGGAGTCCACAAATACTTGGCCTGGAGATGCCAATTTAGAAGTCGTCAGTTCACGGGAAGCTTTTAAACTCCTGGGAACGGATGTTGAGTGTTCTGGAGTGAGCAAGGGTAGAGCACGAGAGGCATCGGTCTGAGCCCGTCAGCAGCTCTGGAAGCAGAGCAGAGATGGTTAGAGAGATTCGAGTAGGTGTGCCCAGAAAAGTGGCAGGAAGGCACGACTGTTTATTTTCACGGAAATGGGAAATTTTTTATGAAGGATGGAGGGGCCAGCTTTGGAATGCTCCCGAGAGATGGAGTTAGAAAGTCTAGAAAGGGTATTGCTTGGATTTGCCGGCATGGAGGTTATCCGTGACCCTGACGAGAGCAGCTCCAGTGGGGCAGGGGCCAGTGAAGCTGCGTCAGAGGGGCTTCAGGGTGAGCAGGAAGCACGTCAGTGCAGCTGGTTGACATCCGAAGAGGCCGGCGGGTGTAGGCTGCAGGACAGGGTACATGGGCGCTTGGGGAGAAGATGGGAAAGTGGTTTTGGAGAGAAGGGTGGGCCAGCTGACTGGAGAACATGAATTAGGATGCTGGTTTGGAACACTTTGTGAAGTTTGAGGTGCTCAGTGTAAAATGACACCCATCGGGCACGTGTGTGTGTTCCCTTCCGCGTGATGGACTGTTTGCCGCAGGCGTGAGAAGGCAGCTGGTTAAGTGTGTCCGATTCTTCCAGGTGCAGATTTACGAGGCAGCTATCACAGGAGAGAAAGTCGAAAGTTTCAAGCCCTTAAAATCCCCACGGAATTGAATCCAGACTAAGGAAGGTCAGATTGGGAAGGCGTTTTATGGAATTGAGGCTGGAGCCAGGGGCTTGAGCCTAAGGGCTGGAAGGATGGTCAGTTGTGGTTGGAAAGTGGGATTGCAGAACACGTCAGGGGGGCTGAGAGACGAGGGGTTGCTGACACCTGAGAACAGACACCTGGAAGGGTAGAGGTCTGAGGTGGCTGAAGAGAGAGGCCACTGCAGGATGTTGAGGCAGGGAGGGAGGGAGGGAGACAGGGAGGCTGGAGGCCGAGGGGTCGTGAGCCAGTGACCGCAGGCTGACAAGTGAAAAGGTGGGGCTGGCTGGGAGAGTGGGTGCTCTACCGGCATGGTGTGAGCTGCCCTGCCTGCCCCGTCCCCGAAATTCCCACTTGAATTTCCTCAGGCACCATCTTGTCTCCTTTCTCTGCTACCTGCAGCACCTTCTACAAACATCCTGCTTAAGACTCCTACTGAGGGGCGCCTGGGTGGCTCAGTGGGTTGAGCGTCCGACTTCGGCTCAGGTCATGATCTCACGGTCTGTGAGTTCGAGCCCCGAGTCGGGCTCTGTGCTGACAGCTCAGAGCCTGGAGCCTGCTTCAGATTCTGTGTCTCCCTCTCTGTCTGCCCCTCCCCCGTTCATGCTCTGTCTCTGTCTGTCTCAAAAATAAATAAAAACATTAAAAAAAAAAAAAAAAGACTCCTACTGATACCATCGCGGCTGTTTGTGTTTCTGTTTCTTCCTTCTTTTGGGCAGGGGGCTCCTTGAAGGCTTGACCAAGCCTTACGTTCTGTGCTTTCCTGTCGTTAGCACCGTACAATGCGTGCCACATCGTAGGCACGGACTCAGTGTTCCCTGAGTGACTGTGTGGGCTCAGAAATGGGTGGGGCTGGGGGGGGGGAGGAGAAGGCACAGGTAGAGTGAGAACAGAGATTCACTGCTGGCAGGACAAGGCAGAGTGTCTTTTAAAAATTTCAGACCATGTTATAAAAATCTTATAACGCCAAAAAGGGTTGTCTTATTGATAGAAACACACTGCTTTTGACTTAATGTCAATAAAATTCTGCTAATTTCAAAGGGTTGTCTTATAGATAGACACACACTGCTTTTAAAGACTTAATGTGAGTAAAATTCTGCCACTTTCTCGCTTCTAGAGTTGGCTTTTTAAATATCATGCCTGCTTTCTACATATTTTCCAGGGAGAGTTTCGATGTGGCTATTTATTTTGCTGTACTGCTAGTTTGAATTGTCTCTCTTGATACTGTAATGAGGAATATTAGTTTACTAAAGTTTCCTAAGTACTTGTGGTTTGATTCTTTGTTTCCTACTCCTCTACTTTTTATGCCCCACCTGCTATAGCTGTTGAACATTTTCACATTTCCGTTATTAAATGCCTGTACCTTGGATTTTCAGCGTGGTAGTAGAGGGTCGTAGTGAAGTGTTAAGAATACAAACAGGGGCGCCTGGGTGGCTCAGTCGGTTAAGCGTCCGACTTCAGCCAGGTCACGATCTCGCTGTCCGTGAGTTCGAGCCCCGCGTCAGGCTCTGGGCTGATGGCTCAGAGCCTGGAGCCTGTTTCGGATTCTGTGTCTCCCTCTCTCTCTGCCCCTCCCCCGTTCATGCTCTGTCTCTCTCTGTCTCAAAAATAAATAAACGTTAAAAAAAAAAATTTTTTTTTTTAAATTAAAAAAAGAATACAAACTTAAAAGGGGCGCGTGGGTGGCTCAGTCTGTTAAGTGTCCGACTTTTGATTTTGGCTCAGGTCATGGTCTCGATTTTTCGTGGCATCAAGCCCCACGTTGGGGTCTGTGCTGACAGAGCACAGCCTGCTTGGGATTCTCTCTCTCTCTGCCCTTCCCCTGCTCATGCTCTCTCTCTCTCAAAATAAATAAAGTTAAAAAAAAAAAAAGAATACAAACCGTAAGGCGAGGCAGCTCTGGTTTTCGACTACTGCCTGACATTATTAGCTTTAAAACTGTGGGCAGGTGTTTGTATTTTTTTACCTAACCTTTCTGAGCATTCATTTCTTTGTCTTTGAAATGGGCATAACGAGGCCTATGTACCTCACAGTGTTTCACTGTCTCTGCCTTAGCACACTTCTTCCCTCACCTGTTCACAAGTATCTCCCGCCCTCATTTGCCTATGCTTTTCTTCCCTGTTAAGTGTTTTTATTTTTTTAAGTTTACTTATTTATTTTCAGAGCCAGAGAGAGCACGCGCGCGAGTGTGGGAGCATGAGCGCATGTGAGCAGGGCTCAGCTCCACAAACCATGAGATCATGACCTGAGCCGCTGAACCCACTGAGCCACCCAGGCGCCCCTCCCATTAAGGTTTTCTTTTGGTTTGTTTTTTTAAATGTTTATTTATTTATTTTGACAGAGAGAGGCAGAGAGTGCGAGTGGGGGAGGGGCAGAGAGAGGATCCCAAGCAGGCTCTGCGCTGTCAGTGCGTGGAGCCTTGACTCGGGCCTCTGTCCCACAGACCGTGAGATCATGATCTGAGCTGAAATCAAGAGTCGGACACTGAACTGTCTGAGCCACCCAGGCACCCCTCTCCCATTAAGTTTTATCATTTCTCCTATTAAGTGCACCCAATTACCTAACGAGCATATATAGTTTTAACTTGGTCATTCCACGCCTTCTGAGTTACCCCTCTGAATTACCACAGAACTTACTTATATCCCTTATTTTTTTCATTTTTTATATATTTTTAAACGTTCATTTATTTTTGAGAGACAGAGACAGAGTGGGGGAGGGTCAGAGAGAGAGGAAGACACAGAATCTGAAACAGGCTCCAGGCTCTGAGCTGTCAGCACAGAGCCTGAAGCAGGGCTTGAACTCACGAACCACGAGATCATGACCTGAGCTGAAGTCGGATGCTCAACCGACTGAGCCACCCAGGTGCCCCTTCATATGCCTTATTTTGCACGTGTAACATTCCACCTGTGAACTGTAATGTGCATTTTATGTTTGTATTGACTTCTTACGTTGATACGCTTTTTGTGAGTGCATTTCATTCTCTCCAAGTAAGTTGGAAGCATTTTCAACTCATGGATTGTAGTAACTTCTCTTGTATTTTCTGTGGTGAGATGTGATATACGATAAGTTGAATCAATGCAAGTAATTGAGATTAGCCTGGTAATGGATAAACAGTACAAATGTATTCATCCCATCTATTTATCCATTTATTTATTCTGCAAATACCCATTGAATACATCTGTGTTAGACTGAAAAACGTGGCCAAAATATTTTGTAGCTCCTCCTTATAAATTTGTAGAATCGATTTCCTCACACTTATCTAGGCTGGCCTTGTGACTTGCTTTCACTAGCCGGATGGAGCAGAAGTGATTTATAGGTTCTGGATTCTGGGCCTTGAGAGGCCTGGCAGTTTCCCCCTTTGCTACCTCAAAACGCTCTAGCCACTCTATAGTGAGGTGCAGCCTCTGTCACTGAATGGTTGGAGATCATATGTGGCAGGCAGTCCAGCCGGCAGCTAGCCTCAGTTTCTCAGCCATGTGAGTGATGCTGTTGTATTCTTTTTTTTTTTTTTTTAATTTTTTTTTCAACGTTTTTTATTTATTTTTGGGACAGAGAGAGACAGAGCATGAACGGGGGAGGGGCAGAGAGAGAGGGAGACACAGAATCGGAAACAGGCTCCAGGCTCTGAGCCGTCAGCCCAGAGCCCGACGCGGGGCTCGAACCCACGGACCGTGAGATCGTGACCTGGCTGAAGTCGGACACTTAACCGACTGCGCCACCCAGGCGCCCCGATGCTGTTGTATTCTTGCACCCAGGTGAAGCTGGCATGAATGTTCCCAGGCGAGATTAGTAGAAGAGCCTTCTAGGTGGGCCCAGCCAACCCACAGACTCATGAGAAGTATTAACTTGTTTTGAGCCACTAGGTAAAAATGGCCCTGCTTGTAACTTCTCTTATGGAGAAGTCTACGGAGCAGAGCTTAGAGTTGGTTCGGTTCTCTGCCATCCCTGGCCACCAGTCCTCCATTGTTAATACACCTCCATGGTTGTGTATGCAGGTGCTGTAGAGTAGTTATGATAATTAAGGGGATAGAGATAACTAATTTTTTAAAGGTTATTTATTTATTTTGAGAGAGAGAGAGACAGAGGATACAAGCAGGGGAGGGGCAGAGAGAGAGAGAGAGAGAGAGAGAGAGAGAGAGAAAGAGAGAATCCCAAGCAGGCTCTGCACTGCCAGCGCAGAAACCGATGTGGGTCTCGAGTGCATGACCGTAAGATCATGGCTTGAGCCAAAGTCAAGAGCTGGACATTTACCCAACTGAGCCACCCAGGCACCGCATAGAGATAGGAGCCAGTTTTTAAAAATTCCCGTGCAAACCTTTTCCACTTTTAATTTTATTTAATGAATGAGGAGCCAACATTCTCCCCAGTGCCACTCAGGAAGTGGCAGAGTCAAGACTAGAGGCTGGAATTTTAAACTTTGTTGCTCTTTTCATTACCTCAGGCTGTGTAATTGTGTGTTTCTTCATTCTTGTTGAAGCTGGTATTTTTTAACTTCTTCCTGTTAGTCCCTGGCAGAGTTGGGCTCACAGTTGGGCTATTGTTCTGATAAACATTGCTCTGTTAATTTCCACTTTCCTGGCTACTGCAAAGGAGAATGGCTGTAGGGCCATGGGCTTCACCTCTTATTGTTACTCCCCCCCCCCCCCCCCCCCGGGTTTAGACCAAGATGATGCGGCAGGAAAAGGTTGAGGTGCTTATACCGTAGCGGGGGGCAGAGAAGGGTGATGCTGGGGAATGGAAGAGCCCTTTGCAGTTGGGGAGGAGGAGTTTAAGAGGAGTTGGGGCATTTTTTTGGAAACACCTGGCATGTGTCCCTTTTCCCAGGAACTGATACAGTAAGGTCTAGTGGCTCCATGGCTTTCGTGGTGAGATCTTGCTCAAGGAGAGCACTTAGCGTGATACATCAAGAGGAGGAAAGGTAGTTGGCCATTCTAACCTCACCTGCCTTTTCTTTTGTATCATTTTTACATTCTCGTATTATTTTGGAAAACGTGTGCAAGTGGGACTTTTTTTTAAACTTACAAATAGTGTTACATTCTGAGTCATTTTGTTTTTGTTTTTAATTGAAGTACAGTTGACGCGCAATGTTACATCGGTTTCAGGTGTATAACATAGTGATTGCGTAAGTCTGTACATTATGCTGGTGCTCCCCACAAGGGTAGCCAACGTCTGTCTCCACACAGTGCTGCTGACTGTATTCCCTGTGCTGTCACTTTCATCCCCGTGACTTACTCATTCCAACAGTCTGAGTAATTCCTAACACTAGCACTGCTGTCAGGTAGTCCTCTGTGCAACACCGCGCCCTCAAATGATGATTTCAGAACCGATCGTGAACAGACGCTGTGCCGGTTCGTAAGCTCTCTCTGGGCAAGTGCTGAGTCCTGTTTATCGCGTCCCCGTGCCTTCCAGCAATGCCTTGCACATAACAGACCTGGTTTTTATTTGGTCTAACCATAGGTCACCTCTGGGACTGCAGGTTAACTTGAGACGTGTTTCCTTGTTGGGCTTTTCCCTGGTAGAGAGCCTGGACAGGATGTGGGTGGAAGGAAGAGATGTCTTACCTCCTCCTCCCCCCGTTTGTTTATATTCTATTTTCTGCATCTTTTAATATAACGTGTTTTTTTTTTTTTAAGAATGTTTTTGTATAATTCTGTTGCTGTATGAAGTTTTGCTGGTGTTTTTGTTGGTTTAGAAAATTCCCAGGGGGTACAGGGAGAAAGGCACATATTTATTTACCTGGGTCACTAAAAATATCTCTGCAAGGGTACACAGGAAACTGGTGACATTATTTGCTGTTAGGGAAACTAGGTGGCTGGGGGGCAGGAGTGGGAGGGAGGTTTTATACTTTTGTACCTTGTGAATTTGGGACTATGTGAAAGCAGAGATGGAGAAAATGCTTGAGAGTATCAGTTACTTTTTTCTTTTTAATTTTTTTAATGTTTATTTACTTTTGACAGAGAAACAGAGCATGAGCAGGGGAGGGGCAGAGAGAGGGGGAGACACAGAATCCGAAGCAGGCTCCAGGCTCTGAGCTGTCAGCACAGAGCCCGATGCGGGGCTCGAACTCACAGACCGAGAGATCATGACCTGAGCCGAAGTCGGACACTCAACCGACTGAGCCACCCAGGCGCCCCCCCCCCCCCTTTTTTTTTAAGTTAAGGAGAAAAAGAGTAGAGAGGACCCAATCTGCTTAACGCTTAGGGACTAACAGTGTCTTTCATTCTGTGGGTTTTGTACATAGGAGTTTGTGACCTACTTTTGAGTATCTTAAGCCTTTATTGCATAATTACCCTCAAGAAGCATATACTTTTATTTGTTGGAAATCCTATACAATTCTTAGGGCAGGGGAGCTTTTTATATATAATACGTATTTTAAAAATTGTAGAGAGGCTGAAATGAACAGAATCATTCCTCTCCCAGCAATGGAGACCGCATTCTCTTGCCTGTTACTTCCCAGCTGAGCATGATGTCTGACCTCCTTTCCCTGAGTGAGAACAGAACTAGGCCACGCTTGTAATCACAAGGGTTTGAAGGTGGGGAGAGGAAACTAAGTGGCCATGTGGCCTTAGAAATTTACTTACCTCTACTTTTCCTCAGTTTCTTCATCTGTAAAATAGGGATGCTAATACCTACTTTTTACAGTTGGTTGCAGAGTTAAAGGCAGTCCATATACATCATCTGGCATTGAACTTGACACCTCAAGTAGAGGCTTCAAAGTTGTGTGATCATTATCATTATTGGTTAGTGTCCGTTGATTTTAGGCCCTCGGAGGAGTAAAGGATAGGAGATTGTTGTCACTGAGAAGGAAAGATAGATGTTTGGGGGAGGGCAGAGTGCATCTGATATCTGCGGGTGTGTAACAAACCACTGCAGACCTGTGGCTTACAGCAACAACGAGATGTTACCTCTTAGAATCTGTGGTTTGGCTGGGTGGTTTTTTGCTTGTCTCCTCAGACTTGTGTAGCTGCAGTCAGATGATGACTGAAATGGCTAAGCGGTCCCTGACGGACTCACTCCCACGTATGGCGGCTGCTTCTGACCGTCGGCTGGAGCGTGCTGCTTGCCTTCCACGTGGCCTCTCAGGTTCCAGGAGCTTCCTCCCAGCATGGCGGGCCCTGGGCAGCATTCTAAGGGTGGGCGGCAGCACTTGCCTCTCAAATCTCTGCTTCCTTTTGCAGCGGCTGGTTCCCCACTGGCCAAAGCAAGTCACAGGGCCAACCCCAGAGTCACTGTGGGAGAGAACTTAGGCCCCACCTTGATGAGGGAAGAGAAGCAAAGAATTTGTGGCCATTTTTAATCCACCACAAGCCCAGTCTTGTTTGATTTGCTTCTTGGGCTGATATTGGACAGAGAAAAGAAAAGGTTCTGTTTGTCCAGTTTTCCTGTATCACTGATGCCTCCTTTATAAAGCTCAACATAGCTGATTAAGGAGCTGTGGTTATTTTGTTTGGCTTAAAAATTGGAATAAAGGGTAATAGACACTTTTATGTATTTGAAGGTCCTTCTTATGAAGGAGGGACCAGTTCCACGGTGTGGAAGTGATGGAGAGCGGCTGTCTCCTCCGCCGTGTGAAGCAGGGTCTTCTCGAGGGCCATCCTGCCCCCAGCACCATGCATGTAGAAGATGGGTAATCAGTCATGTGTCAGGGACTTTGAAGGAGGGTCTTCCTCACTGAATGACTCGACTTGAATGATTACTGCCGGTGTCAGAAGTCTCTGATTCTAGAACTCAGAAAGTGCATTGTGCTGTTTTTTTGTTTTTGTTTTTTAAATGTTTGTTTATTCTTGAGAGAGACAGAGCATGAGCAGGGGAGGGGCAGAGTGAGAGGGAGACACAGAATCCGAAGCAGGGTCCAGGCTCCGAGCTGTCAGCACAGAGCCCAACATGGGGCTCGAACCCACGAGCCATGAGAACATGACTTGAGCTGAAGTCGGACACTTAACCGACTGAGCCACTCAGGCAGGCGCCCCATTGCATTGTGCTTTTTATACCGAGCGTAGGGACGGATGAGGTGATGTCAGAAAGGAAAAGAATCTCTGTGCTCAGACTGGAAGAATTATTCTGTGCAGAATTTTAATTTTACTTGATTTATTTGCCTGCTAGAACCCCTGCGAGCTGGGACTTACTGCTGATGTGCGGAACAGTTCTCGTTCCTGCAGCGTCAGGGAGGTGCTGCATCTGGAAGACAGGTTTTCTGTGGCTCTTGTTAGGTTGGAAGGCAAGGAGAAATTGCATAAGAAATAAATGTGTACAGTTGCTGCAGCAGCTATAGATTCACTGTTCAACTTGTTCAGTCTGATGAAAACAGTGTTAGTGTAACTTTTCTCGAATCATGTGTTTTGCCCTCAAACATGATTTTGAGATCTCCTGATTTTATAACAAACACCAGGTCCAAATGGTGCTGTTGTCAGCTGAGGATACTGTCCGTAAGTGATCAGAATTGAGCCTGTTCCCTCTTCTTCTGTCCCTGTCCCCCCACCCCCATCACTCCCTTTTCTTTCTTGGAGGGAGGATGACGAGGCAGGGATGACTGCTCACCCTGTTGTAAAGCTCCTGAGCAAGAAGTTTGATGGAGATGCTGTCTTTGGTTCCCATTACCAGGCCAGCCACTTTGGTCAGTGGTCTTTCTATGGCGCCCACCCCATTTCCGGCAGTGGGTTTTTTAGAAAACTCAGAGTAAGGCAGTAAGAGTAAGCTACGGTACCTCCAGTGATTCACACGCAGACTGGGGTTAAGTTTTTGGTGGGAAGCAAAATTTAAGCCATGAATAAATATGCTAGCTGAAGCAGAAGACTGCTTTCCTGACTGGTGCGTTTACAAGCTGGAAAATTGTGAAAACTGTCAACCTACCAACTGTGTAGCTCATTGGCTCTTTGCTTTGGGTTTCCATGTTCTTCCTGATAAAAATAATAATGATGTTATTCTGATATGGTTGCCAAACGTTCATGCTTCTCACTCCACTTGTGATTGTAAATGATTCTGCAGCGTGAATTGCTTTGTCTGTGGTTTAATGTTTCAAAACATTTGAATGTTACGTTATCTGTGCTGATTTGTCTCTCTCTTTTGCTTTTCAGAATGGACTGCTGAATTATGAAGAATTTCAGACCCAAGAGTAGAACCTCGCTCTGCCACTCACTCCTTTATCTCCTGCTAGTTATTTAAATTGGACTTTTAATATCCTACCAGCTGCTCTTCAGACACACATGGTGCATTGTTGCCATTCCCCGGATTGCATCTTTGAAACACAGGCTCTTAGTAACCCTCAGCGAACAAAGAGGCAACCTCCCGGGTACGTTTACTGGGAGGGTGTCACCCTGACTGCCCTCTAGCTTCTGCTGGATCTGGATTTGAATTCCACCATGGAGCCTCGCATGGAGTCCTGCCTGGCACAGGTGTTGCAGAAGGATGTGGGGAAACGACTGCAGGTTGGCCAAGAACTTATAGACTATTTCTCAGACAAACAGAAGTCTGCTGACCTTGAGCATGACCAGACCATGTTAGATAAACTTGTGGATGGGCTCGCTACCTCTTGGGTGAACTCTAGCAATTACAAGGTAAGTCGTGCTCCGGGAGGCACTTGTATAGGTGGCCGGGCTGCCTTGGTGGGTCCGAATTGGTCCTTAGGAGAAAGGATTCCTCTGGGAGAGATGAGCAGGATTCTTTGGCCTCCAGTAGGACACTCTGGTTGTGGCTTTTGGACATTTCATTCTGAAGCAAGTAGAGTTTACTCTGATTCTTGTTGGAGATTGAAAGAATCCTTATGCTTTAGCACTTTGAGAGAAGGCCAAGTGAACACGTAAAGAGAGGCTCTTGTGTTGGAAAGTTTACAGGCATTTGCAGCCTTGAAGTTAAAGCGAATGCTGTATCTTGCAGTGAATGGGTCATGAGATGTTGGTGAGTGGCCCTTCAGGAAAAGCAGATGTATTCACTGGTTTCCTGTGAGGGATAGAATTGGCTATAGTACGTGGAACATTTTACCTTCAGGTCATTGTGTTGAAGTTGGCCTAGGTACCTGGCCAGAAATAGTATGGGTTGCCAAGGACTCTTCTGCAGCCTGTATGCAATGACCTGGAGGCGATCCTTCAGCTTCTAAAGATCAAGGTGGGCATGTGCCTTTGGTGGGTAGTGGGTGGAGGCAGGGGTCTGAAGACCCAAATGACCGTTTTACCCATTCAAGGACTGAGCTTTCATGAATAAAGATGGGACTTGAAGCACTGAAGAGATGTCATTCTCTCTACCTGTCCCCTCCCCCTTCCTCTCTCTTTCAGTTTGACCCTTTGGGTCAAGATTGGGGTGGAAGACTGGGGCGTCGGCATGACTCCTAATAAGTGCTGTAAACATTGTGAAGGGAGCCCATGAGAAACAGAATCTCTTGTGCCTTTTTCATTGACCCGGTTTTCTGAGATTGGTTTGGACCTGGAAACTGGTGTTTACAGACTCTTGTTTTCCAAATGCATTAAACCTTGTTCTCCTCTAAGAGTCAGTAGGCTTTATACTCATTAAGGGACCTAGGACCATATTTTACTTACAACTGCACATAAAAGTTATCCTGTCTCTGAAAGGTGAGCTTAACTTCTATTTCATTCACCTATTTATTCATTTAGCTGAAGTTACACGTGCTGCTTATGTGCTCAGCCTTGGTGCTGGATGGTGGGAGTGTTACAGGAGAGGTGTGGAGGGTCTAGTCTAGAGACACCTTATCGGGGCGCCTGGGTGGCGCAGTCGGTTAAGCGTCCGACTTCAGCCAGGTCATGATCTCGCGGTCCGGGAGTTCGAGCCCCGCGTCGGGCTCTGGGCTGATGGCTCAGAGCCTGGAGCCTGTTTCCAATTCTGTGTCTCCCTCTCTCTCTGCCCCTCCCCCGTTCATGCTCTGTCTCTCTCTGTCCCAAAAATAAATAAACGTTGAAAAAAAAAAATTAAAAAAAAAAAAAAGAGAGACACCTTATCTGTGTTTGGATCACAGTTCCGCTGCTTTGTGTGCACATTATGATGCTTTTGGGTGAGAGTAACTGAAGTCTGACTCATTGGCTTAAAGCCACTGTATGGACGTAGGGTGATTTTCTGTAGGAATTTAAGAAGCCTGCAGTAGCTAAAGCAATGTCCAGGGAAGGAGAGTGTCTGCTTGTGTCTCTCTCAGAAGCTCCTCAGCAGACTCTTATACATCAAATTGGCCAGAATGGCTTTGCCTGCCCACCCCAGCATCACTGGAAAGTGGATGGGTGTCCATGATTATTGTCTACCATCATGCTTGACCTCCTGATCTTAAGAGTCCAGCCTCCTTGGAGTGAAGCATGTGGCCATGTGAAGGAGGGGGGATATTTGAGCCCTGTCAGACTCCTGCTCAACAAGTACTGGGTCGGTGAGTGAACAAGCACTCCCTAAGTGTTCAGTTCCATAAAGGCAGACAGTGAAACAGAGATTGGCTCCAACCGCACTATACTGACTGTGCAATAGCAGACTGCTGTTGGTGTACAAAACTCAGGTTTTATATATATTATGGATTGAAGGAGGAAGTTGGGGATGGGACTGGGGTAATATGGCTATTAAATAAGTAGCCCACAGAGTCTGCTGTACTGTGTGAGCTCTTAACCTCTCGGGCTCCGGTTCCCTCATCTACGGTGTTGGGATAACGGAATTATTATAAGCACTAAATGAAGGAGTGTATAAAGTTGTCCCGCTCCTGCCCCATAACAAGCACTCAGACGTTAGCAGTCGGTGTCAAGACTGGATCCTGCCTCCGAGGAGCTCATAGTCTGGCACTGATCAACGAGCAAAGGGTTTTACAGTACAGTAGATTGGGAGCAGTACAGTACAGGTGGGAGACCCACCGGACTGGGTGGGAAGCCAGAAGAACATGGTAACACTGCCTGGAGGAATCCAAGGTGCTTGAAGGTTGGGTAGTTTTTTCAGAATAGCGTCTTCCGGGTCGCAAAAGCGTGAAAGATTAAGACTTGACCTTTCACAAAGGAATTTTTAAGGAAGACAGCTTGGTGGGAAGAAGTCAGCGAGATGACATTTGCTACTGACTTGCATGTAATCATGGACAAATCACTTTACCTGTCTCTGCAGTGCAGGTGTTTGACTAGGTAATCGGGACTCCAAGCTCTAATACCTTATGACTTCATACTGATGGCTTTGTGGTCTGGGCCATGTCATATGGTTCTAACGTTACATGGTAGTGAGCACCCCCTTTCTTTATAAACTGTCTGAGTGTGATGACAGTGCCCTTTGCACACCTGGTGCCCAGAGCTTGGAACACAGTAGGTGCTCAATGAATACTGGTTTCTTGAGTGAACCTGGGAGCTTAGACTGTTCTGCAAGTACTCCTGGGGGCTTTACCAAAATCTGGAAACTTACCTTTTAGACCTCTCCCCCACCCTTTTAAAATTATATCAGGATTTCTCAGAGCCTGATGTGCATTTTCAGTTTTATTTGATATGTTTTTTTTTTAAAAAAATTTAATGTTTATTTATTTTTAAGAGAGAGAGAGAGAGAGAGAGAGACAGAGCACGAGCCGGGGAGGGGCAGAGAGAGAGGGAGACACAGAATCTGAAGCAGGTCCCAGGCTCTAAGCTGGTAGCATAGAGCCTGACATGAGGCTCGAACCCACGGATCATGAGATCATGACCTGAGCTGAGATTGGACCCTTAACTGAGCCATCCAGGTGTCCCTTGACATGTTTTATATATTATGGATTGAAAGGATTCACTTTATGTTAAAATTTTGCAGCTTGGCTTCTTGAATTTTTTTTTTTTTAAGTTAAGGACTAAAAGGATAGGAGAAAAGGGAAACAATTTTAGTCTTTTAAAACAATAGTACTTGAGTATTGTTATTTCTTAAAAGAATTTTTTTTTTAATGTTTATTCTTGAGAGAGAGAGAGAGAGAGAGAGAGATAGACTGTGAGTGGGGGAGGGGCAGAGAGAGAGGGAGACACAGAATCTGAAGCAGGATCCGTGCTCCAAGCTGTCAGCCTAGAGCCCAATGTGGGGCTCGAACTCACGACACTTGAGATCATGCCCTGAACTGAAGTTGGACGCGCAACTGACTGAGCCACCCAGGCGCCCCGGGTATTATTGTTCCTTAACAGAGAATGTAGTTGAATGTCAGCACATTGTCTCACTTAAAAAAATAGTTGGCTGGTGCTTGAATCATTTTACATTTCTTTCCTTTTTTAAAAAAAAAAAATTTTTTTAATGTTTTTATTTATTTTTGAGACAGAGCATGAGCAGGGGAGGGGCAGAGAGAGGGGGAGACACAGAATCTGAAACAGGCTCCAGGCTCTGAGCTGTCAGCACAGAGCCGGACGCGGGGCTTGAACTCACAGAGCGTGAGATCATGACCTGAGCTGAAGTCGGATGCTCAACCCACTGAGCCACCTAGGCTCCCCAGCATTTGATTATTTCTTAAAGTGGTAAGCAAATTTGTATTTGGCATTAATTGCAGTTTAATAGCTGCTATTTATTGCTCAGTTACCGTGTGTCTGGGATGGTACCTATTTAATCTTCGCAGCACCCCTGCAAGGTAGATGGTGGTACCCTGATTTTGTACATGAAGTAACTGAGGTCACCCAGAATTTTGAGGTATAATTTCTACTAGCGATTATGGAACTGGGGCTTCAGTGTAGGTCTCCCTGATTTCCTAGCCTCTGCCCCTCTCATAAGAACACAGCAAATTTTCTTAAAGGCCATGTAGTAAATACTTAAGGCTCTGTGGGCCAAATGGTCTTCTCACAAATATGTAAATAGTTTGGGTCAGTATAGTGTGACAGCAGCCACAGGCAACACGCAGATGAATGGGTATGGCTGTGTTGCGATAAAACTTAATTTAAAAAAAAATTTTTTTTTAACCTTTATTTCTGAGACAGAGAGAGAGAGACAGAGCATGAGTGGGGGAGGGGCAGAGAGAGAGAGGGAGACACAGAATCTGAAACAGGCTCCAGGCTCTGAGCTGTCAGCACAGAACCTGACATGGGGCTCGAACTCACAGACCGAGATCATGACCTGAGCTGAAGTCGGACACTCAACCAACTGAGCCACCCAGGCACCCCCCGATAAAACTTAATTTACAGAAACTGATGGAGGGCCAGTTTGGCCCATGGACCGTAATTTGCCAGCCCCCAAACTAAAGCATCAAGCCCCTACTATGTATAAATGCTTTTTCTTTACTGGTGGGAACCATTCATGATTCATCTGAGGGAAGAGTAAGTTTATGATTGGATGTGATTTTTGGAATGGGGAGAGCATTCTTACAGGTTTGTTTTTGAAGCGCCTTATCTGAATTTTGAGAAAACTTGCCCTTTGTAGCCTTTTCTCACTCAGACTCCTGTTACGATCAGTTTGCATTCTGTTAGCCTATCACTGATCATTTTTTTGTGAGTTGGCCTTGGACTTTCTTTGGTAATAGAAGTCATCCTGGGGATTGAGGAATTGGTTATCCGAATAAGGCCCTCATACATCCAGAACACCAGGGCTACACGGTAGGGTGCTGTTCAACCTGGAAGCATTTACTAAGTGTTCTTTGTTGTCACAGTGACTGTGGGAGGCACAGAAGGAGAGGAGAGACTCTTGTTTGTTTTCTAGATTACTCGGACATTAAAAATAAATCCCCAAACTTTGAATACAGCCACCCTCCTTGATCTGGTCTCTTCCTTTAGTAAAACTTGAAGAACGAGGAAGATGGCGGAGTAGATTTTTGCCCGAACCTCCAGCCACTGTTGAGTTTTCCTTCCCCTTCTCTCTTGTGTAGGTGAGAAGGGATGAAAGGAAAGAGCGATCTGACCCAGAGAGGCTGCCTGGGCTCCGGCAGCTGGGGGGAATGAGGGAGCACGATGCTGTGCACCCCTCCCTGGTGCTGACACCTTCCATTCAGCCGGGCAGCCCCACACACCTTACATTTGCGGGCACCTGCACGTTTAGTGGGCTTGGTGGGGACCACATGCTTTTTGTGAGTACAGTCCCGCAGTCCTTTCTCCACAGTTCCCAAATCCCTGAAGCCCCCAAACGTAGTGATTTTCTTTTGTTGTTTGACCCAAAGTCAACTGACCTGAAACTACGTGCAGTCTTGATTCACCTGCTCAGGGCGTGTTTCACAGTAGAAATACTCATGTTTGATTGTGGGCTGCCCTACATACTGTTTAATATATGTGTGTGTGTGTGTGTGTGTGTGTGTGTGTGTGTGTGTGTGTGTGTATGTATATGTATATACACACACACACACACACACACATATATATATATATTCTCTCCCCACCTTATACATTCTATATATATTTCCTGTCTTGTATGTGTAGCTGTGTGTATTACCTTACCCGTGTAAAACCTGAAAAATTTTGTATTCCAGAGCACCCCTGGCAGCCAGAGTTTTGGATAAGTGATTTGTGGACCTGTATATATTATCGTAGACTAATAATGGTAATCTGTGTTTATGGGACATTTACTGTGTACCAGAAATTGTGTTAAATGTGTATTCATTTTTACCTTCTAGTTACCGTATGAGATAGATACTGTTGATTGCATTCTCCAGATGAGGAGACTGATGCTCAAGGAAGTCAAATCACTTGTTCAAGGTGACAGAGCTAGTAACCAAGGTTTTTGGGACTTGACCCCAGGTGCTTATGCAACAGCGGAAGTTAATTAAGCACTTATGATGTGCCAGATACTGCGGTGGGGGCTGGGTGTCCAGGTGGGGACCATCGGGCTCCGTCTGCACCCAGACCGTGCTACCGGTGCCTGGGCAGTCTTGCTCTAAGTTTGGGACATGCGGACTTCATCCCAGTGCACTCTTGTCTCAAGGCCCATGCCAGACTGCTTTGTATTTGAAATTTTAGGTTCTCTGTTAACCTAGGGCTTCTTTTGTCTCTGCCCTAATGGTCTTTATGGTCTAACTGGGGACCAGGGGTAAGGCAGGTGAGAGGACAATGGACAGTGTAGGATAAGATATTAGGATATCTTAGGAGTGTCTATCATAGGAGTGTCTATAAATGCTGTAGGGTGGAGAAGAAAAGAAATGTTAGGGTTTGCTTAGTTGGAGAGCCCATGATGGTGAGGTAGAATTACACAGGGCTATGAAGAATCAAAAATAACGTGTTTTCTTTCTTCTTTTATAATTAAAAAAAAAATTATTTTGAGAGAGAGAGCACAGTTGGGGAGGGGCAGAGAGAGAGGGAGGGAGAGAATCCCATGGAGGCTCCACACTCAGCATGACCTGTGAGATCATGGCCTGAGCCAGAATGGAGTCAGACGCTGAACCGACTGAGCCACTCAGGCGCCCCTAAAAGAAAGGAACATGTTTCTAGCGTTCAGAGAAGCCTCACTTCCTTTCTTGTTCCTCCTGTCTGGGCAGCACCATCTCTGTAGACCATGGAAGATTTAGTCTTGCCTTAAGCTTCTTTACCTCTGCCCTGGATCAGGTGCCCTTGATAGGCGTGAGGGAAGGAAGGTGTTGACAGGTAAGGGAGATTCCTCTCGTTTCCCTGGCCTCTGTTGCTACAACCTTGGCTTTCATTGAGGTTTTTACTTCCCCCTGTGTGTCCTTGAGGGGAGAGCCAGAAAAGATTATTGGATTCAGATGAAGTGACTTCTGTTTCTTTTTCTGGCAGTCTGCTGGGTGCTGCCATTAAGCCATGCCTCCGTTCAGAGGCTGTTCATTTCTCCCAGAGTTTGTCCCTGCAAGTGTTGTTCATTGGTTGTAAGATCTGCATTTCTTGGGGCTGCCTCCCTCCCTTCTCTCCTTCCTTCCTTCCTTCCTTCCTTCCTTCCTTCCTTCCTTCCTTCCTACCTTCCTTCCTTCCTTCCTTCCTTCCTTCCTTCCTTCCAGCATTTACGTTTTATGAAACATTTATTTAAAAAATCTTCTTAGGGGAGCCTGGGTGACTCGTTGGTTGGCACCTGACTCTTAATTTCAGCTCAGGTTGTGATTCTAGGGTTGTGGGACTGAGCCCTGCGCCCGCTTGATTCCCTTTCAATCTCTCCCTCTGCCCTTCTCTCCCACTTGCGCTCTCTCTCTCTCTCTCTGTCTCTCTCAAAAATAAAAAAAAAGGTATAGTTGGTGCACAATGTTATCTTAATTTCGGGTGCACAACATGGTGATTAAACTTCTCTATATGCTATGCTGTACTCATGACAAGTGTAGCTACACTCTCCTCATACAACACTATTACAACATCATGGATTATATTCCCCATGAATACATTTTATTCCCATGATTTATTCATTCCACTACTGGAAACCTTTACCTCCTACTCCCCTTCACCCATTTTGCTCCCACGCTTCTGGCAGTCATTCATTCATTTATTATTTTTGTTCCAGTGTAATTAACATAGTGTTACATTAGTTTCAGGTGTACAATATAGTGATTCAGCAGTTCATGTATTACTCAGCGCTTACCAAGATAAGTGTACTCTTAATCCTCTTGGGGTATGTTTTAAAAAGACAGATGTCTCGGGGCGCCTGGGTGGCTTCAGGTGGTTAAGCTTCCAACTTCGGCTCAGGTCATGATATCATGGTTCATGAGTTTGAGCCCCACTGACAGCTCAGAACCTGGAACCCTCTTTGGATTTTGTGTCTGTCTCTTTCTCTGCCCCTCCCCTGCTCACACTCTGTCTCTGTCTCTGTCTCTGTCTCAGTCTCTGTCTCTGTCTCTCTCTCAAAAATAAATAATAAACATTAAAACAAAATGAAAAGATAGATGGCTCTGGTGTTGTAAGTAGAAAAGCTATAGTGAGCAGTACTAAGCAAAAGCAGAAACACTAGGAAAAGTTATTTCAAGAAAATTTCGTGGATCGTCAAGTAAAAATGGTACGTTTGATGTATGTAATTAATGCACTTCTTTCAAAATACGTGTTTATATTATATGCAAGAGCATCAGAGTGTGTCGGAAATAATTCAGATTTGAGTGTGAATAGTCTGGATTCCTGTGCTGGCTCTGCAGCTTTGACTTCTGAGCAGGTAACCTCCCTCATGTACACAGCGTCATGTGGATTCAGTGAGCCAGTGTACATAAGGTGCCGGTAGTGATTAGTGTGTAGCATGTGGTCAGTGAAAGGAAGACAGTGCAGACATTATGTAGCTATGGAGAGGAAATATGTAGAAAGTGGACTTGCTCATGGGGCTGAGGTTGCCTACCTTCCCGTAGTCCTTGCCGGCCTTGGATCTTTTGTAGTGAAGAGCTGTGCACTATTGATAACCAAGAGCAGAGCATCAGCTGTTGGAGAAATCCAAGGGTGAGTTTACAGCCTACTGGTGGGGGCGCCTGGGTGGCTCAGTTGGTTAAGTAGCCAGTTCTTGATTCTGGTGCAGGTCATGGTCTCGTGGTTCGTGGGTTCGAGCCCTGTATTGGTCCCTGCGCTCAGTGCGGTCAGAATCCCTCTGCTTGGGACTGTCTCTCTCCCTTACTCTCTGCCCCTCCCCCGCCCGGCTTTCTTGGTCTCTCTCAAAAGAAATAAATAAACATTAAAAAAAAAAAAACCCACAACTTTAAAACCTACCGGTTGAGGACCCCTTTTAGGAGGGTTTAGCAGGGGTGTTTTTATTTTTATTTCTAATACTTTGCCTTGCTAATTTAGAAAGCTAAAATTTAAATAAGGATATGTATAATAGAAGAAATCTTAAATTGAATGTCACAGCAGAAAGAAAAAGAAACAGCTGGGGTGAGAAAATGGAGCCAAAAATGAGGCGGATGAATCCGTACATGACAGCTAATGTTTACTAATAGCTAACATTTATTTATTTATTTATTTATTTATCCATTTATTTATTCACTTATTTATAAGAATTATTTATTTTTGAGACAGAGAGAGTGCAAGCAGGGAAGGGGCAGAGAGAGGGGGGACAGAGGATCTGAAGCAGGTTCTGTGCTAACAGCAGTGAGCCCAATGTGGGGCTCGAACTCATGAACTATGAGATCATGACCAGAGCCGAAGGTGGACGTTCAACTGAGCCACCCAGGCACCCCAATAGCTAACATTTCTTAAGTGCCCGTTATGGGCCAGAAACCGTTAAATGCTTCGCATCTGCTACCTCATCAAATTATGACGTAGGTACTACGTGAAAAGTCTTGTGATTAGTCCTATTCTGCAGTTGTTGGGGAAACCGCCTAAGAGAGTGAAGAGAGTCACATAGCTAGAAAGTGTGAGAGGCGGATTTTAATTTAATTTGAGTAGTTTGACTTAGAGCCCACATCTGAATCCATGTGCAATGCCACTTTTTTGTAATGTTGCAGCAGTATTAATAATTTCTACTGGAGCGTAAAGAATAGAGTGTAAGGACTCACCCCGGAGTTCACAGCGATTGCTTTAGGAGACTGGGTCCTGAGTGAGAGATAAGCAACTCATTTTGTACTTTAATGAGAAACCCAAAATATTTAAGGTTAATATTTAAAACAGTTCTTTGGTCCTAGTAGACTCATGACCATAAATAGATACTCTTTAAAACCTTTTATTTTGGAAAATATTCAGACGTATCGGAAGGTTTCAGAAAATAGTGCAAAGAATTTTCATGTAGTTTCGCCCAGGTCCCAGTGTTAACCCTTCACATTTGTTTTGTCTTTCTGTCTGTGTATGCACGCATATTACCATCATTTGTGGACCGTTGGAATGTGAGTTGTAGACACAGTGCTCTGTTGCTCTTAAACACTTGCATGTATTTCCTAAAAACAAGGACATTTGCTTATGTCATCTTAGCACAGTTATCTTAAGTCAGTAGTAGGATCAGTAGAGGAAGATCTGTCTCATCTGTGAGCCTTATTCACATCTCACCTGTTGTCTTCCTAACGTCCTGTGTAGCAAAGGCAAGAACAGTTTTCTTGTCCACAATCCAGTCCAGAACCACAGTTGAATTTGGTTCTCATCTGGATAGTCTTCTTAAATCTGAGGTGGTTCATCATCAGTCTTGCCTTTGTCTCTCTTAATACTTTGGAAGAGCACATTTATTTTGTACAGCCCTTCGATTTGAGCTTGAATGTTTCTCATGATTAGATTGAGGTTGTGCCTTTTGGGCCGAATACCATGCAGGTGTACTCTGTGCATCATATCAGGAGAGACACAGTGTCTTTCTCTTCCCTGGTGAAAGAGGTCTTTGCCAGGTAGCTTCCGAAAGTTGCTATTTTTATTTTTGATTTGTGTTTTATAATGAATAGGTATCTTATGGGGAGGTCCTTTGCGACTATGTAAATACCCTGTTTTTGACCAAACTTTCACCTACCAGTTTTAGCATCCATTGATATATTTTGCCAAAAATAATTATTACTGTGTTGTCTGCCATAGGGTGACTTTCTGATTCGATCATTTCTTCTTCATTTATTAGTTGGCTCCAAATATTTTTGAAATATACATCCTATGTCTGTTTGTATAGCAGGAATTAAGGGTATATTTTGATAGTTATCCCCAAAAGGAACTACTGTGAAGAAAGAAAAACTTTTTCAAATTAGTCTCATTTAGATACATTTATACTCATAAAGAATTTAAGGTAGTCTAATGACTTGTGAACCTATAAGACGCATGATGTGATGAAGTTTGGTTTGGGCTAGCAGTAATGGAGAGATGGTCGGCTCTACGTTTTCATAACGATTGTGCACGGGATACAGAAAGGCAGATAATAGCAAGACGTCTTCCTGGATTTAGGATATTAAAGGACACTTTGCAGGAGAGGGAAAAAGCAGAGCATAGAAAACATGAAACAGAAGACAGTACTGAGTGAGATCTAGGTTATTTTGCTGTACTTCCTGTGGACAGAATCCACCAGCTTGTGCTTTGGACTAAGGGGGAAAATGTCATAAATGGGGAGGAAGTGCTTCGTGCCAAGTTCAGTGGCTGGTAGGAGTCTGTTTAATCATCCTTTAAAAAAAAATTATTTTGAGAGAGATAGTGCGAGTGGAGGGGGGGGCAGTGCAGAGAGAGAGGGAGCGAGGTCGAGAATCCCAAGTAGGCTCCACACTGTCAGTGCAGAGCCTGACTCAGGGCTTGAACTCATGAACTGCGAGACCACGATCTGGGCCGAAACCAAGAGACGAACACATAACCACTCATCTCTGGCATCCGCCCCATCTCTGTTTAATCATCCTTAAGCGCTTTGTGGAAGAATGGCCCTTAGGATTCTTTGTTTAAAAAATAGGTATTGGTACACATTCATATTACAATATATATTTGTAAGGTGTATTTTAATATATATTGATCCCTGAGATCAGGGGTCTCACGCTCTACCGACTGAACCAGCCAGGCATCTCTTAGGACTCTTGGGTGAGGGAAGAGAGATGACTCAGTGGGCTCCACGAGGAAGCATGTTGCAGGTGACATTAATGGAGGTAGTGTTCTGAGATCCTACACTAGTGGGGCTGAGCAAGGTCCTGGGTAGAGGAGCCTGGAGAGATAGTGGGACCTTGGGACTGACTCTAGGGGCAGTGGAAGACATCGAAGGACTGCTGGGTGCTAACGACTGCCTTAGGAGTTAGGGATGTAATGAAAGTGGCGTGGGCTAATACCAGGGGGAGAGGGGAGAAGCAAACTGGAGTAAGGGCATTAGAGAGGAGGACAGGGTCAGGGGGTTTTGCTGTTAGCTTGGGTATATGAAGGACTGGGGTGAATTTGAGAAGTCCTCAAGGTTTCAGGCTTCAGGATGCAATTTATTGACTGTGGGTAACCTTATGGAAAAAGGTTCTTTTCCTGCATGATGCATTTTTTGTTTTTAATTACAGAGGACATTTTGGGGCGCCTGGGTGGCTCAAGTCGATTAAGTGTCTGACTTCAGCTCAGGTCTGATCTTGCAGTTTGTGAGTTTGAGCCCCTCATCGGGCTCTGTGCTGACAGCTCGGAGCCTGGAGCCTGCTTTGGATTTTGTGTCTCCCTCTCTCTCTGCGCCTCCCCTGCTCACGCTCTCGCTCTCTGTCTCAAGAATAAATAAACATTAAAGAAATTTAATTGGAGAAGACATTTTAAGAAAAAAATACCAAATAATTTGGAGGAACATTTAGGAAAATTTTTGTCTTTGACTTACTTTGGCAGAGGGCAGCCTTGTATGCTTTGGTACATTTACATATGTATCTTGGGAACATCTTTTTTTCAAACACTTTTTTTTAATTTAATTTTTTATTTTTTAAAATTTACATCCAAATTAGTTAGCATATAGTGAAACAATGATTTCAGTAGTAGATTCCTTAATGCCCTTTACCCATTTAGCTCATCCCCCCCCCAACCCCTCCAGTGACCCTCAGTTTGTTCTCCATATTTATGAATCTCTTCTGTCAAACACTTTTCTTTTTTTTTTTTCTAATGTTTATTTTTGTGAGAGAGAGAGAAAGAGAGGGGGGGGAGGGGTGGGGGGAGAGAGAAAGAGACACAGAATCTGAAGGAGGCTCCAGGCTCTGAGCTGTCAGCACAGAGCCCGACGCGGGGCTTGAACTCACAGACTGCAAGATCATGACTTGCAGTCATCACTGACTTGACTGAGCCCAAGTCAGGTGCTCAACTGACTGAGCCACCCAGGCGCCCCTGTCAAACACTTTTCTTGAGGCTGCCTAATTGAAGTATTTTTGCAAATGCTGATTTAGAAAAATAATTTTGTTTTTCTTATGGTAAAAGTGATATGCGCCTGTTATATGAACAAGAACCAACTAATAAAATTTCTGAATATAAAGTTAAAATGAAAAAATTGAAGATCAGTCACAGTCTATTGCCATAACTAGTTTATTTTTATATTGGTAGAAAAAAGATGGAAAAAATATTTATGTAAGACTGCTCATACTATACATGTTCTGTATGCGTGTGTGTGTGTTTTGTGTCTAGTTTCTTTCATTTAGTCTACACATGCTATTTTGTGAGCTTTTTTTTTTGGTTACGTGTATGTCACGACGATTTTTTCACATCAAAAAATCAGATCACTTATGAGTTAATAAAACTTTAATGTATTACTCTCTTCTGTGAATGGTTAGCCATCATTTCTTTATCCATAGTTGGTTGCTAACACATAGGCAGTTTGTAGGTTTGTTTTTTGTTTGTTTGTTATAAGCACTGAACATCATTGAGTGTACATATGTTCACGCTCGTGGGTGTGTGCGCGCGTGCGTGCATGCGTGTGTGTTGACAATTCTGAAAACCTTTCAGCCTGAATTGCTGGGTCAGAGTGGGCCAGATTGCACGCCCAGCAGTGGTGCAAGAGTGCATGCTTCAGTACCACCCGTGGGTATTACCGTTTCTTTGGACAGCCTTCCGTTTTCATGGGCAGAATATCTCTGTGTAGCTAGAGCAGCACTTGATAGAGAGGATGTGAAGCAAATCATTTTATTTTTGTTAATCTCATTTCCCCTCTATTTATTTTTTTAAAGTTTTATTTATGTAAGCACTCTCTACTCCCAGTGTGGGGCTTACACTCAGGACCCCGAGATCGAGAGTCGTGTGGTCTTCTGATTGAGCCAGCCAGGCACCCCAATCTCATTTCCCCTTTAAAAGATTGACGGAAAAAGGTTTTGTCTTCTTAAACATGAGCAGAGAAGAAAATGTCTGTAGTTCGGAGAAGGAAACCCTGATACCTTGACAAAGTCCACTTTGTTGGATTAAAGAAATTAGGTCTCTCTGTCATTTTATTCCCATTAGGTTATCTTTTTTCTACACAGAATGAGAACAATATTGATTTATCTCCCAAGAGAGTTGTGGGGTGGGGGGAACCATCATAATCCATTTTTTGGAATGTTCCTTTCCTTTTCCCAAGTGCTTTCACACCTCTTGTAACCTAAATGTCAGCTCATCTTAACTGTTCTGTGTTGGGAGACACTAAGTAATGTCAAGTAGATGGTAATTTTGGTTTTGTTGGACAGCGAGGGATAGGTGTGTGATCTTATTTGATTCTTCATATGATTCTAAGGAATTTTTTGTTTTTAAACAGCTTTGCAAAGAAAAGGACTGATATTAACCTTTCTGATCATGGGAAGGGAGTCAGATAAACTTTATGTTGAACAGGATTTGAGTTCAAAGCAGTTTAAGCTGTAAAGGGGCATTATTGGGGCAAGTCACACCCACAGTGGTGATTGAGATTACTGTGGAGACAGCACTGGTGACTCGGGTGGGGGAGGTCTCTGCTTCTGTCTGGCCAGTGCCTTCTTTTCTGTGTTGCACTCATGTCCCACTGTGGGTCCAGTTCACATCTTGTAGCTTCACCATCAGAAGAAAGAGTCTCTCTTTCTCCAGCTTGGATTACAACCACACCCCTCCCCCTCCCCAGCTTGGGATTTTTGAGTCCCCAAACCCTTGACCCACTCATGGTGGCCAGGTAGTTGTGGCAGTGTAAGAAAATGGTGGCCCCCACTCAGTAAACCTCATGTCAAGGGATGGAGTAAGGAGGACAGGTTGCCCTAAAGGAATGAAGCTTGGCTCAGGGCAGGTGGCTTGGATGTGACCACTGGGGGAATTATGAAGTTTGTCAGAGAAACTCATATTTTACAGTTTATTTATTTGAGAGAGAGAGAGAGAGAGAGAGCGAGCGAGCAGGGGAGGGGCAGAGAGAGAGAGAATCCCAACCAGGCTTCCTGCTGTCAGTGCAGAGCCTGATGTGAGGCTGGATCCCACAAACCACAAGATGAGGATCTGAGCTGAAATCAAGAGCCAGATGCTTAACCGACTGAGCCACCCAGGCACTCCAGAAGTTTCTATTTTAGATTGCTTGAAAGGCTGCAGGGCTCTACTGAAGTCTCAGACATTGGGATCAGAGGCCCGAGTTTGTATCACAGCTCCTTTTACCATTTGTGTGGATTAGCCCCGCCATTGAGGCTGTGCTCCCTGAGATCAGGTGTGAATAACCTGAGTGTGCGACGTGTTCCACAGTGCTTGGCAGAATTCTCTCTCTGCGAATGTACCTCTCTTTGCTTCTTTTCTCTCCGAAGACCTGTGTTATTTGAGCTTTTAGACCTATCTTCAAGCGAGAGCTTTTCTATCTTTCCCCGACCCCTTTAAACTGAGCACTTTACCCTTTGTGATTGTCATTGTGGGTTTTGGAATCACAGTGCCAAAATGCCCATGATGTTAGGGGTATCATGCCATTCTTTCTGTATTTTAAAAACCTGAAGTCCGAATCATTTATGTGTGATGTACATAGCGATATGCTGCATTTAACATTTCACATGTGCTCTTACCACCACCTGCCTGTCCTGTTTAAAACCTTTCTTGGGGTCTCCTGTAGTAACTAAGGAAATGGGACTTTAAAACAGCTAGTGAAGTTGTGCCTTTAAGTCTGTTCATCACTTATATTTTCCTGAGAACCATTTTGGGGCATTTACCTCTGTTAGAGCTCCTAAGTCGTTTTAAACTTAGGAGGGAAGTCTATGGCCATACCACCCTGAACGCGCCCCATCTCGTCTGGTCTCGGAAGCTAAGCAGGGTCGGGCCTGGTTAGTACTTGGATGGGAGGTAGGAAGGGTGGACGCTGAGGGTATTGAGAGGAGGAGGTGGAGAAAGCTCCAGGCCTCGTTTCCAGCCCTCCCCTGGATCTGGACCACTTCCTTGTTCTCAGGACTAGATCCCCTGCCCCCTTCTTGTCCCTTCAGGTCCAGATCTGTTCTCTCAGGGCCAGAACTCTCCTCCTCTTGGGTAACTTGATGTTAGCCAGAATCAGCCTTCTTGCCCAATGATGCCGCTTTGGGAGCAGTGTGTTCGGAGCAGGTGGGCGAAAGCCAGTGTTCCTCACACTAAGTACCGCTTGGGGACTAACTGTGCCGCACGCTACCAACCCAGCCCCGAGGGGCCGCCCGTACTGACTGTGTTTGTGACTCTGCCGCTTTACTCTGCAGCTCTTCATGTAAAATGGATGAGGACGATTTAGACTCACGGGGCCCCAGAGCACAGGTGGTATGGGCACAATGGAAACATGCACACACACTGAAGACAGCTGACAAAAGATGGGCTTCTTTTCCTTAATGCTTCCTAAGCCTGCTTTAGTTCAAGAAAACCTTATGTATGTGCACCATGTATATATTGATGTTACATAGAGAGCTATATGCTGCTTTAACATTTATGCTTTTACTCTGTATCTACATTAATACATCAGTAGTTCAGACTTCACGTTTTTAAAATACAGAAAGGATGGTATTACACCATAAAAACACTGGCATTTTGATGCTAGAATTCCAAGGAAAAATCCAGTATGACATGTGCCAGACTATTAATAGAGTATTTTTAAGGGGGAGGGGAAGTGTTATAAGCGAATGTGTACTTACTACTTATGTTTTTCATTGTTGGAATTTTTTTTATATATACAACTAGCATTAAAATTATTATTTTTTCTTTTTTAGGAATACTGTAGGGCCCTCAAAAAAAAATACTGTAGGGCCCTCAAAAGGGCTCGTTCTCTATGCATGTCAGCTTTATTTGTATTAGGTACATGACTGTACTTTCTGCCCAAGACTTTTATCCTTTTTTTTTTTAAATTGTTTTATTTTTTATTTTTGCGAGAGAGAGAGAGAGAGAGAGAGAGTGAGTGAGCGTAAGCACGAACGAACCGAGGAGGGACAAAGAGAGAGAGGGAGACACAGAATCCAAAGCAGGCTCCAGGTTCTGAGCTGTCAGCACAGAGCCCGACGTGGGGCTTGAACCACAAACTGTGAGATCATGATCTGAGCCCAAGTTGGATGCGTTAACCAACTGAGCCACCCAGGCGCCCTAAGACTGTTACCCTTGACAGAGGAGGAAGCGGAGCGATCAGGTTGAAGGTGGCAGAACAGGAAGCCATCTGGAACTCCTCGTGTTTTTCTGTGCTCTGAAGAGAAACCTTGGTGGAAGGATTTATTTTTGTAGAATGAGATCCTGATCCACCCCACCTCTTTTTTTTTTTTTTTTTTTTTTTTTTCTTTCTTTAGGGAAAGTAGATCTTTTTTTTTTTTTTTTTTGCCATCCCCCAAACTAGGTACACCCTGTTAGGGCAAGGGATGCCCTTCTGGAAACAGGAACACTGACAAAGGAGAGCTGACGGGCTTAGTCTCTGGGGAGTTGTGCTCTAGAATCCTACTTTGGCGCTTGTTTTCATATACCTCCGGCTGTTCCAGCCACTGCTTTTTTGTTAACTTGTGGGCAGATGCTCCCAAGCTACAGGGATGCTTAGGAAGCCCTTGGTAATGTTGGGGCTCCCACGTATCAGTCCCTTCTTCAGAGGGGTGGCTCCAACTCTGTAACACAATAGGCAGTTTTTCATGGAAAAGTTAAGAGCCTGGAATCTGGGGCCACACTGCTTGGGTTAGAGCTCCTCTCGCTAGCTGTGTGATGCTATGTAAGTCACTTAACCTCTCTAGGTCTCAGTTTTCACCTGCAAAATGGGGACAATACTGATCTCACAGGGTTATCATGAGGGTGAAGGAGTTTATACACGACTGCAGACTTGTTAGCTTTATGATCATTTCATAGCATCCAGTGGGGTACTCTTTCTTCATTTCTTTGTGGTTGATCCGGCACTACCCCTGCCTGCCTTTGGTTACTGTTACAGATTTAACTTGTCCAGAACAACCAGACAGTGGCAGCAAGAGAGGCCACAGAGGAGTCTGTCAGGTTGCAGAGCAGCTTCATTCCAACAGATCTTAGAGGGAGCACTGGCTGAAGGGGTGGGGGGGGGGCGGGAGAGGAGGAGGAGGAAGCGGGAGGAGTAGCGCGGAAAGTTTACTGCCCAGGTCTCTTTGCCTTCAAAACACTAAAATGGATTGTGGGGTGTACGCCCTACCTTCCTTACCTTTTCTCTCTTTCTTTGTTTGTAAAACTATTTTGGAAGCAAATAAACAATCATCTTAAGGGTGGGGGGAGTCACATTCACTGTGGGGTCATTCATTTATCTACCTCCCTCCGGAGAAAAACCACAGGGTTAGAGTGTGACTTCAGGTGTTTGCTTCCGTACCAGGCTGCGGTGAGGGAGAAGTTTCAAGTCGTGTGCACGCAGTTTGACTGGCTGTGTGTCAGGGAGCCATGGAAGGCCGTGGAGAGTTTCCAGTGTTGGAGGAAATTGCACTCAGACGTGCACGAATCAGATCACAGTGAAGGGCATGAGTATGCATGGTAGCAAGAATGGGAAGGGGTTTGGGTGGGATGATACTAGCCTGGTGGGCACTTGAGAAAAGAGGAAGGCGATTTTGCTTGAGTGAAGTCAAAAGTGAACTAGAGAAGTGTGGGCTTTTCATATTTTGCCAAAAGGAATAAATGCTGGTGGAGATTGTGGAAAAGATGGTCACCAGACATCTGCTCTCCCACTGAGAGTTAGAGGTAATAATAGGTTTTTCTCTGGATTATTCTTAAATCTTAACCCCACTTCCCAGAGGTTAGTTAGCCCTGAGACCCCTCAAGGTGAAGTAATATCCCCTTTAGGCACATAGTCAGCTTTTGACTAGAATTTGAGTGGAAGTCTGTAGAACATCAAGGCTTTTAGGCCCATTCAGCCTATGGCTGGTAGGTTTAACTTTTTTGCCCTGTTGTCATGTTGTTTCGGGAGTATGGTAGGAAAAATAAAACAAGTCTTGGATTTCCTGCTGGGCTAATAGTAGTGGGTAGTGAGTTTAAATTTTCAATGGAAGGAATAAAAAAATTCAGCAGGTGCTTAGAAGAACAACATCTCTTATCGTAGTGGATGGGAACTGGCTTGGTGTCCACAGGTGAATAAAAAGAACCCACAATATAAAGACTATAGGTTGACTAGCATTCTACTCTTAACAGCCAGAACAATGTCGATAACCTTAGATCCAAGAAAGAAAACACGAATTTCTTACTAAAAACAATAAGGGCTTTTGGGGAGGGAGAGAAATGATTTTTAGGCACTAGTTAATAGTACCGTGCATCAGAAGGAAATCTAGCTGGATATGGTCGAGCAGCAGATGAGGTAAAGTCAATAAGCAATCTTATTTTTTAAATGAGGGGCAGTCAGGATCAAATTCATTTCCCTTTTTGGCTGGTTTTGTTTTAATATTTGATTTGGAGTCTCTGAAAGTTTTCAGTGGAGCGTTTTAATTTTCAAAAGTACCATGCTCTTGGACTGAGGCAAAGAATTGCAAGTTTCTGCTCATATTTATTGGCCCAGGAAGTAATTGCAAATGGGCCCTGTAGGTCTTTGGTTCTATTTTACATCCTGCCCTGCGGTCCTGAGGGCTTGGCTGGCCGTCCTGGAGTTGCGGCAGCCTTCTTTCTGAAGCGGATCCTTTGCTCCGAGGTCACCTTTATGTGATGCTGGTCTGCCTGAGAAGAGAGTCTAAAGTGGAAATTCAAGGTCAGCTATGTAAGATAGCCATTGCCAGAGTGACATACAAGCACACAAAATGAATCTTCCCTCTTCCCATTCTTGGTATTAGAGGTCAGCGCAGGGGTCTCATTGCAAGTTTAGGGTAGGAGAGAATGCTTTTTGACTGATTGAGGGCATGGCCTCTCATTTCTAAATGGTTTAAAGAGTTTATGCCCCATTGTTTGTTCATTCCAAAGTCCTAATGATATGGGTGATATTTTTTTCTCAGACGGGAATGTGGCTTTTGGCAGTGACTCTGCATCACAATTGCTTGAAAATAAACAAGTCCTTTGGTGCCAATAACCAAGGCCTCTGTGCATGTGATGTGTGTCCATGAAAGAAAAGTGTGGCCGTTGATTAAAAAAAAAAAAAAATCACTTGAAATTAGAACTAGTGGCTTTCAAACTGGGAAAATCTCAACTGTCCGGCATTAGGAGAATAAAAGATACATGCGTGTAAATGTTTCCACACATTTGTCCAGAAGATGGTGTGCTTTGCAGCAAGTATGGTTATAAAGTGTTTTCAGTGACACGGGGAAATGCTGATGGAATAATGTAAAATGAAAAAAGGTAGGTGCAAAATTTATATACACTGAGAGCTATGTACGAATGTATAGAAAAAGTGATCTGGAAAGAGATAATGAAAATTTTAATGGTATTAATCTATATGATGAAATTATAGAGGATAGGGTTTCTTTCTGTGTTCTCGTATTTTCTAAATTTTTCACAGGAGGCACATATTATTTTTATAAACAGGAATTTAAAACTTTTCTTCTATACCTGCTTTTGAGAAGGTGTACTAGTCAGGAAATTATAGGGATGAGATCAATACTCTCTGTTACATGAAGAAATAAACAGAACTTGGATTTGTTGCAGAAAGCACTGCCTTTGTAACTTAGAGTGATTCCTTCATTTTTCTCTTGGAATTAAGGCAGCAACAAAAGTAACTTTTCAAATTTAAAATACATGATGCCCAAACAATACTGTAGTCAGGATCAAGAAACCACTGAGCATATTCAACTGCTTCAGCCCCACTTTTCCCCATAAATGTGCTTATAGTTGCTCTAAAAAGAAGTAAACTCTGTAGAAAATCTGTTGCTGCATTTAATACATGAGTTGTTTTGATAAGTTTTGCCAGCTAAATGAGCAAACATTGGTATAAATTTAGCTTATCTTAATGATTTACTGCTTTTTTTATATACATTTTTGTGGTAATTGCTAGGTTTTTTTTTTTTCTTTTTTTTTGCCTCAATTTCGAGATAGGAGATGGTGAAATATGTCATGGCCAAATGTTCAGAGTTGATTAGCAATGCAGTCAGAGTAAGCCAAATCTGGGTGATTTGATTTCTGTTTTATAATAGAAGGAGCACTAATTCAAGAGGAGAATGCTTATTTATCTTCCCTGATACCTAATGATGGCGTGAGTGGAGTTGAAGCATGTTCTGAATATATTGCAAGCCTCGTAGAATGGAGATCTTTTGGTTTAGAAGGAATGTATTAAATCTTATCCCTTTCATTAACAAAAAACAGCCTTAGTAAGAGTTATAATTGCATTAGTGGCTGTCAGGGACCGAGGAGAGAGGCCCAGGGCTTGGGGAGTGACTGCTAATGGGTAATGGCATTCTTTGTGGGGTGATGAAGATGTTCTGGAATTAGGCAGTGGTGATACAGATGCAAAATCTTGCATATACTGGAAATTAGTGAATTGGAAACTTGAAAAGGATGATTTCCATGGCGTGTTTACAGTATCTTAATTTTTACAAAAGGGGGAGAGGATAATGGATTCCATATGTGAAGAAGTCCCATATACGTCCCACCAACCCCGTCAGTACTCTTCAATAGGAAATTACAGAGATGGCTAGTTCTGAGAGAATGTTGAATTTTCACAGGCTTTTGACATGAGAGTAAAAAACCCTCTGTGATTCAATGATCCATCACCTCTAAAATGTTAACTATGCAAAGACAATCTAAGGATATGGATAATGGTGTAGTTAACAAAAGATCTGTTTCGAAAGTAACATTATGGGGATGTGTTAGTGTAGACTGAACTGTTTTAAACTTTGAAATGAAACAAACATGTTAGGTGTCAACAAATAATTACATGAAGGAAAAGGAGGGAAGTAGGTAGGTTTTCTAAAGGCTCACAAAAGTGAGGGTTTTCTTTATTTTATTTTATTTTTTTATTTTTTGTTTTAAGAAACAATTGCTTTCTTATGATTTTTAAATGAAAAAAAAAACTAAAAAGAAGAACTCTTAACATATTTTGAATGTCTGGTTATACGTTAGATCCTTTGATCATTGCTTTCCATATCTTATGCCATTTGATTACCAGAAGAGCCATATTTCCAACCCATTTTAAATTTGGAAAACTAACAACTAACATTCCTCACTCCTTCCCCCCCTGATAAATTAAAATTATATGAGTGAATGCCTTCCTAAAAAGTTCCCAAAGAACAGTGAGGAAAATAACTTACCTGATAACTTACCACCCAGAGATGCCCCGCACCTCGGTGAACTTCCTCCTGGCCATTTCCCTTTGCATATTATCACATTTCTACAGCCTGTTGGTTCTTTGTTACTTTGTTTTACTCAATGTGAAAAATGAGTAGTGTAGCCTGGGCTCAGGGCTGCAAGAACACCTGGCCCTGGGGGTTCCAAACAGACCAGGTTTGGCCACTTGTCGCAGACAGCGTCTAAAGGCAGAGAGGAGCAGTGGTGATACAAGAAAGTATTTCAGAGAGGCCAGCACCAGGAAGACTGCAGACTAGCGTCCCCAAGACTGTCTGTCAAGTGCTGAAAATACTTCCAGATTTATATAAGGAAAGTGTGGGCCAAAGGTCTGTTACTGCATGCAGGTGGCCAGTATCTGCCCAGTCTGCCTGTCTTGGGGTCAGTCATGTGGGGTTGTCAGGCCAGTCCCTGTTGTTTGAAGGCATAGTTTTGGTTCCCATCAGGGATGCTTTGCCCTTAGGGACTTTTGCCTGAGTTCAGACATAAGCTGGAAAGAGGAACTTAATTAGAAAGTTTGATGTCAAAATGCAGGTACAGTAAAACCTTGGTTTGGGAGCATAATTTGTTCTGGAGACATGCTTGTAATCCAAAGCACTTTTCTATCAAAGCAGATTTCCCCATAAGAAATCATGGGAACTCAGATGATTTGTTCCACCACCCAAAAATATTCATATAAAAATGATTACAATACTGTAATATAATACACAGAAAGTAATTAAGAAATACACAATATAAAGAAAAATGAATTAACCTACACTTACCTCTGAAAACCTTCGTGACTGGTGTGAGGGAGACAAGAGAGAGGAGGGTTATTGTGTAGATGACTTACACTATCCCTAACGGAATCACTTCTGTTGGCTCAATGGAATCTTTTTCTTTTCATGCACCTTTAGCAAGAAACCTTTCCAATGACACTTGCTTTTGCCTCCTTTTGAGGATTTTGCAGAAATGTGACGTTGCATTGTCATTAAACAGATTCCTTGCCAGCACTGCTACAGCCTTATTCAGGTGGTGCTTTTCTACAAAATTTTGTGCTGTTTGCCACATTTTACACATCTCCCTAATCTCATTTGAAATGAGGGATTCCTCCACCTTTTCCTCTTCCTCTGCAGACGAGATGAGGACGTAGACTTCTTACAAAATCTCGGAAAATCGGCCACCTGCATACCTCGTTCATACTTCTTGATTTCCTTCTTAACTTCCACCATAGTCATCTCCTTCTTTTTACCTCATTTCTTTTCAACCTTTTTCAGCATGGGGGCCATTGCATACACTCACATGAATGTTGACTACAGTACAGTATTAATAAACTCTTGTCATATACTGTATTTTTTTAATGTTGATTTATTTTTGAGAGAGAGAGAGACGGGGGAGAAGATCCATTGGCTCAGTTGTGATCATATGACATTAGTCGTCATGTACGATCCATTGTAAGACATTGCTTATCAAGTTAACATTTATTAGAAATGTTTGCTCATCTTCTCGAACACTCACAGAACAAGTTACTCGCAATCCAAGGTTTTACTGTAGTAGAAACCCTCTTTCAGTAGAATTTTTTTTTGTTATTAGAAGATGGTCATTTCTATAGCCTTATGATATTCCTTTTTACGTGTGCTGTGATTTGCTCTTAACTGTTAGTGATTTAGGCTGTTGGCAAACTTTTTTTAAGTTTTTTTTTTTTTTAATAACAGCAGCTGATGTTTATTGAGTATTTAACTTTTTTCAGGCACTGTGCTAATAACACAATACATGCATTATCTTATCCTTCAGAGCCTTATGAGAGAAATGGAATTATTAGTTCTGTTTTACAGATAAGAAAACTTGTCCTAAATAATTTCAAGTTTTTATTTAAATTCCAGTTAGTTAACATACAGTATAATATTAATTGCAGGTGTGCAATATAGTGATTGCAAGTTTTTGCCATTTAAACCATATCGTGATGATTATGCATAAGGGTTGTGCCTAATTTTCTAACCTTTTGTCATGGAATTTTTTCAAGTATACACGAAAGTAAAGAGAATAAAACAGTGAGTCCCCTTATACCCACCATCCAGTTTCAACAGCTATTGGCATGCTACCATTCTTATCTGTTCTCCCTTCACTTTCTCCCCCTGGAGGATTTTATTTTATTTTATTTTATTTTATTTTATTTTATTTTATTTTATTTTATTTTATTTTATTTTAATTTTATTTTATTTTATTAAAAAAATTTTTTTTTCAACGTTTATTTATTTTTGGGACAGAGAGAGACAGAGCATGAACGGGGGAGGGGCAGAGAGAGAGGGAGACACAGAATCGGAAACAGGCTCCAGGCTCTGAGCCATCAGCCCAGAGCCTGATGCGGGGCTCGAACTCACGGACCGCGAGATCGTGACCTGGCTGAAGTCGGACGCTCAACCGACTGCACCACCCAGGCGCCCCACCCCCTGGAGGATTTTAAAGCATGCTCCACACGTCGTATCATTTTGCCTATAAAGATTTCAGTATGCATCTCGAGTAAATAAGGGCTTAAAAAAATACCCACAATACCATTATCACACCCAGCAAAATTACCCCAAATTCCTTAATATCATCTAATAGCCACTCTGTTCAGTTATCCTCCATTATTTTGAAAATAGCTTTTTATGGGAGATTCGTTTGAAGCTGTATCCAGATGATGTCTCGTTACATTTAAGTTTTTGTTAAAATTGGCAATGGTTTCTCCCTGACCAACTTTTTTTCCATATAGTTTATTTGTTGGAGGAACTATATTATTTGCCCCGTAGAATCTCCCTTATTCAGGATTTAAATGATTGCATTTTTTATTGCACTGCGTCATCTAGCACATTCTTCTGTTTCCGGAAAGCTGGTAGTTCGATCTGATTCTAGAAGCTCTATTAGCTTCAGTTTTTCTTTTTGTAACCAGTGCTGCTTAGGTAGTATGTTCATCCATTGGCATCACATTAGCAGGCCTGTATTGTCTGTCTGTCCCACTTTTCGGTGATGCTCAGATTGACCAGTGGATTCAGGTGTCCTCACTGATCCTTCTGTTACATAATGTTACACTTAAAGGTTTTAGTAGAAATTGATGATTGCTGCCAAGATTATTTTATTAGATGGCAACAGGACAGTTTTCTAATTCTGCATTCCTTTTAATTCTATTATTTATTAATAGATTCTTGTGATTCTCCCATAAAGAAGAACTTTGACTCATCAACTAGTTGCTTACTCTGAACTACATTCTGCATAGGAAAGCAGTTAGACTGCTTTGTTCTTTCCTTTGGTTTATCAATTTTCAGATCATGAGGTGGTACCTACCAGCTTCCAAAGATGACCAAGGAGGGTCTTTTTAGTATTAATATAACCAAGGGATTTAAACATATTTGTTTTACATTTGACCATCTTCTTGATGTCCCCTGCTTGACCAGCAGGAGCCCTTTCAAGTTGTGTCAAAGGGCACAGAGCCAGTTCTAAATGAACTTTTCCAGTAAAAGGAATTGGGATACCTTAGAGAAGTGGCTAATTGCAGGTCTAGGCAGGAATTATCCACAATATGCCTGGGACAACTTGTCAGATTTGAAAACGGGGAAGCATTTTATCTGGTTTCACACTATATCGAAGTCACCTGTTCACATGTGGGCTCCCCCCACTCGATTATGAGCTTCTGGAGGGCAGGGGCTGTGTTTTGTTTTGGGGGTCTAATAATTCAGATCTGTCCCTGCCGGAGGTTCTGCATCCTGCCCCCGTCTTAGCACATACTTTTTGTTCAATAGAATTTGCCTAATGAATGAAAAAAAACCCTGACCCTTCCTGTGCATGGTGTTCCATGTGATTTTGTGGTAGTCAAGTGAGAATAATGGATGTGAACCAGATTCCATAATGCCTTGCCGTTATAGAGACCTGTCTGTCAGGGCCTCAGGGCTTTGTCTTGGCTCGTGGTAGCTCTTAAGTAGGCCATTTTTCTATTGTTGGTGGGAATTTGCACCTTCCGGTGTTGGGCAGGGTTTTAGCTGTGTCTCTTTCTCCATAGCTCATAACGTGAAGCGGCTCAGTAGGTCGTGCACCTTGGCTTACTCATCTCGGTACTGCTGGGATACTGCACGGTTATTATCAGTTTGGGTGCATGTAACCTTCCACGTTCCTTTCTCTTTCCTCCCCCTCCACCCCCACTCCTCTGGAAGTAGGAACTAAGACTTTTCCTTTGGCATTTTTATGCTGAGCTGGGAACACTTGATTTTGCTCAGCTCCACTCTGGTGTGTAGTCTGGAGCAGATCGTGTTCCCTCTGAGCCGTGGCTTCCCAAGGAAGATGGGTGAAATGGAGAGCAATGATGGTCCCGGCCTTGCTTACTGTATGTAAAGCTGGGGACAGAGGATTGTTATTCACTATTTTCCTCTTACTGTCTCCCTTTTACTTTGTGGCCACTTGAGATTTAGAATCTGACACATCTGTATGTTCTTACCTATAAGCTCTAAGCACTTAGCTTTAAAACTTCTTTTTTGTTTTTAGTCTGTTGTGTGGTCAAAATAAATATCATTTCACAGGACAGAGCTGCCCCTGGGTTTTTTTTTTTTTTTTCTTAAAAAGATCCCTGTTTTAAAAACTGAGATAATTATAAATTCATATGAGACATAATACAGAGATCCCTTATACAGATGTTGTTTCCCAAAAATGGTTACTTTTTTGCCAGACTGTGGTTGAATATAACCAGGATATGGACATCGATACAACCCAACGTCAGACTCACAATATCCAGCTTTATTTGTACTCATTTTTGTGTATCCTTTGCTTACAACCTGAAAAGTTTTTTTTTAATCTAGCATTTCAGGTTTGTGATGCCAGGGTAATAGAGATATCACACTTAATATGAGAGAATTCATTTATAGATTAAGATGACATATGATATCCTTCCTTTTAATTCTACTGAATGTAGGAATATAGACCATGATAGTTTTGGGCCAAATAGTACAATAATATTATCCAGCTGATGTTTTAAAGAGTAGATAGCTGAGCGCCTGGGTGGCTCAGTCGGTTGAGTGTCCGACTTTGGCTCGTATCATGATTTCACAGTTTCAGGAGTTTGAGCCCCGTGCCGGGTGCTGACAGCTCAGAGCTTGGAGCCTGCTTCAGATTCTGTGTCTCCCTCTCTCTCTGCCCTCCCCCACTCACGCTCTGTCTCTCTCCCAAAAATAAATAAAAGGATTAAAAAAAATTTTTTTTCAAGAGTAGACAACTAATTTATTGCATGTGCATTCTTGCACATCAAGCACACTTTGAAAATGACTTAACACATACTTGAAAACTATGGGGCGCCTGGGTGGCTCAGTCAGTTAAGCGTCCGACTTCGGCTCAGGTCATGATCTCATGGTTGTGGGTTCGAACCCCACATCGGGCTCTATGCTGGCAGCTCAGAGCCTGGAGCCTGTTTTCCATTCTGTGTCTCCCTCTCTCTCCGCCCCTCCTCCCACTTGCACTCTGTCTCTCTGAAAAATGAATAAATGTTAAAAAATTTTTTTGGAATACATACTTGAAAACTGATGATCAGTACCCAATTTTCACTTTGTTTTTTTTTTTTTTTTTTAAATTTTTTTTCAACGTTTTTATTTATTTTTGGGACAGAGAGAGACAGAGCATGAACGGGGGAGGGGCAAAGAGAGAGGGAGACACAGAATCGGAAACAGGCTCCAGGCTCCGAGCCATCAGCCCAGAGCCTGACGCGGGGCTCGAACTCACAGACCGCAAGATCGTGACCTGGCTGAAGTCGGACGCTTAGCCGACTGCGCCACCCAGGCACCCCCAATTTTCACTTTGTTTACACTGTCCTTTGTGTACATTGGTCCTCTGCTTTGAAAACCATGTTTTCTTGAGCACCATAGAGTACTTTACCTACGTCCAGCCCTGGGTTAGTGGAACCTGAACTAGATTTAATATGTTTGGTGCTCCCTCTTTCTGTTTTAATTAATTGGAAGAAGATGGTGGATAAACCTTACAGGACTGCTCCTTAGAGGACCTTTCCTCCCCTGTTCTTGTTCAGGTTGGAGGCATGACCAGACACCATCCGTGGAGGTCTGGGGCTGACTCTTACTCCTTAGGTCTCAAATGCCCCCTCCCCCAACACACCCGACCCAATTATCGATCAATTGTGGTAGTGTTTTTCTGAAGTAATCCTTTTTGTATTTCCCCTCCATATTTAAGAATATGTGCCTGCTGGAAAATAGAAAAGCATAAAGAAAATGTTAACAATTATTTAACCTGAAGTATCTTCCCAAGCTTTTGCTTTCTTTTCGTTGTAGTCTGTCTCTAACACAGGTCTCAGACACCACTTTCCTCTTTCCTTGGCTGTTGAAGGAGCTTTCTGACTGATCTGCCTGTCTGGGCCAAGTAAGCTTTCTAAAACACAGATCTGTTGTGTCCCTCCCTGCTTGGAAGCCTTGAGTTGTCTGCTGTCTGCAGAAGAAAGCTTGAACACCAGGGCACAGTGTTCAAAACCTTGCAATATTTTTTGTCCCAAACATGCCGTTCTTTGCTTTCCTTCCACCCTTTTCCCTCCACACTGTGGCCACACTGACTTGGTGTCTCTCTTCCCTTTGCTCGGTATGGATCACCTCTTCTTGGCCTTGCCAAACCCCTTTACATGGTTGAAGGCTCAGCTTCAATGCTGTGACCTCTGTAAAGTTTGTGCTGATTTTCCCCAGTTGAGAATACTACAATGGCTGGTGCCCCCAGAGCCCTTGGACCACGTGGCACTTTTGCCAGACCATGTTGTGCCTTATATTGTGTCCCTTTGCCCACTTGTTTTAACTGTATAGTCAGTATTCTTGCAGGTGAGGACCACATTTTATCTGTCAAGGGGTGTCTCTGATTCCCTTGTTTGCACAGAAGGACCAGCATATAGTAATGGCTTATTAAATGCAATTATATTCAGCTGTGTAATAAGTAGTTCCTGCTTGCTTGTATTTGAGATGGCTTTTTCTTTTTCTTTGTATTTTCTGTTAATCTGCCTTGTCATTTAATAAATGTCACCGTGAAAACTTGCTCTCTTATAGTTGTGTCCTAACATAGTGTAGTTTTATGAGAGGGGCTAGCTTTGGGATGAATTTGTAGAAATGCTCCATGTAAGGTAGGAGGATTCTGATGGGCCTCCAAATCCCATGGGTGACTTTGATCTCTCATGAGGATAAAGTGAGGTGGGGTTGTAGGGCAGTGGGAGTAGATACCTGGGTATCAGCCAGGAATATTCCTTGTTTCCTTCCTAGCCAATAAATTTGGAAAATGGGTTAGTTGGATGAATGCCTTGGCATCCATCCCAACCTTTGTTAGTAATTTAAGATGTTGATTTTAAATTATGATTTGTTCCCAGAAAGTTCCATATAGAAAAATCATGAGTGTCGTAACATTTAAGATCCTAGTGAAGAAAATCTAGAAATACAAAGTGTAGTTTTGACGTTGTAAAAGAAATCGAAATATTCATCCTGTCCCCTTCCCCCCTACCCCCCTCCCGGAAGGGGGAAGCTGGGCTTTCTGATTATACTGAAAACTACGTAGGCTCTGTGACAGAGGATGCCTGGCAGGCGGGAAGCCTCTTGGATCATTAAGAGTTCATTAGATTCTGTCTGCAGCTGTTAGAAAATGAACAATCAGGCATGTGGGACTCTATCATGTTGCTCAGATGCTCAGCGTGAATAACTGTAGCCACAGAGCTGTTTTTTCATGGAGAGAAGGAAAACCTTTTCGAGACAAGAGAAGATTGTCTTTATCTTTAAGAAACAATGTCCTACTGCGTGGTGCATTGAATTCTAGTTCACATTTGGGGATACTCCTTCCCCCACCGTAGTAGTACCTTCTGACAGTGAAAAGGAGGGACACTGGAGCGCCTGGAGGGGCTCAGCCGGTTAAGCATCTGACTTCCACTCAGGTCATGATCTCATGGTTCATGAGTTCGAGCCCCAAGTCAGGCTTTCTGCTTTCAGTGCAGAGCCTGCTTCTGATCTTCTGTCCCTTCCCACCTCCACCGCTCCTCCACTCGCCCTCTCCCTCTCTCAAAAATAAATAAACGTTAAAATAATAATAAAAAGTAAAATGTTAAAAAAGAAAAGGAAGGAGGACACTTTTTCCTTTGTGAACAAGACGGTATGAACCGTCCGTTTCCTCTTTCAGAGAGTGTGTGTGTGAAGACTGATATTCTAGAGGCTGCTTGGTCATAAGTGCCTGCATTATCAGGGACTTTAGACACTTGATACCTTTTTGTTTTGCCTTTGTCCTTACAACTGAAACTGGAGCAATAATTATGAGATATTCATGTGTATCTCCATTCTACATGTAAGGAAACTGAGGCATACATAGGAAATAATTTGCTCAAAGTTACCAGTAAGTGTCAGAGTCTGGGTCCAGAATCTGTATGCTTAAGTACACTGTTGTCGTGTCAACACAGTTTAAAAACAAGATTGGCTATGGTCAGCCTCCAGTGTATACAGCGTTCTGAGTAATTTTTTAAAATCATAATTCGGATTTTCTCATTTTTCAGCCCGTCTCCAGTGTCTTCCCAATTTACTTAGAATAAAGCTAAAACTTGGCCTCATAGTGTAAATGACCTTGTGCCCATGGCCTGGCCTTGTCTGTCTCTTGGCCTTTTTCCCCCCTCCTGCTGACTTTGCCTCTTACTGTGCTTGGGCCATCCTGGTCTTTCTGCCTTTAAAACATGCTTTTGAGGCCTTTCTGATGGCAGGTCAGCTTTCCCCCGGTTCTTTGTGTTGTGACCCGTATCTTACCATTCAGCCCTCTCTGACTTCCCTAAGTAGTTTCTACCCTCACCGTTACCTTTACCCTATCTGAAATCCCTCTCCCCCCACTTGAGTGTGTGTTTCCAGGCTGGAGGGCGCTTGCCTGTCTTGTTTAACCACGGAATATCCATTTTCTAGAACAACAGTGCTTGGGATGTGGTGGCCACTCAGATATTTATTGAGTAAATGAACATCATGAGAGGTTGGACAGATGTCTCTGGAAGGCCCATGACTTAAGGGACAGGTGACACCATCCCAGGACAGCTAGAGACTGCTTTATCAACTCTGTCCCTCCAAACTCCACCACCTCCCAAAAGAAGACTTGTGGAGAGAGGTTTTCTCCTCCAGTGTCTCAGTGAAGGTAGGAGAAGGCCAGCAAGGGCCTGAATGGCACAGAAGACTTCCTCGGATTTGTTGCTGGGCCTTGTAAAGATCCTGGATAGAAACTCTTGGACTTTCTCACAGTGACTGTGTTTGTAATGGTGACCCTGAGACATCATGAAAGGCTCAGTTCCTGAATATTCTCTGTAATATACATGTCCAGTCCATTTTCTGAGCTTTCTGGAAGCTAAATGGAAAGTTCAGATACTTGGGATCAGCCTTAGCTATTTAGCAAAACTTCTCTCCAGGCAGACTCACCCTTCCATCCTTCTGTGGGCTCCTTACTTGCTTGGTGCTGGGGAGCCTTCTCTGAGGTTGTGTTATAATTATTTAAAGTTTGTTTTTTTGAGAGAAAGAGCGAGAGAGAGAGCAAGCACAAGTGGGGAAGGGGCAGAGAGAGAGAGGGAGAGAGAATCCCAATCAGGCTTCAAGCTGTCAGTGCAGAGCCCAGCTCAGGGCTTGACCCCATGAACTGTGAGCTCACAACCTGGGCTGAAATCCAGAATCAGACGCTTAACTGACTGAGCCACCCAGGCTCCCTGGTTGCGTTTTGATTATTAAGCAAATGTCTCTTTCATATGTTCTCCTGTCGGTCTAGAATACAACATGTTCCTTATCTGAAATCAAAGGCACTTTGAGTTTTTTATGGGTCATTTGGTATCTGATTGGACTGTCCCAGAGGGCAGCACGAGGGCCCAGAGGCTCTGAAGGCCACTTAGAGCCCCCCTCTGCGTTGGTCACCCCTGCCCCTGTCTCACGAGGGAGGGAAGCTGGGAGGTCTCACGAGGGAGGGAAGCTGGGACTTACTGAGCCTGCTGGGCAGAGACTGGACCTGACCAGATTCAGGCTGGGCTTCATGAGCCACCCCTCTCCTGTTGCCAGTTGGCCCTGAGCCGGATGGCATGCTCCACATTGGTCTGAAGTCCTTTGGACAGGTGTATAAATCCTTCTGTTCTGTACTGGGCCTTTCTCCCTCTCAGCTTTCAGTGAGCATTTACTGCTAAGAAAAGGAAAGCCTTAATCTTTCTCTTTTGTTTCACTGGTGTAAAAGCAGGCAAGTCTTAGAAGTTATCAGTCCACAGAAACTTTTCCAGCTTACCAACCCCATCTGAGAAGACACAGGCAGTCACGTAAGGGGAGAGACACTGTAACTCTCAGCCATGATAATTGAACTCTGAGTCTTGTGGGCCTCTAAAGGTATTTCTTTTCTTTCCTAATACCTTTTTACCATCACATTTCTCTTTGGGTTCCCTTAGTCACAGATGACCGCAGGGTAATTAAGTTGGAAATTTCTTTGTTCATTTCCCAGTTTTTTTTCTATTTTTTGAGACGGTAAGAAGTGCCAGTTGTTGAGAGAAAAAGGATATTTCTGCCTTCAAACAGGATTGTAACAGAGTAGATGAGATTTGCGTACGAGGACCCCATGTTTTATGTCACAACTGACCTGTTGGAAACAATGCTTGACTGTCGGTTTCCTTTCAGGTGGGCAGAGACAACCAAAAGCGTCCCAGAAGTGGTGGCCTGGGAGCTGGGTCTTAAAAGATGGCAGGATTTGGGCAGGGAGGAGTGCACATTTATGGGGGAAACTGTCTGAGCAAAGTGGTGGTGGCCGCAGCAGGCTGGGGAAGGTCCCACTTTGACTGGGTCGGTCAATGAAGCCATGGGCACTGTCCTGCCCCATGCATCTACGTAGAAGCTCCAGGAAGGCAGGACTGTATTTGGTTCACTCTGTAAGCCTGGCACTCAGCACAGGGCCTGGCCTACAGTAGTACTCAAATATTTGTTCAGGGAAAGAAGGAGGCTGGGGATAATGAAAATAGCTCGCGTTCATTCACCAGCTCTGTGTATCAGGCATGTGCTGGGCTCGTAAGCAAATCAGCACCTAACCCTCATGACCATCTTTGTCAGTTACTGCTACAGTTCCCCTTTAGTAAGTGAAGATAAGTGGTAGAGCTGGCGTCTGAAATGGGCCATCTGGGTTCAGAACCCAAACCCTCCTCCTGAACTTTGCTCTCTAGAAAGACCGATTGGGGCCAGGCCTTGGAGAGGATGGATGCCACGCCAAGGCAGTGAAGTTGTTTTCTCACAGGCCTTGAGGAGGCTCTGAAGATGTTTGAGCAGCCCCCGAGAGTGTTCTTTGAGAAGTTAGAAAATTGTGATGGTGTCTGAGCTCACTTGGGGATGAATAGGAGGTAACCAGAAGCTAGTCCAGTGCGATGAGAGGTAGTGAGACTGGGGGTGGATTGTTGGGATGTTGAGGGAAAGTTGGGGAATGATACGAGCATTTCCTATGGTGTCTGAGAGTAATCTAAGACTAAGTAAATCCTCAATAAAATAAATCGATTGCCTTTTCTCAACAATGCCTGCTGTTTTGGAACTCTGAGTCTCCCCGACCTAAGGAACTTCTGGCTGCAGACATCAGAGGCATTAGGCTTCTACACGACACCTCTTTTTTTTCTTTTCTTTCTTTCTTTCTTTCTTTCTTTCTTTCTTTCTTTCTTTCTTTCTTTCTTTCTTTTTTTTTTTTTTAAAGCTGTCATAGTTTTACTTGAAAACAGAGCCTTTCAGGAAAAGAAAGAGGCCCAGGTCATTTCCATGAAATACTTAACATTGATGATACTAGTTTTTTTTGAAACACAAAGTATAGTGGAACCTGGAACATGTTACACTGCAGTAGAATTGTGTTGTTTTGTAACATAATTTCAGGATTTATAAAAATGAGAATTCGTATCATACCTTTGGCATGTGATAATGGGATGCAAGAAATGCAAGGCCTTTGAGACCTGGCCAGAGTTTCCCCTGGGGAAATGGGGTTTGCTCCCCTTCTTTTGCACCCCCCCCCCCCACCTCCTAGCCCCCTGTTGTGGGAGAACCTTGAAACAGTTGCTTCAGAGGCACCTGAATAGCTTATGGGCTGGTCTCAATTAGTTGGTAGCTTGGATTAAACCAGTGAAATCTAAGAGGAGTGCTAGAGATCCATTAATAGGAATCACAGCTGTCAATCTCCAAGAGAAGTGAAGGCCCAGAGCCCTGTGCTAACTCCCACCAGCTTGTTTGTGGCCTTCCCCGAAACCTTTCCCCTGCAGGAAATCTTCACTTGTCTTTCTTGGTGTTTTCTTCTCAGAAAAGAAGCAGATTCCAGGGCTCCTGTTAACCTTCCTGGTGGATGACTTATGGCAAACGGACTCAAAAAGGGAAGAAAGGAACTTAGAACACGTTTTAGAATCTTCCTTTTTTTTTTTTTTTTTTTTTGCATATCGTGTCTCTTGGTATTGCCATAAACACGTAGGCCAGAGCGTGCGAGTCTGCTGGTCACGACTGATGACCTTTGTTTGGAGTTACTAAGCCAGCGAGTGGTTAAAGGGGGAGCGGCCCTGCTGGAAAAAGGCTCTGTGCCCCGGGCATGGGGCATCAGCTGTCGTGGCAGCTCCCAGGGCTCTGACAGCCTTTCCCAGCCTGGGACAGGGTGAACGTGGAAGGTCACAGTGAATTCAGTGGGCAGGCAGCTTTAAGGCAGGAATTTGGTTGGCGGTGGATACTGAGGAGGTTCATTTCAAAGATCATTGAGTTTCTTTGGTTTTATAATTAAAAATGTGTATGCTAAGTAAATAAAGCAGAGAAAGGCAAATACCATTATGATTTGACTTAATATGTGGAGTCTACAAACGGAAAAACAGACTCTTCAGTACAAACTGATGATTGCCAGAGGGAGGGGGCGGGGAATGGGCAAAATATGTGAAGGGGAGCAAGAAGTACAAACTTCCAGTTATAAAATAAATAAGCCACAGAGATGAAAAGTACAGGATGGGGCATTAGAGTCAGTAATATTGTAATCACGTATGGTGACAGATGAGCGTTGAGTAATGTACAGACTTGTCAAGTCGCCGTGCTACACACCTGAAACTAACATAACCCTGTACATCAGCTGTACTTCAATAATGAAAACAGCATGTGTCTCCTTTTAGAGGAGCGCACCTGCTGCCGAGGACTTGGACGGGGCCTCCTGCAGTTTGCAACAAGGAGGCCCGGGTAGCAATAACACTCAAGTTGCTTTTGGCAAATTCAGAGTTGAAGCAAGTAGTCAGGTCAGTTGTGCAGTCATCATTTACCGAGGGCCTATTTGGTCTTGTGAATACAGAGCAGAGTAAGACATGGTTCCTGCCCTTGGGGACTCATGCCTTCTGAGACAGCCTGTCCTTTTTGCCTGGGATGTTGCAGTTTATGCCTGTTGTCCTGGTATAATTACTAGTAGCCCTCCCTTTGAACCTCAGAATTCCCCAGTGAGGATGATAAATTATTTGGTTACCTTACCTTACCAGGGAAACATGTGAGCACCTACCAGAGAATTATCACAGACTTGAGCCTGATGTGCAAAGGGGACCCAGCCTGGCCTGTTCCTAGATGCTCCTTCCCTGCCCTCCTTCCCTGTTGACACCGCTTCCCTCCTCTTCCCTCGGCAGCCCCTCACCTGCCTGCGTTCCCCTGCTCCATCCCGGCATCCCAGTCCCTTGGTGCCTCACAGCTGCACTCAGGAGCCCTGAGCCCGCTTGCTGTCCAGTGGCTGAGCTTTCATTCTCCCTGCAGCCCCCTTGGAGCATATTCTGGGGTGTGGCTTCCCTTCTCCCAGAATTGTGTTTGTGGAAAAATGGCATTTACGTGGCCACCTGAGTTCTGCCCCCACCCCAAGTTGTCTGGGTTGTTTTGGAAAGAATCTTCTGTGCTTCTGTACTATCATTTTCATGGGCCGTCAGGAGGAAAGGTTGATGATGTAAATGTGTGCTTGTTTCCTATCTGCAACCGGCATGCCTCTGGACTCTGGATTCGGGACTTCTCTGCACCCCGGGAGGAAGACTGCTCTATTGAGAGTGCTGGGTTTTGGAGACCTTCACACTTGGATGTGAGGCTGTGTGACAAGGCCGTCACTAAGATGGAAACATTACACTCAGGGTCATATCCAAGGCCCTTTCTGTCCAGGGCCTCTTCCATAATTCCATAATTCCTCTTCAAGTGGTTTTGAGTTAGGGAGAAGCCCAAACTGCAGAAGTCAAACCACTTTCGGGGTTGACAGATCATCCACTGCTAGGCTAGAGACATGAAGTCACAGCCCAGAGCAGAGTGGGGTCCTAATGGGCACGTATGGAGGAATGGGTAAATGTTAGGTTTTCTCTTTCTTTTGCTTTCCAGCATTGCCCTGGACTAGCTAGTGAATTCCTCATTTGAAATAACTACACTGTGGGGTGCCTGTGTGGCCCTGTCGGTTAAGTGTCCGACTTCTGCTCAGGTCATGATCTCGCGGTTCATGGGTTCAGGCCCTGCGTTGGGCTCTGTGCCGACAGCTTGGAGCCTGGAGCCTGCTTGGATTCTGTGTCTCCCTCTCTCTCTGCCCCTCCCCCACTCGTGCTTGCTCACTCTCTCTCGCTCTCAAAAATAAAGATTATGAAATAACTCTGTCTTGAACTTTCATTTTCATCCCATGCTCCGTCTTATTTCTTTCAAATGCAGTCTTGCGTACTTTTGAGGTTTGAGGTCAGAATTAGATTGAGTAGGAAGTAGTACAGGAAAGGCTGGCTTCCCCATAGCTGAGAATTTATTCCCAGTTCACAGGGCCTTTTTGTTTTCCAAGGGGCTGGAAGTTAGAAGAAATCAGAACAGCAAATTTATTTTGATCTCTCTGTTCTGCCTTTAAGCTTTCTGTGCTGGAACAAGTTGGCTATTTTTCATAAGTGAATTCATTGAGTGTGTAGGCGTGTATGATGTTCTTCATTTCTGGCAAGGCCACCATGCATTGTGTGTTTGAAAGCATGAATGAACTTCTGGATTGGAAGAGGAGAGGCTCAGCCCACGACAGAGGTTTTTGCGGATTCTGCCTGCCTCCTCTTCAAACTGTTACTTGCTCCCTTTGATAAAACCACACTGCTTTTCCCTGCCTCGGTGTTTCAGTGTGATGTAGCCGCTTCCCCCAAACCATCACGCAGGCGTTGTACAGATGAAGGCACAGAGACCAGAAGGGCCTGATGACTCCCTTTCCAGATCAAAGAGAACAAAGTCAAACAAAGGCAGGGAGGATCTCCTGTACCCAGCCACCTTGTGGAAAGACAGAACTTAAAAAACGTGAGCAAAACCCCAGAGGAGAAAGCCCAGCTTAAACAAAACCTGCCTGCTGTGTTTCGGTGCTGGTGTTTGATCTCCTCGTCAATAATTGAAGAGTTTGGGATGGCTCCAGAGCTGAAAAGTTTCCAAATTGTATTTATCTGAAAGTGTTTGGAAGAGCTGTCCAGTTGATTTTTAGTAGAGGGGAAAAAAGGACTCCCTTGGTGTTCGGGCACCTCGGTTGTGTTCTAGCCTGATGGGGCTTTGGAGTTCTTTATTCATTGCTGGATGACTAGGGAGATCAGTGAAAGGCAGAATATAGCATGAGGGAGGAGAGATGTAGTTGGGAGAACCGAATACTGTATTGAATGCCTTCTCTGAGGCTGTGTGCTGGCTGGCTGCCCTGAGTCATCCCCCACTCCCCCCCCCCCCCCCCCCCCCCCCCCCCCCCCCCCCAGCTCCCAGGAACTCGATGTCAGCAAATGTGTCTTCAGCATACACTCAGGCCCTTGAAGGTAGACTCTCTGCCTGGGTTTCTGGGCTTTGTTCAGCACTGGGCTTTGCTCTAAAGAGACAGAAGGCAATCGGCCTGTCAGGCTCTTTCGCTCAGGTCCATAGTAAAGAAATCTATTTTACGTGCAACTCACAGGAACACGTTATTGCCGCGGTCAGAGGAAAAAGTTTTGTCTCCAGAGAAACCACGGAACACAAGAACACCTTGTCCGACATTAAGTCCTAATATAAATGAAACCTTGAGCCCCTTCCTGTGAGTTGCTGGCTCCCTTTACCTCCGGTTTCAGCATCCTGGTGCCCTCAGACCTGTAACGCCCCTTGTAGATAGGCTGGCTGTGGGAGGAAACTGATGGTTTTCCACAAGAGAGAAGAGTGAACGTACTAATTTTCACTGGTTTTTAAAAATCTTTTAGGAGACCCAGTTGCCCTCCCCTCAACTCTAAATACTTGTCTTACTGTTTCATATCACGGGAGTTTTCCTTTGATAGTGGTTGTCTGATGTCAGTGTACTGCAAGATGCTGTTCCGAGTCACTGCAGCATGTGGGGTGAGGGACAGAGGACCTCAGGATACAGTTAGATAGTGAGTGATTCATTGATCCCGAACCTTGACTACTAGTTAGGGAGAGCTGGGCCCTGAAGATCAAAGATCTAAGCACCCGTATTTTTCTTTCACTTTGTACTGTGAAAAATTTCACACCCGCGTGGAAGGAGAGAGAATGTATAACGAACCCACGTTCACCTTGTCGCTTCAGTGGTCGTCAGTCACTGGCTGCTCTTAGAATACCTGTCACTGAAGTGACACTCTTCTGTCAGAGGTGGAATAACCTGGCGCAGAGGGGCGTTCTTGGATGCGGATTCCTTCTCCCCTGTGCAGACCAATCCTGGACCGAAGGCGCCTTCCATTCCTTCCTGGCAGGCGGCCTGGCAGGGAATTGAAATTTATTTGTTTAAAACTTAAACAGTTTTTTATTGTGATTTTCTTACACTATGAAATTATATGTGCTTGTTGTGCAAATACAGACACGTATGAGGCAGGGTAAAAGGCCTTTTCCTCACAATGCAGACTTACCCACACATAAAAACTGCATGTAAGTTTAAAAAAAAAAACAAACCAGAGAGGGTCACACTCTACATATGACAGTGCTGCAGCTTGGCTTTTCTCCCTTCCTTCCTTCCTTCCTTCCTCCCTCCCTCCCTCCCTCCCTCCCTCCCTCCCTCTCTCTCTCTTGCTTTCTCTCTCTCTCTCTCTCTCTGTCTCCACAGCGTGGCTTGTCAATTTCTGCAGAAAAAGGCAGCTGGAATTTTAATAGCAAATGCATTGAATCTGTAGATTAGTTTAGGGAGTATCGCCACCTTAGCAATGTCGTCTTCTATTCCATGAACAAAGGATCTCTTTTCCATTTATTTAGGTCTTGAACTTCTTTCAACAACAGTATTTTGTAGTTTTCAGTGTGCAAGTCTTGCACTTTTTTCTTGTTAAGCTTATTCCTAAGCATTTTTTTCTTTTTGGTGCTGTTGTAAATGGAATTGGTTTCTAATTTTATTTTTGGATTGTTCATTGCGAATGTATTTGTTATTGTTTTTAATTATTCAGACAGCACACAACCACATATAACTATATACACACACCCAGTTACCTGTTGATGGATATTATTATTATTATTATTATTTTTTTTTTTTTAAGTAAGCTCTACACCCATTTTGGGGCTTGAACTCATGACCCCGAGATCAAGAGTCACATGTTCCACTGACTGAGCCAGCCAAGCGCCCCCAGAATTATTTTTAATGTTTTTCTTTCACAAAATAATGCTGTAGTGATCACTGTTGTATGCACACTGTACTGCTTTGCATACTTGTGTTAATGTTTCTGAAATGGATTCCTAGATGAACTTGCTGGGTCAAAGTTTATACATATTAAAAATTTCATAGCCATCAAATGTGTGCCCAAATCCTGTATCAGTTACACTTACCAAGATTGTGAGCAGCTTATGCTAGTGTCTATTTTCCAGAACCCTCCAAACACATAGGCCATTACTGATCTTTTAAAACATATCTCAACCCAGTAGGTTGTGCATGGTGTATCGTGACTTACAGTTCTTTGGATATAAATGAGACTGAGTAAGTTTGTATGTTTATTGATATTTTATAGGATGAATTGTCCATTTAAAAAAATAAGTGTTTATTTTTAAAAATTATTTGTAGGTTTTTTTTTTTAAGTCATGGACGTGATCCTTCACTACATATTTTACAGATTTTTTTTTTGTCCAGTTTGTTATTTCTCTTTTATTTGTGTGTGTTCTTGTTTTTTTTCCTTTAGGAATATGACATTTCTCTTCATATATTTGTACTTTATTTATATCCATTAGTAAAATTTTTATAATTTCTTCACATAGGTCTTATGGTTCAGTCCTCATTACTATGTGTTTGTTGTTGTTGTTGGAATTGTAAATCTGATTTTTTTTCCCGTTAGACTTTCTTCCTGGTTCTGATTGATATAGTGAAAAGGCATAGATTTTTCTATATATGCATGAGATTTGGCCAACTTACTCTCTTGTTCTAATTTTCAAGTGTTTGCCTTGGATTTTCTTAGTAGACAATTATTATTTGCAAGTAATGGTAATAATGCCTTTTCTTTTTTAGTGCTCTTATCTCTTTATTCTTTCTCTTTTCTTATTGTACTGCTAAGGCTTGTCAGAATGCGAATCAGAATATTTCTGTTCCCACCCTGTTTGACTATGGTAATGCCCTGGTGTTTCCAGTCTGCTGGACGGCTGTTGGTTTCTAGTAGGATATTTCTGATCTTTTGTGGCATGTCCTTACTGGGGAACTCATCCATATATATGGTTCTTAGACTGGTATCTGCATCTCAGATGCAGCAGGGTTTGGCTAGCAGACATCTGCCTACAGGATATTTCTATTTTGAGATCCCATAAAGCCCCAAAGCTTAACATGCTAGGGCCATGGTTACTGTGTGTGTGGCTCACTGTGCCAGGTAATTTAAGTAGATTGCTTCAGTAATTCTCCCAGTCACCCGCAGAAGGGCATATTAGGTATCCCATTTTACAGATACATATGTGGACTTGGAAATGTTCACTTTCTTGGGGTCCTGTAGCTAGTAAGAGTGGTGGTTGGTGGTGTCACATTCTGAATCCATTTTGTCTGCCTCCAAAGACTATTCTCCATCTGCTGCTTGGACCTTTCTCCTCCCCGCGTCCTCAAGTACTGGGTTTCTGAAGATTGAGCATTCTGCTGGTTTGTCTTACACTGACTGTGTGGTTTACACCTCTCACCAGATGTGGTCCACACCTTGCCTGCCTTCATCACAGTGACCTTAAGTAAAGCTTTCTCCTTGAGTTCAGACAAAGGATGACTCTGTATATTCTGCAGTAGTTTTGCTGATTGCTGCAGTTCAGTGGATTGATTTTTCATAAAATGTTCTTAAAGTACCCAAGCCATGTTGAAAGCTTTGGTTTGCAAGATCATTCTCGTGAACTATCTGAACAAAGTGAGCCAGAATTTCGCTAGCTCTGAAATTCGTTCTAATTTGGAGTCTGAGGGACTTGGGATTATAATGTTTCCCCTTATTGGCAGTGAGTTGCTTCCTAGGAAATGGGACCCTGGGGGATTTCTTTTTGTTGTGGTGATGTTCTCTCCTTTCCACTTGGGCTCAGTACAACTTCACAGCTAATGCTGTTTCACCTGTAAGTGGGCTTCCTGGTGGGGCTGGGGCAGGCCATCGAGCCAAGTTAGAGCCCCTGTTAAATTGATTTTTAATTCTGTTCTTTACTTTTTAAATTTGTTATTTTTTTATTAGAGAGAGAGAGAGAGAGAGAGAGAGAGAGAGAGAGAGAACATGAATAGGGAAGAGAGAGAGTAGCCCAAGCAGGCTCCACGTTCAGTGCAGAACCTGACACAGAGCTTGATCCCACGACCCTGGGATCATGACCTTAGCCAAAATCAATAGACGCTCAACTGACTGAGCCACCCAGGTGCCCCTAATTCTGTTCTTTGAAAGTATTGTATTTTCCATGTTATTTTAGAATTTTACATTAAATCCGCCTAACAGTATTTTATCATTGATACATATGAGGTATTCTAATAAGGATGTTCAATCAAGAAAGTAGAGGGGCCGCTGCTCTAAGGTATCGGCTAAGACGGGCACCAACAGAATTTATTACCTGCACTGAGAACCAGGACAGAGTCTGTTCCGGCACCTGCTCTTGAGGGCTGGGGGAAGGCCCAGCATCCACAGTGAGCACCACTTCAGAAGGGGGTGAACAAAGAACAGAATTCAGGGCCTTGGGGACCACTAATTTTAGTTTCGTAGACAGGGCCCAGAGAGAATTGACACGGTCACTTGGTGGCACAACTAGAATGCAGGTTCGTGACCCAGCGCAGGGCTTCTTACGTGGGATCAACACTTCCCTGATGCTTCAGCTGTACTAGTTTCTACTTAATTATGTTTTAGCCTCCCTTTTTAGCATCAAGAAGTATAAAAGGAGCAAGTTATGTCAAATTATTTGTTCTTTTTAAAAAAAATTTTTCTTTTAACGTTTATTCACTTTTGAGAGAGAGAGAGAGAGAGAGAGAGAGAGAGCAAGCACGAGCGAGGGAGGGGCAGAGAGTGAGGGAAACAGAATCTGAAGCAGGCCCCAGGCTCTGAGCTGTCAGCACAGAGCCCGACATGGGGCTGGAACCCACAAACTGTGGAATCATGGCCTGAGCCGAAGTCAGACGCTTAACCAACTGAGCCACCCAGGCACCCCAGTTTGTTCTTTTTTTTTTTTTTTTTTTTTTTAAGTTTATTTATTTGGAGAGACAGAGCTGGAGAGGGGCAGAGTGAGAGAGGGAGAGAGAGAATCCCAGGCAGGCTCCGTGCTGTCAGTACAGAGCCCGATGCAGGGCTTGAGCTCATGAACTGTGAGATAGTGACCTGAGCTGAAACCAAGGGTCAGATGCTTAACTGACCAAGTCACCCAGGTGCCCCAGTTTGTTTATTTTCAATATAATTTTGAATTTATTTAGTTTTTAGTTTTTAATGTTTATTATTTATTGAGAGAGAGAGACAGCACAAGCAGGGGAGGGTTAGAGAGAGGGAGACACAGAATCCGAAGCAGCTCCAGGCTCCGAGCTGTCAGCACAGAGCCCGATGCGGGACTCGAACTCATGAACTGTGAGATCATGACCTGGGCTGAAGTCGAATGCTTAACTGACTGAGCCACCCAGGCACCCCTGTAATTTTGAAGTTAGAGGAAAGACACTTTTCCAGGTGAGCATTAAGGCATGTCAAATGGGACTCATGTATTTATTTAACAAATGAGGTTCTAGAACACAGCAATGAATAATTAGATAAAAATGCCTTTCTTCACAGAACTTGTGTTCTACTTGGGGGAAAGAAGCCGCGAGCAAGTTAACTGAGTGAGTGAATGTTCTAGAATGCTGGAAAGTGATAAACACTTTGGAGAGAAATGAAGCCGAGTGGGTGGAGGGGCGCACGTCGGACAGCACGCCCACATACGCCCACGGTATTGAGTAGGGTGGTCGCAGCTGGCCTGGCCGAGAAGACGACTGTTTGCAAAGACAGGAATCATGTGCTGGGACAGGCAAGATGAATATCCTGGGGAAGAGCATTCCAGAGACAAAGCCTCAGGGGTGAGGAGGGAACGTTTGAGGAATAGCCAGGAGGCCACTTGAAAGTGAGAGGGGCGGCAGTGAGCTCAGAGAGGGAATGGGTCAGGCTCTGAGGGCTTGTAGGCCATTGTGAAGACCAGCTCTTACTCAGCGTGGGGAGCCATTGGAGGCTTTGGGACAGAGGAGTGACATTACAGGAGTCACATTTTAAAAGGGCCTTCTGATTGTGTGGTGGGAATGGATGGAATGAGGACAAGTGTGGAAGGAAGAGTACAAGTAGGGGACAGTGAGAGTGTCTTCACGCCGGTGATTGTATCTGGGACTGTTAATCCGAATGCCCAGTGCAAACATGACCTAAATAACAGTTTACACTGTTATTACTGTCTCATCCAGCCACTTCCCATCCACCCGCAGGCCCTCAAATTTGCTGGCAGTATGGTTGATGCTGACGACATAGGGATGGGGAAGATCTGGAGCCTGCCTTACAGAAGCTTAGAGTCTAGACTCCAGGTACTAGGCAAATAGATGATCCGGAAATGAGTGTGACAGCTAGAAGAACTGGGTATGGTGGGCATGCTGGAAACACAGCTTTCTGTCTACGCCCAGGGGATATATACGGGCAGGCACTGGAGTTCATGCAAGGGGAGAAGATCAGGCAGAAGAGGGAAGGCAAAATGTACGTAAGGAAGAACACAGCACATTCAGGAAAACCACAGGTGGACGGTGGGCCACAAGCGGAACTGTTGAGGTGTGTGCATGCCGTGAGCTCTTCAGAGAGTTCTCGGGGGAGCCGGGAGGACTCCTGGTCCGCACAAGCTCTGGCCCGACCCCTGGCCTTGCTCTCCTTCTACACCCGGCACTGTTTCCGGATAGATGAATAACCAGTACCTGCCTTTGGCAGATGCCGTCAATTCTTCAGGATCCAGTTGCTGGAAAGATCAGAGTTTTGTTCGGCCTAATAACTGATTTTTTTTTTAACAGCATTATTGAGATATAATTTACATACCATACAATTTACCTGTTAGTGTATAATTTAGTTATTTTTAGTAAACTCACCAAGTTGTACATTTGTCCATCACTCTGAAAAGACCCCTTATGCCCGTTTGCAGTCAGGCCCCTTCCAGCCCCCAGCTGTAGGCAATCATTTACTTCCCGTCCCTGTAGATCTGCCTTTTCTGGACATTTCGTATAAGTAGATTCATACAGTATGTCGTGTTTTGTGTCTGACTTTGGTTTCTTGCATCATGTTTTCAAGGTTCATCTATATCGTAGCATGTATTCGTACTTTGTTCAACAACTATTGTTGAATGGTATTTAATTTTATGGATATACCACATTTTTTGTTGATCTGTTCACCAGTTGATGGCTGTTTGGATTCTTACCACTTTTTGGCTGTGAGGAATAATGTCCACTTTTTACCAGAAGGGCAGCCAGTGGGCAGATGGTTCTCTGTGATAAGCACACGAGAGTAACCAACTTTGTTATTACAGTCTTGGTGTTCTTGGTTTGCCCCTTTTGTAAGGCTGATTGATTAATGGATATTATTTGAGCCACTAAATAGCTGAGTGACTCTGCCCGGTTGCCTGCTTCCTTATCTGTAAAGTAGGGGTATTTATAGGTGTGGTACTTGGCGCAAGGTGTCGTTGTAAGGATTAAGTAATATTATAAAGAGGAGGATATATGCAAGGTAGCAGTTGACTGGCCCTGTACCTCTCCCCTCCCCCACCCCGCTACCTCTGGGGAAGTGGGTGGGACTGAGAAAGGACATAAGGAACTGGCCTGCTTTGGGTGTTTAGTGCTCATTTTGGAGAGTTGCACATTCAGGTCTTGGCCTGGGTGGACTTGGAGGCTGGAAGGCCTCCTAGACTGGGCCAGCTGGGGAGACCCACGGGAGAGTCGGGGGCAGGGGCCACAGCTGTAAGCCTTGCTGGCTGGCTGGGGCTGCGTGGCCCCGGAGGGAAACTGGGGTCTTGGTTTCGTCCCGCAGACAACCGTGAATGTTCTGGTGCCTGTCTCCCATTGATGAGTTGTATCTGGAAGAGAGAAGTGGCAGATTTAGGGATCTTTGGCTGGATTTGAGCCACGACGTGTTTTCTTTGGGCTCCTCAGGCCCTTAAGATTCATTCAGTAAGTTGCGAGTGTTTAACATCTGGAGATGTGGTGTGCGCACGTGCGCTCTCTCTCACAAAATAAATAAATAAATGTTTGAAAAAAGCTTTAAAAAAACTGTGAAAGGGGGCCGCCTGGGTGGCTTAGTCGGTTGAGCGTCCGACTCTTGATTTCAGCCCAGGTCATGATCTCACGGTTCGTGGGGTTCTGAGTCGGCCTCTAAGCCTCCTTGGGATTCTCTCTCTCTCTCTCTCTCTCTCTCTCGGCCCTTTCCCCTTGCTCTCTCTCTCTTTCTCAAGATAAATAAATAAACATTAAAAAAAAAAAAAGCTTTTGAATCTGGAGATCTGACCACAGGGACCTTCTTACATGGTGTCAAGTGAGCAGAGCTTAAGAGGTGGTCCCTTGCCCCTCTACACGCTGGCCTGGGTTTTTACCTCTTGTGTTTGCAACCACTGATGTAGAGCTGTGCTGGCCAACAGCATAGCCGTGAGCCTCCTGTGGCTTATTTAAAATTAAATAACTTCATGTTAGTTTGTTTGTTTAATTTTTTTTTAATGTTTTTATTTATTTTTGAGACAGAGACAGAGCACGAGCAGGGGAGGGGCAGAGAGAGAGGGAGACACAGAATCCGAAGCAGTTTCCAGGCTCTGAGCTGTCAACACAGAGCCCGACGCGGGGCTCGAACTCACGGACCGCGAGATCATGACCCGAGCCAAAGTCGGACGCTTAACCGACTGAGCCACCCAGGCGCCCCGAGTAACTTCATATTCTAAGTAAAATTTAAAGTTCTGTTTCTCATTCACACTCCTATTTCAGTTGCTCTCTAGGCACGTGTGGCTAGCGGACACAGAACGTTTCTGTGACCCCTGAAAGTTGTAGATCTGTAGCGGTTACCAACTGCCTCTGTCTGTATTCAGACCTTGCCTCCTAGCCTCATCTGACCTATTGCGGCCCATGTGTAGAACCAAGTGGTTGGGTGATGTGATGGCTCGAAGTTCCTTTCTAACAGTAAAATCCTTGTATATGGGCAATGACAGGTAACACGCCGAGAACTTGGTTAGTCCCATTAATCTCTGGATTACTGATGTTTTAACAGACTTCCATCCTTTAACAGACCGGAAGCCCTTCCAGAGGAATACCCAGTGACATTACCCTTGGGATGAGTGTCGCAGGGACTCCCTCGGTGACTACTTTGAAGGACAGCCAGGTTGGGTGAATAATTCTCCCATTCTGTATGTCCGTACACAAAAGTCACTGACTTTATCGCACTCTTTTTTGGTATTTGTGTTGTGCTGTTATTCTTGGGATTAAAAGTGAGTACAGCGTAGAGTGCTAATGAACTTCTTCCTTACTTAATAAGGTTGCAACGTGGAGTCTTTTAAAATAACCAACAAATTTGTAGAAGTCAGCAGCCTGTAGCCCCACAGGGCACCAAGTGCATTATGTTAAAAATAGAGCTCATCTAGTATACAGTGTGTGTTCTCTTTGACCCAGCAGTTTGTCCTTTTCAGAATTTGTCCTAAGGAGATAGCCGTACAAGTGTGGAATTGGGCACCCATCACAGTATTGTTTGAAGTAATGAAAAATTCTAACCAACCCTGAGTGCCAGCATCGGTTTGGAAGATTGGATCAGTAGTTATGGTACTCGGATACAATACAGTATCAGATAGCCACTGAAAATGAGGGTATAGGTCCTTGTCTGTTCATTTGGGAAGACTTCGTGGCATATTGAGTGAAACCGCACCCCCCCCCCCCCGTTTATGTAAAATTCACATGCAGATATGCTCCTGCAGAGATGTCCTGTGGGGACAGCCATCAAAGTGTTAATAAGGTTATTATCGAGTGATGGGATTTGGAGCATCAAATCCTTGAAGCACCTTATTTTCTTCTTCAGACTTCTGGTCCTCTTTCCCCCTAGTAATCTAGGCTTGTTTCATTTTTTTTGTTTGTTTTTTTGTTTGTTTGTTGGCTTGTTTCATTTTTTATTTTTTAACATGGTGCTCTCATCACTTACTGAGTACCTACTGTATTCCAGGCATTTTCTTAAGACTCTTCACCCTCAGGTGTATTCTTTAAGGTATTATTGTCGTGATCTTACTGATAAAGCATGTGAAGCCTGGAGACGGAGCCATCCAGCTGGCCAGTAGGGTTGGTAGAGCAGGTATTGAGTCCCAGATCTGTGTGACAAAGCCCTGCATTTTGTCCTGTTGTGGGCGCTGTCAGGGCAGCAGAGAAGTTTGAGCGAAGGCTCACCCGAGAGGTTTTCTGGTATAACTGGCAGAGAAGTACTGTGTCTTGCTTGAGGTCATACATAAGCTAGCTCGAGAGAGATGAGAAAGACGATAAACATGGGGTTCTGGATACTGGGAGTTTGTTCACAAATCTGAAGATGGTCTTGATGAAGTCAGGAGGCTTGGGTTTGTTTCCAGTTCAGTCACTGCTCAAACTTTGTAACTTTGGGTAAATCTTTTGGCAAACTCTTTGGTCTTTATTTTCCTCATTTGCAAATTCAGGATAGTATAGTCTGCATCTCAGGTTACTGTGAGATTATTCAGATTCACCCCAAAGTGCCTTAAAAACAATAAAGTACAACACGAGTGCAAAATATTATATTTACTGAAGCCACTCCAGTCTTCTGAGGCTTAAGGAATGTAGTGGTCTTCCTACCTAGCTTGTCCCTTACGGACTTTTTTGGAGAAAAGAATTTAGTATTTCATACAGATGTCATGCTCTAGGACGAAAACTGTGGTGGTTTCTGTTTTGGTGCTTTTTTTACTGGTGGTTTGGAAAGTAAGGGAGGCAGAGACTAGTCACAGACTTACAGGTCAAGGGGTCCAAGGAGCACTGCCACTTTTTTAGTTTTTAAACTTAAAAAAAATTACAAACTATCTGTAGAAAGTGCATGGAACACAAAGACACAGTTTATAAGTTGTGATAAAACTAATAGTTGTTAACTGCCACTCTGGAACAGATATAGAACATTGCCAGCGTTCCCCACAGTAACCACTCTCCTGACTTTTATGGTAATCGCTTTTCTTTTCTTTTCTTTTCTTTTCTTTTCTTTCTTTTCTTTTCTTTTCTTTTCTTTTCTTTTCTTTTCTTTTCTTTTCTTTTTTTCTTTTCTTCTCTCTTTTCTTTTTTTCTTTTCTTCTCTCTTTTCTTTTCTTTTCTTTTCTCTTTTCTTTTCTGTCTTATCACCTAAATATGCACTTTAAAATTATAGTTTATGTTTGCTTGTTTTTGAACTTCATACAAAAGTTTCATTACTTAGTGTCTGGCCTTTTCACTCGTTATTACGAGATTTATCTATACCATTGAGCATAGTTGTGATTCATTCATTTTTATTCTTGGGTATGAAAACCACAACCCATACATTCTATAGTAGATGGACAGACACATGGATTTATAGATTTAGGCTATTATAAATAGTGTTGCTTTGATGAATTTTGTATATTTCACCTGTTATATATGTGCAGGTATGTCTATTGGGCATATTCCTAGTGGTGGAATTGCTGCAAATTTTGTAGATAATAGCAGGGTGTTTTCTTTTCTTTTTAAATGTTTATTTATTTTGAGAGAGAGAGAGAGAGAGAAAGATGAGAGCATGTGTGTGTGTGGGGGGGGGGCAGAGAGAGGGAGAGAGAGAAGCCCAAGCAGGCTCCGCACTCAAAGCAGAGTCCGACACAGAGCTTGATGACACAGAGCTTGATACCATGATTGTGAGATCATGACCTGAGCCAAAATCAAGAATCGGAAGCTTAACTGACTGAGCCACCCAGGTGCCCCCAAAGATGTTTTCTGAAGTGTTGTTTGTACCAATTTACATTCCAACCAGCACGTATGAGAGTTTGCATGTTCTTGTCACACTTGGTATTGTCAGTCTTTAATTTTAGCCATCCTGGGGAGTATGTATCAGTGTCTCTTTATAATTTGACTTTCCATTTCTTTGATGATTAATGGAGGCTTAACAACTTTTCATATACTTCTGACCGTTGCTGTCTTTTATGAAGTGTCTGTTCAGCTATTTTGCCCATTTTTGTTCTGGGTTGCCTATTGATTGGTTTGTAGAAGATCTCTATATATGTACTGTATATTCTGGAATCAGGCCTGTGGTTGCTTATTTGTTTTATAAATACCTTCTTTCAGTGTGACTTGCCTTTTACTTTCTTACAGTGTTTGATATGCCAAAGTTCTTAATTTTAGTTTGATCCAGTTCATCGGTCTTTTCCTTTAGGGTTTGTGTTTATTGTGCCCTGCTATTTTCTTATGGTCAATTTCTAAAGCTTTATGGTTTTGCCTTTCCACACTTACATCTGTTACTGGGAATTCATTTTTATGTATGGTGTGAGGTAGGAGTCAGTTTCTTTCTTATTCCATATATTCAATTGACTCAGGGGCATTTATTTAAAAGAACAACCCTGTTCTCACTGGTCTGTAGTACCCACTTTCTCATAAGTTAAGTGCCCATATATGTGTGAGTCTGTTTCTTTATTCTGTCCTTTTAATACAGTTGTCTCTCCTTGACCTGATAGCACATTGCCTTAATCATTACCATTTTGTAATAAATCTTGATATCCAGTGGAAGCAAGTTTTATCACCTCTTGTCTCACCATTTACATTTCCGCATAGGTTTTGGAATCAATTTGTGAACTTCTTAAAAAAATACACAGTTGGGGGCGCCTGGGTGGCGCAGTCGGTTAAGCGTCCGACTTCAGCCAGGTCACGATCTCGCGGTCCGTGGGTTCGAGCCCCGCGTCAGGCTCTGGGCTGATGGCTCGGAGCCTGGAGCCTGTTTCCGATTCTGTGTCTCCCTCTCTCTCTGCCCCTCCCCCGTTCATGCTCTGTCTCTCTCTGTCCCAAAAAAATAAATAAACATTGAAAAAAAAAATTTAAAAAAATACACAGTTGGAATTTTGAGTGAAATTTTACTGAATGTAGATCAATTGAGGAAAAATGAGAATTTCACTGTACTGAATATTCCAACCTATAGTTTATCTTTCCATTTATTTTAGTGCTCTTTAATTTTTTTAATTGTTCCATAGCTTTTTGGGTAGATATTTATCTTGGCTTTATTCCTAGGTGTTTATTTTTATGCAATTAAATATGGAAACTTAAAAAAAATTCTTTTTGGCTTGTTGGTATGGAAATGTAGTTGATTCTTTTATCTATTGACTTTGGATTATTCAGTCTGCTTAGCTAACTTTTTAATTTTATAATATACCTGTAGATCTTCTAGATCTTCTATTTATATAGTTTCCATTAATAATGGCAGTTTTGCTTCTTTATGAGTTTTATTACCTCCAGTTGTTTTGGTTTTTTTCCCCTCAGTATTTCATCATGAAGTATGCTTGATTTGACACTTGGATCAAGATTTGGCTCTATCACCTTTGGCTGTTTGAATAATGCTGTTAGGAACATAGTGTACAAGTATCTTTTGGAATCCTGCTTTCACTCCTTTTGAGTATATACCCAGAAGTGGAGTTGCTGGATCATATGGTAATTTTGTGTTTAATTATTTGAGGACCCACTGTATCATTTTCCATTGTTTATATTCCTACCAGCAGTGTATCAAGAGTTCTAATGTCCCCATGTCCTCACCAGCATTATTTTCTTTCTTATTTTCGTTTTCATTTAAAAGGATGTTTATTATTTTGAGAGAGAGAGAGCAGGGGAGGGCAGAGAGAGAGAGGGGAAGCGGGGAGAGAGAATCCTAAGCAGGCTCTGCACTGCCAGCACAGAGCCTGATGCAGGGCTCAAAACTCAGAAACCGTGAGATCATCACCAGAGCCGAAATCCAACCAACTGAGCCACCCAGGTGCCCCCTTTTGCTTGTTTCTGTTTTTTTTTAAAGCAGGCTTTACTCCCAGTGCAGAGCCAGTGTGGGGCTTGAACTCACAACCTTGAGTTCATGACCTGACGTGAGATGTTGGATGCCTAACGGATTGAGCCACCCAGGCACCCCTCTTCCTCCCTTCCTCCTTTCCTCCCTTCTGTTATAATAGTGATCCAAATGGGTCACAGCTATTGCTTTTTACCTGCTGTTGCTGACTGTCCTTTTTGAACTCCATTTGAACTTATGTTCGTTCTTTTCTGTCTATTCTTTGTCTCTTACCTATTTTTTTTGAAGATTTCATCCTTTTGCCTTTTCATTGTGGATTTTTTTTCTGCAGACTAGTGTCCAGTGTGCTTTATTTATTTATTTATTCATTTATTTATTTTTCAATATATGAATTTATTGTCAAATTGGTTTCCATACAACACCCAGTGCTCATCCCAAAAGGTGCCCTCCTCAGTACCCATCACCCACCCTCCCCTCCCTCCCACCCTCCAGTGTGCTTTTAAACCCATCCATTGAATACTGAATTTTGGATATTGTATTATTTGGTGCTTTTGAAATTGATGTCACTTTTTAAAGTTCGTAATTTCTCTCCCCCAGATTTTAATCGTGTTTTATCTTCTTACGTATAGTAGGAATTACTATTATTATTATCATATTATTATAAGTAAGCTTTATATCCAACATGGGGCTTGAACTCATGACTCTGAGATCAAGAATCACATGCTCTACTGACTGAGCCAGGTGCCCCAGAATTATTATTTTAAATATTAATTATTTTCATGCGCATAGTTCAGTGTGTCTGTGTTTCTGTCAGTTTTCATTTCTAGGTATCATGTGTGCTGGTTATCTTTGGTGTATTTTGGACATTGTATTTGCAAATTGTTTAAAAAAGTAAAATGAGGGGGTGCCTCAGTGGCTCAATTGGTTAAGCGTTTGACTCTTGATCTGCCTCACATCGTGATCTCACAGTTCATGAGTTCGAGCCCTGAGTCAGGCTCTGTGCTGATAGTGTGGAGCGTGCTTGGGATTCTCTGTCTTCCTTTCTCTCTGCCCCTCCCCAGCTACATTTTCTCTCCCTAAAATAAATAAACCATTTAAAAAAGAAGTAAATTGAAGACTAGATTGGATGATGTCTCTCCATCCAGAAGTGCTTTGTGTTTTCATCTGCCTAGGGCTTTAGGGCACCACTAAGCCAAGATCATTTCCATTGATGTCAAGGATTGCTATTTTTTGGGGCCACCCAGATTCTTAGAAGCTAATCTGTGGTTGTTTAGGCTGTTTTACTTTCGTTCACTCTTCTGAGGTCTAGCTAGCCATTTGGATTTCTAACTCAAGTTGTAGGGGGCTATGCAAGCCACCAACCTTTGGGGGCTCTGGAATCCAGTCTGTTCTCCTGGACCCAAATGGATATTGAGAGTGATTCTCAGTGTTTTGGTTGCCCCTTCCAGTGTCTAAATGGCCCGAGGGCAGAAGTGGGGCATTTGCTGCAGGCTCCTCCCTCTGGATTTTACTTTATTTATGTTTCATGACCTGGTAACTACTCTTTACCTTCTTAGTTCTTTGATGTTTCCAACCAGATGTTCTTTTATAATTTAGCTAGCAATTTTAGTTGTTTTCAGCATGAGGGTGAGTCTGAGTTACTTTGCAATTATTACCTGCTTTTAAAAGCATTTTTTTTTTAATGTTTATTTATTTTTGAGGACAGAGGGAGACAGAACATGAGTGGGGAGGGGCATAGAGAGCGGGGAGACACAGAATCTGAAACAGGCTCCGGGCTCTGAGCTGTCAGCACAGAGCCGATGTGGGCCTCGAACTCACGGACCGTGAGATCATGACCCGAGCCGAAGTCGGACGCTTAACTGACCAAGCCACCCAGGCGCCCCTAAACGCATGTTTTTAAAGTTGTAGGATAAAGGAATTGTGTTGGACCTCGAGAAGCCTCCTGTTCTCCTCTGTTCTCATCTGTCAATGAATTCATTACTAAGTTAGATAGCTGTGTTTTGTTTTTGCTTTTGGTAAAGTAGGGGTTGATGACCACCCACCATGTACCCACTACTGTGCCTATGTGTGTGTGTGTGCGTGGTGTGTGTGTAATGGAAAGTTTGAAAAAATAACAAGGCATAATATTCCTTACATGTAAGGAGTTTAGTTGTGAAAACAAGCATAAACTCAGAAAATTGAATAGAATATTAAAGGAGGTGCTCAAGGTAATGCCAAATCACTGGCTTAGTGAACACCAAGGCATTAAGTCCTGGGTGTGAGCCCGACCTCCTCCTTGCCTCTGCCCTCTCTCTCCCAGGCTGCCTTCCTCATGCTGGTCACTGTGCCCCCTGTTCCAGCCCCCTGTCACCTCTTCTTTGCCATTACAGCTATCAGGGGCTGTCCCATCGTCTTCAAGACGTGTCTGAAGCCCTTGAGGAGCTGCCTCCCCTGCGATTCTCGGCCCTGTCGTGTGCTTAAGCTGTCCACATCGTGGCAGCCGTCTGTCTGCATGCACGCTTCCCTCGGCCTGCTTCCTTTGGTGCAAGGCTGGTTTTTCAAAACTTAGCTTCACACCCGCGTGACTTTTTTCTGGGAAGCCTTCTTGCTGTCTGAGTCCCTTGCTGTCGGGAATCACAAATCTCTGATGGACCACGGTCAGTGTCTGTTGCCATGGTAATGGCAGTGACGGTGAGCTGGCTATAACAGCCAGCGTGTGTGCGTGGTTCTAGCCCTGACCATGCACCAAGCACTATTTCAAGCACTTGACGTACACAAAGCGGACCTATGAGGGAGCTGTTACTGTTGTCCCATTTTACAGGTAGGAAACTGAGGTACAGAGGCTTCACGGCTAATAATTGTGGTCTTCCAGGCAGTGGCTTTATTCATGTATCCCCTTCTTCAGTAGGGAAATGGAAACATAGGAGCAAGGCCTGAGCTGCGAAGATAAATGTTTGTGGGTGACGATTCCCTTTCTTGCCCACTGGGGCTGTGACTCAGGGTGAACTAGACAACTATATATGAACCCCCCCTCCCCCCACCTACCCCGCTTCCCTTCCAAGTTTTGCTGTGATTCTGTTCTGTCCTCTCCTGTCCTATTTCCCTGGGTCTTAGCTGCCAAGCCAGCTTCTTGGGGGAGGTCTCTGGACTTCCCAGTCCATCTGGGCTAGACTTTTTGAAATTTACTCTGTAGGGTTTAGCTAGGCGTGATCTGGTCCAACCTACCAAGTAAACCTCCATCTTGGAAAGGATGAAGGCTGTGCTCCCTCCAATTCTACAGGTAGCTTAACTGATGATAAGTGCTGTGGTATCTGACAGAATTTTGAATCCTTTGAATAAGGATTATTATACTTTAGTGTTGAATGAGTGATGAAGGGATGTGGTGAGAACTCGAAGGCGGCAACATTAGTATTTCTGTAATGAATAATGCTCCCCACCTCCAACAAGTTATGCAACCATTACTCATGCTTAGGATTCATCAGGGAAAAGCCAATTCCATTTAATTAATGGGCTGCTCTTTTTTAAATACAAGCATTAATGTTTGGCACAGTTTTGGATTTACAGGAAATTACAGGATGGTACAGAGATTTCCGGTATACCCCCCACTCAGACTCTCCGTTAATATTAACATTAGTACGGTATTGTTGTTACGATTAATAAAGCAATATTGATGCATTCTTATTAACTCAAGTCCAAAGTTTATTCAGAGTTCCTCACTCCCCTCCCCCCCCCCCGTCCTTTATCTGTTCCTGGATCCCACCCAGGGTACACACTACAGTTAGTTGTCATGTGTCCCCAGACTCTTCCTCTAGGTTAGGACAGTTTCTGGACTTCCATGTTTTTGATGACTTTATCAGTACTGGTCAGGCATCTTGTAGAGTGTTCCTCTATGGGAATTTGACGTTTTCTTCATGATAAATGGGCTTATGGATTTTGAGGATGTAAAGTGTCATTTTAATCACACATCACAAGCATAGATATGTCAACATGATTTGTGACTGTTGTTATTGACCCTGATCATCTGGTTGAGGTGCATGTTTGTCAGGTTTCTCCACTGTAAAGTTATTTCCCTCTGCTTTCATACTGTACTCTTTGGAAGGAAGTCAGAGTGTAATACCTAATCCTCTTTAGCCCTGCGAGTAAAGCCACCATTTTAAAATGTGTTATACCATGACGTATTTAAAAAATATAAAAAAAAACCTGTTCTTTGTAAAAGAATTTTAGAATTACTCCTTTAATATCTCCAAGGTGCCAGCCCCTTTCATAGGGCATGTAGTAGACATGTTTGTGTCCTGATTAATGGGCAGTTTGAAGCAGTGAATTCCAAGCTGAATAGAAAGCCTGCGGTCTTTGCTTTTTCAAGCTCCTACGGGCAGGGGCAGACAGATGAGAATTCGGAATCATAATTATATTCCCTGATGTTAGGATTATTATCTTTGCCTCAGTCTTACGTGGTCTGTAAGATACCGGACTTCGTTTTTTTTGTTGTTTTGTTTTGTTTTTTTAAGAGGAGGCAAACCATAAGATAGACTTTTTTTAATGTTTATTTTGAGAGAGAACGTGTGAGTGGAGGAGGGGCAGACACACACACACAATCCAAGGCAGGCTCCAGCCTATCAACACGGAGTCCGACATGGTGCTTGAACTCAAACAGCAAGATCATGGCCTGAAGTCGGGCACTTAGCCGACTGAACCCCCTAGGTGTCCCTGGTTTGTTTTTAAAGCTCTTACAACAAGGCAACACTGCTTCCTACTGAGCAGGGAGGCTTATTTCTGATCGTGTATTGAAGCACAGAAGCGGATTTCGTGAGTTAAGCTTGCGTTTTGGGGGAGCATTTATGGTCTACACCGATAGATCTGCGAAGTGAGCTTGATGCAGTTGAGTTGAATTAGCGGGGAAAGCTGCTAAGAAAGTGTAAAGAAACTATGGGAACGAAAGTGGCAGGGAGCGAGCGCCGCTTGTAGGTTGAGAGAGGCGTAACAATCAGTGTGTGTCCAATTTTGCTCTTATTGAACTCAAAAGTCGTGGAAAAAAGGTTTTTCGTTTTTCCAAAAATTGCACCAAGGTAAAGCAGAGCTCTAGTTGATGCGGGTGTGTTGTGCAGGCGTTAGCAGTACTGCCCTCACTATACGCTCATTGGACAGTAGCGCAACCCCAAGAAAGGATGGTTGGCGAAAGCTGTTCGTGCGCTGCTAGCAGGAAGCGCCAATACCGGGTAGGGTTGGGGTGACTAATTCTCAACTGGCCCTTGCAGCCCTGGTAGCTAGTGTCCCTTTATACTGAGCACAGCTTCCGAAGGAAACCACCAACTCCCTGTTTCCTGAGGCTTCTGAAGGTCGCGCGTGGCCCGCTTAGTTTTACCCAGAAGGCCACGCGCCAGATGCGGGTAATTTGCATAACGTATTCCTCGTCGGGGCGGGGCTGTAGGGGGCGGGGCAGCGGTGCCGGTTTACACGCTGGTCCGCTCGCGTTCTGCATACGGACCCGCCGTGGCTTTTTATTTCCTTTCAAGTGACCGGTTGTTTTCTTATTTAAGCTGTGAACAGCTCTTTGCGTACCAGAGCAGCCCCTCTTGATAACCAGTTTTTTCTGCCGTTCGACATGCACTCTCCGGGCTCACGGACGGCGTTTTGAGCCCGGAATGAGGGGGCATCCGGCAGCTGGTGGGCGCGAGCTAGGCCCCGAGGCCGGCCAGCTAACGGGTTCCCGCCTGTTTTCCCTTGAAGGTGGTTTCTTCGGCTATGGACATCCTGTCTGCGCTGGTCACCCGGCTGCTCAGGATCGGTTCAAGGCGCAGATTGGCACAGGTGAGCTGTGGGTAGGTGTGGAGCGGGCCCCCACATTCTCCACCGTCCAGCCCCCAGCCTTCCCTCTGTCTCCCCAGCGCCTCCACTTAGCTGTATCCAACCCTTAGAGCTGGAGCCCCCCACCTCCCGCTGTCCTAGCCAAACCCCCTCCCAGCCAACCAACCCTCGTCTCCTCTTCAGTCTCCCCCTGCTGGCGCCGGCACCACTGCTCCCTCTCCCCTCCTGAGCTCACCCACAACCGCTGGCCTCACCGCACCTGCTGGCATGTTCACTGTTTCTGGTTTTACCATACCTTTCCGCCGGCTTCTTCTGTGTTCGTGTTTTCATACACAGTGTCACTGCTGTTCTTTCTTCTACAGATTAGCTGTCACATTTTTAGTGCCAACCAAATCATATTTGCCCCTTTTGAGGGGCATTGTGTTTTCTCACTGGAGAAGGCCTGCAAATCTAATACGGTTATATTCTTTCCAGGTCATTATCGTTGGTGTTAGTGTGTTCCCTTTGATCGTAAATGTTACAAGTGCATGTTTAAATGACCACTTTTTATTTTGGAGGGAAAACAGTATGTCAGAAAAATGAAATAAAAAATAAGCACAGGTTCGTTTTAGAGATGACACAGTCATTTCTCAATTCCTGACCTCTGGGATTTCATGGTAGTATAAGCACCAAGCAGCTCTGTTTGTACACACATTTCCTTATAGAACTTCTCCCTTTCAGTGCTGCATGTGTATTTGTTATTATTATTATTACTATTTGTTTTGCTAACTTCCTGGTCAGCATGCTCTTTCAGACAAGGTCAAGAACTCTTTCCCACTCTGGCACTAACTGTCCATCTGTAAATAAAAACTTCCCTTTTATTTATTTATTTGTTTGTTTTTAAAAACTTTTTTTTTAATGTTTATTTTTGAGAGAGAGAAAAACAGAGCTCGAGCAGAGGAGGGGCAGAGAGAGAAGGAGACATAGAATCCAAAGCAGGCTCCACGTTTCTGAACTGTCAGCACAGAGCCCGACGAGGCTCTTAAACTGTGAAATCATGATCTGAGCCAAAGTCAGACGCTTAACTGACTGACCCACCCAGGCACCCCAAACCCTTGTTACTTTTAGACATTTCATATCCTTATAGCATTATAGTTTCCTCCTAATTAACTGAATTATTCAGGGATAGCTCTCGTTAAAAGAAAGTTTATGGAGAAGCAAGTAAGCCGATTTCTGTTAGGTGAATGCTCTTGGAGTGCTAGCAGGTGGCCCACACCTGGGTGTGTGGAGGATGGGTGGGGACCTTGACTCTCTCTAGAGCACGTGCATGTACACTCTGTAGAATTCACAAGTTGTAGATGAAAGAAGGATGGAGTCTTGAGTGCCCGCTCCTTTTACCTCCGGTGAATATGCTGGACCCCCTCCTTTACCTAGATTTCAATTTGTGTTGACTCTTTCCTGCCAGGATCTGCCACTGACATCCATTTTAATTTTTTTGCCAGCTTAAAACTGTGTTGATAGCTAGCTGGAGGAGGGTGGGCTAAGGAAGAAGACTGGTATAGGATGTCCGAGCAAAGGACTTCCGGATTCTCAGACCCAGCTCCTGTGGATTTTAGTGAGGAAAGTAGAACCGCGCGGATCCGTGGGTTTAGATTGGCGCACATCATTTAGGCCAGGATTTTGTCTTCCTGGGGATTGAAATACCCAGTTGGTGACTGCAGGACCTGACCTTCCCCCCCCCCCCCGGCCCCCCCCTACCCCCACAGGCTTTCATTTGATGAATTTGCATTTTGATTTTCAGTGTTGCCAAGTTTAATAGACAGACTGGGAGATGCTAAAGACTCTGTGCGAGAGCAAGACCAGACTCTGCTGCTGAAGATCATGGATCAAGCTGCTAATCCCAGGTAGGGCGGGGCGGTGCGTCTGCCTCACTCAGCATCCCTGGTGACTCCATATAAAAAGAATTTCTTTTACAGCTGTTGTGTTTCATGTGAAAAATTTCCGTAGCATTTAAGCCTGCGCCCCCACGCCCCATACAGGATGGTTAAATAAGTAATAAGTAGCAAAGGGTTATACTTTGAATAAATTAGTGGACTTAAACATGAGTATCGAGTGCTTGGTTGAATCCATTAGATTCTTGAGCTCGTGTGTGTAACTGACTCGGTTTCTCTGAAAAGAGGCGGTTGTGGTGTCTGGAGGGTCAGGAGCCCTGGCTGGAGCCCTCATTCCGATCTGCTAGTGAGCTGGGGCTGCGGGGACAGGGGACAGAGAGGACACAGCCCTGCCTTCCAGGCTTCCGTTGTGTCATGTTCAGGGGGTGGGGTGGGACGGGGTGGTGGAGGGATCAGAAAAGCCATCCAGGGAGGGTAGTACCCAGAATGTGTTACGAGGTGAATGGATGCGTGGCTTTGCAGATACAGCGGGGACCGCTGTTGTGGACCGGGGAGAGCGGTGTAGGAGTATGTGATCTTTTGCATGCCACCCAAACCTCTCTCGGCTTTCATTTCCTCACCACGAAACGGGGGCTGGTTACACCTTTCTTTCAGAGCTTTTGGGATAATCACATGCAGTTATATAAAGGAATGTGTTTGGAAAAGCTGTGTGTTGATATACGAATATAAGTCACTATTTTTCAGTGTGCTCTGGAGAGGACGAAATGGGTGAGTTGAGGCTGGGCTGACTTGGCACCTGCGAGAGGTCCCTCTCCTGTTGGCCCTGTATTAAATGAAGGCTCCTCCTCTCCTCTCCTCTTCTGTCCTTTGTCACCTACAGTATGTGTGGGACCGGATGCTGGGAGGCTTCAAGCACAAGAATTTCGGACTCGGGAAGGCACGTGCCTCTGCCTTGTTGCCACACTCAATGCGTAAGTCTGGGTGGGGCCTAAGGGTTTCCCTGGCCAAGCATGTTTATTTTCATTTTATTTTTTTTTAAGTTTATTTATTTATTTTTAGAGAGAGAGAGAGAGAGGAGGAGGAGGGGTGGAGAGAGACAAGGAGAGAAGAGAGAGAGAGAGGGAGGAGGGGGTAGAGAGGGAGAGAGAGAATCCCACGCGGGCTCTGCACCATCAGCATGGAGCTTGAACCATGTGGTCGTGAGACCACAAGATCATGACCTGAGCTGAAATCAAGAGTTGGACGCTTACCGACTGAGCCACCCAGGTGCCCCAGGTGCCCAGGATTTTATTTTTAGCTTTGTGTTTTGAGGTAACTATAGGTTTCAGGAGGTTTCAGAGAAACATCCTGGGAAGTTCCGTGGACCCCTCCCATAGTCCTTCAGTGTTAACATCTTACATCTTATATAGCACAGTGCCAGCACCTGGAAACCAATCGATGCAGCGCACAGGGCTCCTACAGATTCCTCTGGTTACACACAGGCGTGGTGGGTGCTAACCTGTCCATTTCTGTCACGTGTGTAGCTCTGGGGAGCCAGCCCTCCAGCAAGGTACAGACCTGCACAGCACCCCAGGCTCCCTCACGCTAGCAACCCCCGGCAACCACTAATCTGTTCGCCATCTCTGTGATTGTGTCGCTCAAGAGTGTTATACAAATGGAATCATACAGAATGAGAATGTAACCCTTTGAGATTGACTTCTTCCACTGAACATAATTCCTTTGAGGGTTGGTATGGGGTATCGCCTACACAGCCAGTTCCTTTCTTTTCATCGCCCAGCAGATTCCACGCTACAGACTTAGCCACTCGCGTCACCATTCACCTGTTGAAGGCTATTTGAATAGTTCCTGCTTTCTGGCTAGTACAAATACAGGTGCTGTGAACGTGTACGTACACGTCCCGCCATCAATATAAGCTTTCCTTTCTCTTGGATCGGTGTCCAAGAGGGCCATTGCTGGGTCGTTTGGTAGGTTTTAACTAACTTTAAAAGAAGCTGCCAGACTTTTTTTAGTTTTAAAAGGAACTGCCAAACTGTTTTCCAGAGTCGTCTGTACCATTTTACATCCCCACCAGCCAGTGTATGAACGATTTTAGTTCTTCGTATCTCTGTTAGCAGTGAATGTTCTCATTGTTTTTCATCTGACCCATGTTCTTAGGTGTATGGTGATACCTCATTGTAGTTTAGTTTGTACTTTCCTAACGACGGAGCGACATGGAATATTTTTTCATGTGCTTATTTGTAGGAGAGGCAAAGATTTTTAAAACAGAAAAGTTACATGTCACTCCTTCTGATCATAAAGTGACACTGTATATGTCTGAAACGTGCATCAGGAAGAAAATAATGATTACGTACCTTTCTGCCACCTTCGTGCAATCACTGTCACCTCGCGGCACATTGTAGTCCAGCCTGTAAAGTTATATTATTTTCAAAAACAAAACGGGATGACATTTATGTCACCTCGTAAAATTTTCCCCTTCTCATTAGCCTTTTCAGTGCCGTTAAGTTTGCCCAAACGTGTCTGGAGTTTTAAAAAAGCACTTCTTGGTTAGGATCACAGTAATTTCACTTCTGAGAATGTGCCCTAAGGAAGACATGAGCTTACCAGAGAGTTGTATTCGCAAGGGCTATTTGGGGCCATGTCCTGTGACGGTGGAAAGCGGTCAGGGACGTCAGTGCTGCCCAGCTGGGTCGGTGTTCAGCTGGAACCCTCCGCGGCCACTGGGTCTTTCCATCCAGCGGTCATTAACCGAACGTCAGCCTGGGCAGGTGGAGAGTTAATGAGGACCCTCAGGGACTTGCGGTTTCGTTGAGAACACGGAGTTGGGCAGAATAGGAAGTGCGTGATAGGATACTAACGCAGGGCAGCCATGTGGGAGGCAGGCAGCGCTGTGGGAAAGGCTGGCAGCCAGATCGGGGAGAGCCCTGAGTGCCAGGGAGAAGGCGCGTCAGCGAGCAGCACGGACGGCTTTGAACTCTGTGCAGAGGAGGCCTTTGTGGTGCACCGATTTTGGAAACCAGGTGGGCGGAAGAGTTGGAAGATGGGAAGGAGGGAGAGCCTAGGTGGAGGGGGCGATAGGGCCCTGGGGAGGGAGAGGGAGGGGGGGAGTGTTTCTTCCCTTTGTTCTCACCAGCACTAAAGCACTCCTTTTGTTTCAGCTCTGGAGCACACACTTTAACACTAAGCAAGATTGTGCCACATATATGTAACTTACTTGGAGACCCCAACAGCCAGGTGAGTATATTTTGGTGAGGAAGAAGTATCCTGCTTACAGACCATCAGGAATGCATTTTGGGGTCCTGTGTATACCTGGTAGGCGGGTGGGACTTCATTCCTGTTTGTAATGCTCTGATTATCGTTCCAGATACTAGCATTAGAGCCCGTTAGCATTAATAAGGTATCACTGGTGAACGTGGTGGCCCTTCTGCCCTGTTCTGTGTGTGGCTGAGGCCTCACTACCTGTGAAGTGACATCCTCTGTGCCAGCCTCCAAGATAAGGTGCTGGAGTCACTCCCTCTCCAGCCAAGAGGGGGTGAGCTCGGGGGAGAGTGATCAGTGCTGATTGAAGTCAGATAGGGTTTGACTCTGGGGGGAAGGGAGATTAGATGGAAAGGGCCTGAGCAGTGTGTTCTGAGGGGATGGAAACTTCCCTGTATTTTGTGTGGGTGGTGACCCCTTTGGTATATGTAGCTGCAAATTCCTTGACCCCGGACAAACTCTGGATGTGTTTTATGTAATCTTCCATAAATCAAAAACCGAACACCCGAGCACCACCTCCTTTGTGTAAGGGAGGGAGAAGAGCCGGCAGTCTGGGCAGTCAACAGGCAGGTCCCAGAACTTTCCAAGCCTGGGCTTCAGAAGTGCCAGTTTTTCCCCACCAGTCAGTCTGTTTGTCACCGAGAGTCCTTTGTGTTACATTAGTTCGCTCGTAGGGGCTCATCAGAAAAACACCTCAAAGATAAAGGGGCCGAAAATTGCAACAGTAGTTCCCAAAGAAATACATGTGGTAAGCGGCCTCTCATTTTAGGCTGTGACGGTGATCGCTGACGTGCCCCCCAGAGAGGTCGTGCCAGCTTGTCCTCCACCTCCCACCCCACCCCTGCTCCAGCCCCTTTCCCCACTCTTCTGGCTTTGCCTTTTCTCACCTCCAGGCCTTCACTCCGCCACGCAGCGCTGCTTCCGTTCAGGTGCCCAGCCCCTCCTCTGGGCATGTGTGCTGACCGATCCCCCCCATCCCCCACCTGCTTTCCTCTTGCCACTCCCTCCTTTGTCCAGCTTCACTGAAAGTATATGACACTGGAAGTGGGATTTTTGGATTTTTTTTTTTTAATGTTTATTTTGAGAGAGAGAGAGAAGGCATGCAAGGACTGGAGGGGCGAGAGAGGAGGAGAGAGGGAGAGAGAGGAGAGAATCCCAAGCAGGCTCCACCCCATCAGCACAGAGTTCATTCTGGGGAATTGAACCTCAGGAACCTGTGAGATGGTGACCCCGAGCCGAAATCAAGAGTCAGTTGCTTCACACCGCTGAGCCACCCAGGCGCCCTGGGATTTTTAGAACGCTTTAATTTACTGAATTATGCTTTCTGTTTCAACATTAATTTGAAAGAAACTAAAAAAAAAAAAGTTCTAAGTACCAAATGGGTTATTTTGTCTTTCTGTCTTTTTGGTTTTCTTTCCATTTTTGTTTCCCGGGGGAGAAAAGTCCATCATTGATCACTGCTATCACACGGTATCCTTTAGTCCAGCAGAAAAGCCAGCCTGGCTGGCGGAATTTCCTTGTTCCTAACTCAGGCGCTGCCACTGGCCACACGGGTGACGTGGAATATGCGAGCTGGGCCTCTGGGACACCCGGCCCTGGGGCAGAATGAGGTTGGCGCTCAGTGGCAGGTTTCGGCAGTCTGCCTCAGAGCCAGATAGAGCCAGAGTGGCTGAAACCACACTCAGGTGACCAACTGCAGCCTCACGTCTGCCTTGGCAATGGCCATCTGCACCCGTATGTGTGCGCCCACAGACACGCACGGTCCACGTCTCCCAGAACCCTCCCGCCAGGAGACTTTAACCACCCGCTTCTCTGCACCGCCGCACTCCATCAGTCCTGCTCCTGGGGTGTGTGAGTATGCTGCAGGTCCTGTGTTCTTGCCCTTACTTTAACCTTCAACATCGGTCTTTCCTGCTGTGGGCCCCGCAGGTGGCCCGCCTCCTCTGTGTCCCAGTAAACAGTGGTCCAGTGAGGGAGGTCATAGATCTGAAAGACCTCAGATTCCATAAAGCATTCAGCGTGGGCCTGCCAGGTAGCGTTAATATATGGGGCTCTTGGAGTCCCAGCGGCCCCAGATGTTGGGGTTCCTTTTTTCTGGTGAGCCTGAGGGTGGCAGAAGCCATAGGGGACCCATTCGCTTGCGTGTACAAGTGAGCACTACGTTGTGCCTTCATCCTGAGCGAGTTACTTTTACAGAACTTGCTTCTCTGTTGGAGTACAGTACTTTGTAGTGCCAAAGAAAACGTGTGCCTCTGTATCTCTTGCATCCGGGGTGCTTTAGACCCTCAAATGCTGTCTGACCCTGTAGCTTTGTGGGCCTGAGGAATGATGGTTTCAAAGGCTTAGGATGTTGGTTTTGAACATGTAGATAGCTCCATTCCACTAGCCATTGTGTTGAGTGTTTTGTACACACAGGAGTGTAGGTCACAGACTGCTGGCCTGAAACCGAATTGCATTCTAACAGACCTGGCATACCTGTCTGTTACACGTGTCTGCACAACGTTTTAGCTTTACGTTAGCGTTTTAGTGTTTTTTTTTTTTCTTAAACGTTTATTTTGAGAGAGGGAGAGGGCTCACACACGTGACTGGGGAAGAGGCAGCGAGAGAGGAAGACAGAGGAGCCAAAGCAGGCTCCACACTGTCAGCACAGAGCCCGATGCAGTGCCCGAACTCACAAACCGTGCCATCACATCTGAGCCAAAGTCGGGCGCTTAAACCGACTGAGCCACCCAGGCGCCCCTAGAGTCTTGGTGTTTTTACATTTGTCGTATTTCCGACTTCCCTTGAGAGATGAGGAGATGTGACAGAGCTGCCCTGTATTCCTCCAAGGCTGGGTGATGGCAGCCTGTGTGCCCGACCCTCCATATTCCCTTCCTCTCTGCCAGTGGGGCCCCGGCCGGTGCCATTTGTCGTTACACACCCACCCTGCTGCGCTCGGTTATCATGCTCCCTGCCTGGGCCATGTAGGCACTTTAGCTGGGCATCTAGCAGGCACTCAAATTTGTTGAGTGAGTTTGTTACTTCCTGTGGCCTTCAAAGCAGCCTTCAGCTCACAGAGGAGGACTTTGGGACTAAAATAGTTTACGTATTTTATGCAGGATGACTCAGCCCCTAAAAGGCCAAGCAGGTACCCAGATCTACGTTACTCTCAGGCTAGTATTTCCACTAAATCCTGTTGATGGTCCAGACTTTCTAAGTAGGACAAGATCTTGCTTGCTCATTAAGGTGATTGGCTGTGAACAAATGCCATCGTTAGAAAGTGAGCCAAGCAATTGTCTTACTAGTGATCCTCAGGACACAGTGGCATTAACTATTTGTGTGATACTACGTGTCTCCATATAAACACTGCTGCCTGACATCAGTAGGTATTTCTTTTCCCAAATAAACTGATAGTCTGTTTGAGTCAGCTTGGGCCGCCATAACAAAATACCATGGACCCGGTGGCCTGCACAGAAATTTATTTCTCACAGTTCTGAAGGCCGGTAGTTGGAGATCAGGGTGCCGGCGTGGTCTGGTTCTGGTGAGGGGGGCCTCTTCCGGGTGTGGCAGACTGCTCCCGCCCTGTGTGCTCCACCTGACCTCTTTGTACACGAGTGGAGAGGGAGCCAGCTCATGGATTGTCTTTTCTTACGAGACACCAATGCTGTTGTGCCAGGGCCCTACTCTTAGGACTTCATTTAACCTTAATTATCCTCTTACATAGGTTTCTTGTCTCTAAATGCACTCATTCTGAGGTCGGGCTTCAGCATACGGTGGGGGGGGTGGGGGGGTGGGACACAGACATTCGGTCCATGGCGTGAGGTTTCCCTTTTCCACCATAAAGGGAAAAGTTCTCAGTGAGGTTCCCTGTCTGTAACACTGTTCAGGAGTATGTGCAGGATCGAGGACTGTAAATTGTTCTTTGTGTCCCTACTTCCTTCCTCTGTCTTTTCTCTGTTATTTTGATTTTCATTGCTTGAGACCCAGTCCAAAATCATGTTGCTCCCCTGTCTGGGCCTGCTGGAGTAAGGACACATCTCCCCTCCTCCCCAACCCTCACAGGTTGGCCTTGGTTCCAGGGCACAGCATACTAAAATTTTTTCCCCATGTTTTGATTTGCAAAATGTTCAATCTAAAGAAAATGGTAGGGCCAGTAGTAACCTCCATATTTACCAGTTAACATTGGTTTTCTCTCTCTCCGTGTGCATACACACACCCACCGCAGAAATGCACTCTTTTTTTCCTGAGCCATTTGAAAGTATCTTACACGTGTGAGAGTTTGACGCTGAGATACTTCAGTGGATATCTCTCAATAGCAAGGGTATTTTGTCGTGCAACTGCCGGCTATTTTCTCATTCAAGAAATTTCAACATTGCTACAATGATCATGTTTGACGGACAGGACAGTCCACATTCAAATTTCCCTGTTTCTGTTTGTTTCATATCTGTTCTGTTTCTTAAGCCTTGCTTATTGCTGCTTTATGAGTCATGTTTGGTTTGGCCAGCCACTCACCTGCTCTTCCTGAAGCACGCGCCTGCATCTCATGCTCTCCTACCTTGACACCAGGCTGTACCTTGTTTGGAACCTGTCTCATTCCGTCTACTTACCTGGTAAAGCACTGGTCCCCAAGCACATTTTAAGTGGTCCCTTCCTCTTCCAGGAAATGTTTCTTGGTATCTTCTGTGTGCTTACTCCCTTCCCTAAACTGTGGGAGCTCTTTGTACTCTTATATAATGTTCACAGTGATCGTGCTCGTATTAAATATAGGAATTTATGGGCTCCCCCCGGCCCCCCAACCCCTGTCTCCTTTCAGGACTGTAGCTTCTTGAATACAGGGCTCTGTGTAGAATTTACTACCCATTTTTGTTGCTCCTTAAGTATTATTTTATTGAGTTAAATCTAGAATGCTTTTTACATGGTATTTTGTTTTTTGTATAATTCACTTATTTGTAGTGTTTTCTGTTTGGGGAGGATGGTCTGAAAATTCTGGTTTCCTGACATCATCTGAAAGAATTGAAAGAACGAAGGGATGTGGACTTTACATGTCTACCGGGATGGGACCTGAATTTACTCACTGGAATTGTACAGCGACGTCAGCCTGTCAAACATGGCTCTGTCTAGTCAAATGTCTATAAGGGATTGTATCACAGTCACCTTGGTAGATCGGTGATACACTCGGGGTGGTGTATAGTCTGTTGTGTCCCAGCAGCGAGTGCTGTGGATTGACACAGAGCAGCTGTAAGATCTCTTCTTTACATCTAGGTTCGAGATGCAGCAATAAACAGCTTAGTGGAAATTTACAGACATGTAGGAGAACGTGTGAGGGCAGATCTCAGTAAAAAAGGATTACCACAGTCCCGGTGAGTTCAGACTTTTTTCCTTTCTTCTCGTCTTCCCCTATTCTTTTTTTCAGTTAACATCTTGGTTTGCACTACTTAATTTGTTGTAATTTTATGAAAGAATATATGGTTGGAGGATTGGTGGTTGGGGATCTTGTCCAGATCCTGTGTCCTGGCCCCTCCCATTCTACTTCTTCAAAAGGAGGATTATCACCCAGACACCTAGCCATGTTTCATGCTGTGTGTTGATTTTAGAAGTATATTTAAAATCGAGTGGTGTTGAAAAATTCACCATTCTTGTGGTTCCTGTAGTTCTGTATCTTGTATGCACAAAGCACCTCATGGACTAGGTGCTTAAAATATATTTGTTTGAATTAATGAAGCCTTTCCAGAATGAGTCCGGATAGAAATAGAGAAGTAATTCTTTGAAATGGTAGTATTCTGTCAATCTCAGTACATCGAGACCAATGCAAGGAGCTCAGCGTCTCATCAGGTCCAAGACAGCCTGGGTCCATAGATGTCTCTGTTGTAGTCAAAATTGTAAAAAATAGTGAACAACTGGATATCCATAATTTTAAGTGTGATGGACAAACCTTCAACCTTTTGGTGCCCCGTTACTTTAAGTGAGAGAGTAATGCGTGAGTCCTGGGAAGCTGGACGTGGCCTCAGCTTATGGAGTAGCTTATCCGAGCCTGTCACTGCATCCCTGGAGATACCAAAAGCCCAGAAACGTGAAGTGTCTTGGGAGAGTACACAGAAGCCCTGTCTCCTGAATCCCCTTTTAATTTTCTGTACCCTGTTTCACAAGAGGTTAGAGAGTCTTGGGAGTCCAAATATGGAATGGGACTTTGAAATATACAGGAGTCCTTTGTCTTGATGTCCCTTGATTGGATGTGATGGAAGTGGACCTTTTACCCTAAAGTAGGAGTTCCATGAGCAGTCAAGTGGGGCTCTACTCTGTTGTCGTGAGTCCTGTCTGACCCCAGGTTGTCACCATGGCACCTGAGCTGCGTGCAAGATAATTAGGTGGGGATAAAACTATTTTCATGTTTTTGTATAACATGTCAGCTGTGAGAATAGACTTTTTTGTTACTGTGTTTTATGAACCTCAGCTTTCTGGTCTTTGCGTATATGGGAGAACACTTAGGAGAAAGACGAACCCAAAGATTAAAGCACTGCACAGTGTCCCAGGGAAAATTGGAGGGCCCGGGTGAGCAGGGAGAGCAGGGCTGGAGGGAAAGGGCTTCTTACTGAAGCCCTGACGTCAGCATCACCGTTGGGAGACAGGCTATGAGCACTGAAGCCCTTCCCTGCTCTCCAGGGATGGCTTCACCAGGCTATGTAGCTTGCGGTGGCCCCAGGCCACGAGCACACCATCTCACCCAGTGGGACTTCCTGCATCCTGTCTGAAGGCTGCTCCTGGGTCCGGGAGGTGACAAGGGAACACGGAGCTCTCGAGAGGCGAAGGTGCAAAGGAGACTACTGTCCTTGGGGAGGCCTTCTCGCAAGGCTGGCTTTGGGCTGGCAGCTGGCAGCTGGCAGCTACGATCTGGGGGGCTTCCCACCATTCCCAAAGAGTGGGCAAGAGTGGGTCACGGTGCCCCAGCAGTGGGTGTTATGCCAAACACCTGCTTTCCTTCTGGGTGTCCGGCATTTTGGTAAGTGCTACGCAGGGGGTGTCTGCGTGACCAGCCCGGCAGAGAGCGGGGAGACAGCACGGCACACGTGTCGTCACAGCTCGCTGGGGGCATTCAGCACATCTTCTGTGACTCCCCTCCACTGGGAGGGGCTCTAGGAAGCTTGTGCCTGGTTTCCTCCAGACCTCACCCCACGTACCTTCTCCCGTTGCTGGTTTCTCAGAGAGTCCTTAAGTATGGTAGTGATTGCTCTGAGTGTGACTGTGTGCCGAGTCCTGAGTCCTTCCAGTCCGTCATTAAACCTGGGGCTGGTCTTGGCAACCCCAACACAGAGAGCGATTTAGGTAAGGTTCTAGGGGCATTTAATGCCAGCCAGAGCTGGGGCTAGAACCTTTTTGTCCAGACTCCCAGTACTGGTGTTTTTCCACTACCACCTCCTTTTTTTTTTTTTTTTTTTTTTTTTAATATTGAAAAGCTACAGAAGAGTTGGGGCCTCCGAATGAGAATGAGGTTTGCCGATATTTCATGTGACCTAAATTACTTCCTACAAATTGTAGACCACACGGAGAGGGCAGTCCTAGGGAAACGGGCCCACATCCTTCACGGCTGTCGTCGTAAAACTGGTGGACACAGTGCCTGGAGAGGGAGGCTGTTGGTGCTTCAACGGCATCATTCGGTGAAAGAAGCCAAAACTTCATGTTTCTTGTATTGATTACAAGACCCTTCACTAGCACTGTGACGGTCCGCGGCCCTGGCTGCCACCTTTATTTCGATTTTGCCGGTGATACGTACGAATGGAATGAAATTCCTCTCTTTTAAAGAATCCTCCGGTTGTTCAGAAAATTCACTTGTCTGCTATATGTGGCTCCAAGTGGCTGACGGGAGTACTTGAACGTTCTAGACTTCTGGTACATCGTTGACATACACCTATTTTGCTGTTATGTGAGCATCGTTGATTTTCAGCCTAGCAAGATGCCACAGGACTAATAAAATATTGTGGGATGTGCGCAGTGCTTTCTGACGCTTTGGATGTAATCCTGAAATAGAAATGCTGTACTCTTAAGAGTTTGTCCATTGAGTAAGTGTTTGTATTTGAGAAGATTAATTCGATCTCTGAGAAATACATGATGCAACAAGATGCCTTCACATCAGCTGATAGTGACTTAAAGATAAGAGCCATAATGTGCTTTGAGGTGCGGTTTCTTTTTTCCATTTCACAGCTGGGCAGACGCTTGCCTTTCGTCAGCTTCATGTTGGGGGGACTGGACCTTCGCTTTTGGGTCATGTATTCAGTTATGATTTGGGTCTCGTTATCTATCTGGTGGCTAAAATCACATGGAACCAGATAACGTGGAGATAGTCAACAACATCTTCTGCACATCAGAAGGTCTCAGCATAGTTGAGTTTGGTCAGTATAGCATTTTACAGTCTTACACACATTGTCTTCGCAGGTTCGTGCACATGGTGTGGTCGGAAGTAACGTGATGAAATTTCTGCCTGACTTTGTAAGATGCCGTGTTGTCGTGCAGTATTGTGAGACATGTGTGGCACACCTGTAGTTCCTTGTGGCTTACTTTCCTAGACACAGACTTTTAGCCCACTTTGACATTCACTGTCACCCCATGGCACGTTCCAGAAAATATCTTTATCCACCATGACAGATTTTAGTTCACGAAGTTTATGGTGTTAAATTGCTTCTGAGACCGTCATTTGGGAACCAGACTCCTCAAACAGTAGCGCTTTAAACCTGAAGGTCCTTTAATTCGTAGATGGAGCTGTGGCCTGGTCCTCCGATGCATTTGTTAGCACCTGGCCTCGCACACCTATAGTTTGCATGGCTCTGTCAGTGTGTTTGTTGTGCTACCTCAACTTAAAAAATTTATGAACATCCACTAGTCATTACTAACAGTTGTGTCGCTAAGGGAAGAATGAAACTTATTTTTAAGTTGCTTGTGTAAGCTTTAGTGGTATAGAGAGGGCCCAAGGCAAAAGCAGAGGAGAAATGTGTTCTGTGATGTTCCTTCATTTTTTAACTTTTATCTTATATGCGAGGCATTTACACAGAGTGACTCAATTTATAAGATACACGGAAGAAAGGCAGTCCCTTACCCTTCTGCCATCTCCCCCCAGAGGCAAACACTGGGTGCTGACTGCCCTGTCTCTGTGATTGTAAATACTGTGCACGTGTTTGTCCTATGTGGTTTCTGTCGCTGTAAGAATTGTACTTTGCATGACGGAGGATGAATTTCAGCTCCTCCTGACCATGCCAAGCCACTTGACATCTCCTTGTCCACCAGTTGTAGCTATGTTTTACTTGTGGTTATGACAGCATTTTGTTTATATTATGACCGTGTGTGCTGTTTACAGCCCACTGTACCCAGGGAACTGATGGCTTTACCCTTTTTTTCTGCACAACCTTTTGTTTTCCCTGGGTTAATGATGGTCTTACTTTCATTTGAGTAGTTGTCTCCATGCGTACCGTGTGCTAGTACCGTCTGCACACTGCCCTTGAACCTGCTCCAGTCTGGACTGGCTGCCCTCACCATCTCTTCCTTTATCGTCCTGACGTCTCTCTCTTGTCATCATCCTGGGGCTTCACTTCTGTCTTCTTAGCCGGTGCACCTGTTTCTCAAAGACACATCTTCTCTTTCCTGGTTTTCTCTCTCACTTGAGTTGTGCATATTCTTCAGTAGCTGTCCGAGAAAGAGACATGGAGAAGGAAAACTTTTTTGACTTTGAGGTGTCTTTGTTCTATCTTGATATTAATAGTGTGCTGCGGTTTAGAACTCCAGATTGGAAGGCTTTTTCCAGAATGTTAAAGCCAGTGCCCCATTGTGTCCAGCTTTCAGTGTTTTCTACTGAGAACTCCAAAGTCCTTCTGATTCTTCATCCTATGTAGATAACTTTGGTTCTCTTTGCACCCAGAGTTTGTCTGAAACTTTATGTCAGGGGGCTTTTACGAGACTATACTCATTTTTTTGTGCAGTGTGCTTGGAGGGACTTTCAGTCTGGGCAGGGACTTGGACCAGTCCTCTGATTTCATTTTTTCCTCCCATTTCTGTCTTCATAATTTTGCTTTACCTTCTGGGAGATTTTCTCAAATTTATCTTCCAGCCATTCCATTATTGGATATTTGATTTAAAATTTTTTCCTTTTTGTTATAATTGTACGTTCCCTTTTTATAGCATTGTTTCAGGTTTTCTAAAATAAGAGCCTTCTTGAAATATTCTTATACCATAACTTTCGTATTTTTTCATAATTTACCATTTCCCCTTTAGAGTAAACAGTTCAGTTTTACTGTATTTAGAAAGTTACGTAGCCATCACTGCTATCGAGTTTTTAGAACATTTGAAAAGAATCCCTGTTCCATTAGCAGTCACTCTCCATTCCTTCCTTCCACCCAGACTGGCAACCACTCGTCTATTTTTTATTCCTATGGATTTGCCTGTTTTGAGATTTGCAGATAAAATCACACAAAGTGTAACTTTTCTGACTGCCTTCTTTCACTTACCACGGTGTGTTCAGAGTTCAGTCACACTGTAGCATGAGTCATTCCCTCGTATCGCTGAATACGATTTCACTGTGTGTCCTTACCCATTCCTCTGTTGTTTATCCATTCCTCTGTTGATGGGCACTCGTTTCCACCTTTTGGCTATCGTGAATAATGTGCTATGAAATGGATGCGCAGATAGCTCCTACGTTCCCTGCGTCCAGTTCTTTTGGTTAGATTTTAGAAGTGGACTTGCTGGATCGTATCCTGTTAGGTTTAGGTTTTTGAGAAACCGCCATACCGTTTTCCAGAGATGTTGTACCATTTTGCATTCCTACCAGCAGTGCCAAAGGTGGTGGTTTTTGTGTTTTTGTGTTGTTTTATTTTTGATAATAGCCATCCCAAGGCGTATCTCATTGTGGTTTTTAGAAATTTTCTCTACCTTTTCTTGAAGATCACTTGACCGTTAATGTAAGGATTTCTTTTTGTAATTTCGTTTGATCTGTATGTCTGTCCTCCTGGTACCTCACTGTACCAGCTTTGTAGTAAATTTTGAAATCCAAGTTTGTTCTTCTCAAGATTGTTTTGGTTATTCTGGGTGCCTTGCAGGTCCACATGACTTTTAGGATGTACTTGTCAATTTCTGGGAAAAGGGCAGCTAGGAATTTGGTAGAAACTGAATTCACATTGAGTTTGGGGAATACTGCCCAGAGATCAATAGTCAAATTCTCTTCCAGCTGAGCCAGCCGGACACCCCTAGGTGTATAATCCAGTCTCTTTATTTGGTTATAGGCCTGTTCAGATTTTGTCTCCTTTTGAGTCCCTTTGGTGTTTGTGACTGTCTAGGAATTTGTCCACTTAAGGTTATCTAATTTTTAACACACAGTTCATAGGCTTTTTTTTTTTTTTTTTTTGTAAGGATAGTTGTATTGTGCCTTCCTTTATCTTTTAAGTTTAGTAATCTGTGTCTTTTTTTTTTTTTTTCTGATCAGATTAAAGATTTGTCAAATTTGTTTTTTTTTTTCCAAAGAACTAAGTTTTGACTCTTGATTGTTATGTTTTTCTGTTTCCTATTCATATATTTCTGCTTTAATCTTTATTTTTTCCTTTCTTTTGCCCTGGTTTGAGTTCCCAGTTTTAGATAGAAGTTAGGTTATTGATTTAATATCTTCTTTAAAAATTTTTTTTTAAAGGTTTATTTGTTTTTGAGAGAGACACACATACATAGAGTGTGAGTGGGGGAGGGGCACAGAGAAAGGGAGACAACAGAATCTGAAGCGGGCTCCAGGCTCTGAGCCATTAGCACAGAGCCTGATATGGGGCTCAACTCAGGAACTGTGAGATCCTGACCTGAGCCAAAGTTGGACGCTTAACTGACTGAGCCACCCAGGCACCCCTAATATCTTCTGTTTTAATGTAGGCAATTACACCTGTAATTTCTTTTGTAAGTACTACTAAAGCTGCATACCGTGTGTGCATATTGTGTTCATTTTTTATTCGTATTGGAGTATTTAATTTGCTGTTTGCTTTTATCTTTGACCTCTTTGTTATTAAGTGTTTTGTTAGTGTTTTAAGTGCTATTTAAATGTATTTAAGTGCTGTTGTGTTATTTGTGTTTATTAAATTTTTTACATTATTTGTGATTTTCTCATTTTTGTCATTGATTTCTACTTTATCTTAACTGCGGTTATAGATCATAATTTTCTATGTTCTGTGATTTCATTTCTTTGAATTTTGTTTTAGGCTTGTTTTTATGTTCTGGCGTGTGATCTTCCCTGGAGAATGTTCCATGTGCACTTGAGAAGTATCTGTATTTTGTTAATTATTGAAATGTGTGATATTGAAGTCTCCAATAATACCGCTCTAAATTATTTATTTCTCTCTTCAGTTCTATCACCTTTTGCTTCATATATTTTGGGGCTCTGTTCTTAGGTACATAAATTAATATATCTTCATGATATGTTGACCCTTTTGTCATTGTTAAATGTCCTTGTCGCTGGAAGCAATTTTCGGTCTTAAAGTCTATGCTGTCTGATAATAGTATAGCCACCTCCAGACCTCTTTTGAGCACTGTTTGCATGGAGTATGTTTTTCTGTCCTATTATTTCTGTCTCTGTCTTTGTATCTACCCTGAATCTCTGTAGGTAGCATATAGTGAGTGTATTTATTCAGTCTGATCATCTTTGCCTTTTCAATGGAGTGTTTAATTCATTCATATTTAATGTAGTATCAGTGAGATAGATTTTATTTCTGCTATTTTGCTGTTTGTGTTTTGTATGTCATGACTCCTTTGTTTCTTCTCTGTTACTCCCTTATTTTATGTGAAAAATATTTTTTTGTGTACCATTTTTAATTTTCTTGTTTCTTTTACTATTCTTTTTTGGAATTATTTTTCTAGTGTTTGCTCTGGGGATTTCAGTTGACATCTTAATTTACAGAAGCTTAGTTAGAATTATTACCCTTAATTAATTTCAGTATTAAAAACTTTACTTTTCTGTAGATCTGTTTTCTCCCTTCCTTTCTTCTGTCGTGTTTATTTATATGTCTTTATATATTACAGCTCACCAAACACACACAGTTTTATAATTATGGCTTTATGTAGTTTCCGTTAAGTTATGTAAGAGAAGAGTTAAAAAAATATATATATATATATTTATACTGTCTGTTATGTTTACCTAAGTTTTATGTTTACCTTTGTAGTTATTTTTACTGGTGTTTTTTATATCTTCATGTGGATTTGGGCTAATGTATGGTCTCCTTTCATTTCAGTCTGAAGGACTCCTCTGTTTTTTTTGGTTGATCTAGGAATGTCTCAAATTCTTCATTTTCCCCTACCCAGAGCCTAAAATTCGTTCATGTAGAGACTGAAATATCATTGGTCGGAGAGGTTTCTCTGCTCATTTTTGAAGGATAATTTTGTTGGATACACAATTCTTGGTTGAGATTTTTAGGTTTGTTGTTGTTTTTGTTGTTGTTTTTTAATGGTGTATGTATTTTCAAATTATTGAGGTATACTTGGTTCAGATTTAAAATTTTAAGACTTTGAAATCACTGCCACTTGATCTCCACTGTTTTTTTTTTCCTTTTTTTAATGAGAAATTATTATTTATTTTATTGAGGATTCGTTGTACACAAAGAGGCCTTCCCTGTTGTTGCTTTCAAGATTTTGTCTTTTCTTCCAGCAGGTTGTTTCTCATGTGTCTTAGTTAGGATCTCTTTAAGTTTATTCTATTTGGAGTTTGTTGAGCTTCTTGAATATGTAGGTTAAAATTTTATATAAAATGTGAGAAGTTTTTGGCCATTATTTCTCCATATATTCTGTCCTTTTTTCTTTCTTCTGGTATTTCATTATATGTTTTGTTGGTACATATATATGTATATATGTTGGTACATTATAAGAACATGAACTCTTAGGCTCTGATTTGTTTGTTGTTTGTTTGTTTGTTTATGCCCTGTTCCTTTCTTTTGTTTCTCAGACAGAATATTGTCAACTGACTCCTCTTCAAGGTTACAGCTTTTTTCTTCTCTCAACTCAAATTTGTTGTTGAGCCCTCTTGTGAATTTTTTTTTTTTTAAAGATTTTGTTTTTTTAAAGTAATCTTATGCCCAACGTGGGGCCTCAAACCCACAACCCAGAGATCAGGATTTGCATTGCTCTATCAACCAGTCCAGTCAGGCACCCCATGTAGTGAATTTTTTATTTCAGTTTTATACTTTTCATTTGTAGAATCTCTATAGGATCTTATGTTTTCTGTCTCTTCAGTGATATTCTCTATTTGGTGAGACGTTCTTATACTTACCTTCAGTTCTTTAGAAATAATCTCCTTTACTTATTTTCAACATACTTATAATAGTGATTTCGAATATTCATCTAATAAGTTCAGTCTCTGGGCTTCCTTTAAGGATAGTTTCTGATGACTGATTTTTTTTTATTTTTCCGTATGGGCCATATTTTCTTGCTGCTTACATGTATAAATTTTTTGTTGAAACAGGTCATTTAAAATAATATATTGTGCACCTTTGGACATCACAGTCTGTTTTGCTCTGCAGATTTGTTGTTCTTGGTGTTTGTTCCTCCCTGCTTGTTTAGTAATTTTCCTGAACTAATTCCATAAAGTCTATATTTTTTTCTTATGTGTATGGCTACTGAAGTCTCTACTTGGTTAGCATAGTGTCCAGCTAATGATTTGATAGACATTTCCTTGGATGCCTTAAACCAACCAGTCAGCCTCGCAGCCTTTGCTGAAGTGCTGTCTGTGTATGTTGGGGAATGTTTTCGGTGTTCTGGTGGGCAGTTTATGCATCTCTGCCTTCCCCTTTCTTTCTGCTTGTGCAGAGCATCAGGGTCAGCCAGCGATGAGACATTAGTGTGTTCTCAGGTCTTTTCTTAGACTTTCCTACAGTCTTGCACCTATGCATAGTCTTTCAGATTCCCAGGAATGTGTCAGATTTTTTTCAAAGTCCCCTGTGGACATCTCATTCTCCATTTTTCTTTGTAAGTTTTTTGGTCGGTGTCTTTGCCCCAGTTGTCAATCATCTTAGGCAGTTGCCATGTTAAGCAGTTGTTGCTGATTCTTTTTGATCTTGGCTTCAGGCGTAAGAGTCTCTCCTACTGAATGTGCTGTGAATCATGTAAAATAAAACCCTGCGAATGGGGATTCTAGGATGTGCCAGACAGGTCAAATCATTACAGTTCTCTTTGAATGGGGATTTTTATGGTGCTCCAGACTTGCTCAGCTCTTCCCAGTGGCTTTGAGGCTGCTGGTTTTCAAACTATTATGATTGTGACGCTGTTGATTTTCAGCTGGTGAGTTGGTGATGGAAATAAGACACAGCCAAACAGTGAAAAGCTTGCTGTCCTTACCAAGATTGAGCAGTTTTTCTGAAGAGGGCTCCTTGGACTGTAGCAAACCTTTGTTTAATTTCCAGAGCTTTGAAAAACTTGATTTTTGACATATTTTGCGAATGTTTGCTTTGCTCTTTGGAGGAGCAGATTTTCTGTCATTTGAAGGTCTCCTTCCCTGTTTGCTTTTATAATCGCACTATTTTCTTTATCTCTTTGGGAGTATTAATGATATTTTTTAAAAACTTCTCATTCTTCTTCTTTCCTCTGAATTGGGATTCTGGGGTATACGTTTGTTCATCTTGGGACTCCCTTTTTCACTTTAGAAGCTTTGCTCACGCATCTTTGAATTGGTTTGTCTGCTCACATTTAAGAGTAGTAGACTAAAAAGTCACTTAGCTCTGAGTGTATGAGTGGAGCTTGTTGACTGTGAGCTTACTAGTGCTTTTAGGAAATTATTTTAAATTTATATTATAAGATATTCTAGGAAGGAATAACTAGATCTCACACTAAAAAAAAAAAAGCAATGCCAGTTGGGATTGAGGAGTTGGATATAAATTTTGAATTCAGAAAAACCAGGAAGAAATGGTACCAGTTATTTGTGAGAATAGTAAAGAAATTCAATTCAGGTTTGAGATCCAGAGATTTCACAGACAAAAATGAAAAACACTTGGTGGCTTCAGAGGGTAATCGTTACTTCGACACATCATTCAGTGTCTCTGAATGTATAAAACTCACCCTTTTTGGCTTGTGCAAATTCGCTGGTCCCAGGGAGGCGTTGTGTATTGCTGTGTTCAGAGCTAGCAGACGAAAGCCATTCCTAAGGAATGCTCTGTTGGGGTTAGACTGTCCTGAAGCCAGGTTACTGGTCTCTTGACGTGGTAGCCTTCTTAGGAGCCGCCGTATAGGCATCGCTGAGTAGAGAATGAGGTGCAGCTACTGAGACGGGTGTGGGTAGAGGGAAGGCATGCCTTCCCGAGGGATTTCTGCATGAATGTGCAGGTACCGAAAAGGCAGCAATCATTTTAGCCTTCTCATCCCTAGTTGTTTGGGCCTGCTGGTTGGGGGTAATGTGGCCCCAGTGAGTGGACATTACCCCAGATGGAGCGTCTACAGTCTTGTTCTCAGTTGCCATTGACAAGGTGACTACTCTACCAGGAACAGATGAAATACTTGCCCCTCGCAGTAATTTTAGGACCAGCGAGGCTAGAGGTATACCTTGTCCCTACCTTGCAAACTTGTAGGCATGCTCACGTCAGAGGGTGTAGTTGTGACACAATAAAGCGGTAAGTTGGTCAGGGCATGCCCTGGCAACCTGTGTAGTGATATTATTTATGCGCTTTTTTATGCCACTGGAGGTCTTTGGTGCTCATAAAAGGGAAGGTGATGGAAACATCATAGGAAATTGATTCTAAGACATTTTTCCAGATCTTTAGTAGCCTCTGGATTTGAAAGTGAGTTTTACTCATATCTGGTCCTCAGGTGACACAAGTTTTGTGTAATTCAGTGGTGCCAACTTTGATTAATTGGTAGTGGCTGCCTGGAGCAGGTCAGGGAAGGATTTTGAGGCTACATCTGGGCTTAGATGGAAAGATGGTCCAAGAAGATTGATCTCTGCCCTGGTGTGGGAAGGGGGAGAGGCAGGGTGTCAGGCCCCTTTATCCCCTCCATTTTACCTCTCTTTGCTGATGCGTAGTTTTGGCTCCCCTGTGACTTAGAATGTAGCATCCTAAGTAGGAAAGAATGAAGTAGAAGCTGTAGAAATTAGGGACTTTACACACCTCAGCGTCTGGCTAGCTCAGTACTAGACTCGGTGAATGAACTCTGAAGGAACGGAGGCCAGAATGTGTGCAGTTTCTGTAGCGAGGGCAGGAACAGTCTTCACGCCGTGATGTAATAACTCTGCTGCATGACGTACAGAATACCAAAAGTACTTGGTTCCCATCCCTGTCCTGAAGAAGAGTCCATTCTAGTTGCGAAGAAAAGACAAGCATGTTTGAAATGATTAGAGCTTGTATGACAGAATGGTTTGTAAACATGTGCTAAAATTTCTAGCCTGGTCCCTGGAATGGGTGGTGTAGGTTTGAACGCAAAAATATATTGCTTTCGAATCTCTGCCTTTACGCTTATTCCAGTGTATCTGTTTTGGCTTGGGAAAGCCTAGTTTTTTCTTGACTTTTTCTACCAGGCGAGATTAGCACCCATCTACCCCACCCCATTTTCCTCTCATTATTGGTGTCACTAGGATGGAATATTTTGACTGGTTAAGGGATTTTGTTTCAATTAAAGTGTCAAGGTGAAAATGATCCATTAATAGAAAACGTCATGTAGATTTTTTTCAATTAAAGATTACCTAGTCACTGTTTGTTTCTGGAGAAATTACTTAAGCATTTCTGAATTAAGCGTAAGTCACAGAAAACCCTTTATATTGTAATGTTGGTGCATTTGAACAATAACAGTCTGTGCTTAGAAATAGGAGAAATACAGGCTTTTCATAATGTATACATTTTGTGTCGAGTAGTCAGTTTAATGCAGTGTCTGAGATCACGGGCTCTGGATTCTTACTCTCCGGGCTAGCATCTCTACCCTGACTGTGTTACCCTAAGCAAGTTACTGGGTCTTGATTTCTTCATCTGTAAAATGGGGATGATAATCTCATACATGGCTGTGGTAAGGATTAAACAAGATTTTTCAGAGAGAGCCCTAAGTCAGTGCTTGGTCTGTAAGTGCTTGATTATTATTGGATGTTATTAATGTTATTAATGTAGTTACTGTTTTTGTTATTAAGTGGGTTTATATCATTGACTTTTTTTTGGAGTGTGATTCAGTTTCACATTAGTGTTTTAATATAATTGACTGTGAACAGTGATTGTTAACAGTCTTTACATATATGTGTGCTTTTTTTCATACAGGTTGAATGTAATTTTTACAAAATTTGATGAAGTCCAAAAATCTGGAAACATGATCCAATCAGCAAACGGTGAGTAGAAAAAGCAGTTGTTCTATTTTTGCCTTTTCAGTTTTAGGTCCGAAATGCTCGTGCTATTTCTGAACAGCTGAATTTGATACCTTGAGAACAGTTTCTAGGTCTGAAGACTTAACCTCCATTGACCCTCCCCCTTTCCCAGGCCAGAAGCTATGAGGTTGTTGGCTTTCTTTTCTAGCTCACACTGAATTCGGGAACTAATCCTGTTGGCTTTACTGTTACAAGCACATTTGGACTCCCTGGGCCTCTGCCGCAGTCGTTGCCCTTCTCCTGCTACCGAGCTGTCGTGCTCTTTTCCCTGTGCTCTCACGGTAGACACGCAACCACTGTCCTTGCTGTTACTCTCTCCCGGCGCCCACGGCCTGTTTTCCATACAGCCATCAGAGGGATCCTTCTGTTTTTATTATTTTTTAATTTTTGAAATTTAAGTAGGCTCCACGCCCATCATAAGGCTCGAACTCACGACCCTGAGACAGAGTCACACGCTCTGGCAGCTGAGCCAGCCAGGCGCCCCCAGAGTAATCCTTTTAGAATGTAACTCTCCTGGTGTTAATCCCCTGTTCAGAATCCTCCAGAGGTTTTCCATCACACAGAGACTGCAGTTCGGTGGCTCACCATGGCCCACCAGGCCCTGACACGATCTGACGCTGGCTACCATTCTGATATCATGAGATGTTCTTCTCCAAGGTTCTCTTGGCTCTACTTCCATTGGCCTCCTTACTAATTTTGAACATTCCACGCTTCTCCTGCTTCAGGGCCTCTGTGCTTACAGTTCTTTCTGCTTGAAACATTTGTCCCCTGGGTGTCCCCGTGGCTCTCCTTCTCATTCCATCCAGATCTCGGCTGCAGACACACTCCATTACCGAGGTCAGCCAGTATAGCATATCCAGTGTTCTAAGGGTACTCTGTGCCTTCATCCTGTTTAATGTTCCTTCTTACTGCATATCACTGCAAAATGTTTGTTCACGAGGGCAAGGACTTTGTATTATTCCTTTCTTTACCTTTAGTGCCTCAAAAGGTCCCTGGTATTTGGTATAGGTGTGCAATAAATATTGTGAAATAAATAAACAAAATAACTTAGACTTGAATTGTGACGTACTGTTTCTGGTACCTGTATTCCTTTTACTATACCTTGTGAGGATGTTTGAGGACAAGTGGATATTTCTTGTGATTCCAGAAGAGGAAGAAAAGACAAGCGAATCACTGTATGAGTGAAGTCCTCTTAAAGCAGTTGCCAACAAGGACTTTTTCTAACTCTCAGATAGCTCATTGCATCATGGTGATTTCAGGGCTCTTAGATCACCGCATAGCTTTCACGTTTTGAATATCTTGAGGTTGTAAAAAAGAGTTTGTCACTTTCAGGAAAGTTCCTCCTAGTACATAATAAAGGCAGAGCAGAAACAGGATCCAGGTCTTTTGACCTCTGCTCAGCTGTGTATCTACCATGTCAGTAGGGAATTTGTCATTGGATAGTATGTTTCTTATAAAATGCTTAAAGACCTCTAAACATACTTTCATTAATCCCTCTTAACTTCTCTTTCGTATGTTTGTAAAAACGTAATATTAAGAGGGGAAAAAGAATATTTACTATAATTATGCTATCGCCAACAAATCAGTTTTCATTTATTTCATATTCACTTGTAGTTTATTTTCTGTAACTATATAATTTGTATGTAATTTTATTATGGCATAATTTCTGTACATTGCTCCCTACTTTTTTTTTTTTTTAAAGAACTTATTTATTTATTTATTTTGAGAGAGGGAAGGGCAGAGAGAGAGAGAGAGAGAGGGAGAGAATCCCAAGCAGGCCCAGCACTGTCAGTGCAGAGCCTGACATGGGGCTCCATCTCAATGAAACGCAAAATCATGACTGAGCCGAAATGAAGAGTCAGATGTGTAACAAGCTGAACCACTCAGGCACCCTATTCATTTTTCTTTTAAAGTTTACTTATTTGAGAGAGAGAAAGAGCACATGTGCGCAAGCAGGAGAGGGGCAGAGAGAGAATCCCAAACACTCTCAACCCTGTCAGTGCCAAGCTCAATGTGGGGCTCGATCCCATGAACTGTGAGATCGTGACCTGAGCTGAAATCAAGAGTTGGATGCTTAACTGACTGAGGCCCCCAGGTGCCCCTGAAGATTTTCTTTTTGAGTAATCTCTCGTCAACATGGGGCTTGAACTTAAAATCCCAAGATCGAGAGTTGCCTGACCTCCCGACTGAGCCAGCCAGATGTCCCATCCCCTGCTTTTGTATATACTTTTATATGTGCTTTACAATGTATCTGTGGTGGAGCTAGGACCAGGACTCTGGCCATCCAGTGATGAGTGGCACTGCTGGTGTGGCCAGGCAGGGCAGCCCAGCCAGTTGCAAGACACGGGCTCCTAAGTGTGTGTGTGTGTGTGCGTGCACGTAGTTGGTATGTTTTCCCAGTTTAAAACTTGTTGGTACCAAGATAGAAAGTACCAGGTAAAGAGGTAAGGGCGGTGGCTGAAAAGTGAGTTTGTGCTTTATAGCCTGTGTTATAAATTATAGCTATGAAACAGAATCCCATTATGCTGCTGGCACAGGGAGAAGGACCACACCCATGTTGGAGGCTTGTCTGGGAAAGTGTGTGTATACTGAGTTTTCATGAACATGACACACAGGATTTAATCGTCAAGAATACTAAAATCCTGTGGTATTGGGTGCATCATAGCAACATTTTATTCTAAACGTCCACATGTAAATATTGCCCCTGCATGTCCCTATATGTATGTATATGTGGTAAAGCAGTAAGGACTGAGAATGAAAACAGTACTTTTAGGCATTTGTGTTAAAAATAATAGATGGTAAGGAAATTTTAATTCAAAACTTCCTGAAGGCCTTAAAATTTCAGCTTTCTTCTGAATATATGTAATATTATTTTTTAATTGTTAGGGCCAAAACAGAATAAGGCATATATATTAAGATTTTAGAATTCTTAACCCAGAGAAGTTTAGTCTCTTTACTGTAACTTTGAGAGACTTAGGTAAGATGTTCAGTAGCTGTCAAAAGCAAACCACTTAATTTCTTTCTTTTCTTGAGTCATTGAACATCCTGATAGCATAGAGAAACCATAGTCAGAACATAATAAAACCCATCCCCCCTTCTAATTTTTGGGTTTTTTTGCCCATTGATTCCCAGTGGAACCAGTTTTTTAATTGCTCTGGACATCAGACCATTGACTGCTCTGCTTACTGCTTTCTCCAGTTTGCTCCTTATATAGGTAGACTCTGACTTTTCTGAACTCTTCTATTGGTTCTTAGAATTTTTGTAGATTCCTTGGCATTTTCTGCATAAACAAATCATCCGCAAATAGGAATAGTTTTATCTCTTTGAGATCTGTATACTTTTTCTTTTTCTTGCCTTATTGCATTGGCTAGAATTTCTTCCACTACATTAAGTACAAGTGGTGAGAGTAGACATCCTTACATTGTTCCCAGTCTTAGGTCCTTCACAACTAAGCATGATGTTAGTTGTAGTTGTTTTTGTAGATATTCTTGAGCAAGATGAGGCAGTTCTCATCTATTCCTATTTAAGTTTTTATCACAAGCAGGTGTTGGATTATTTTTGGAGGGGAAATCATCAGCTTATTTTAAATATTGAGATATAATGGGGGTGCCTGGGTAGCTCAGTTGGTTAAGCGTCCGACTTTGGCTCAGGTCATGATCTCACACTCTTGGGTTTGAGCCCCACGGCAGGATCTGTGCTGACAGCTCAGAGCCTGGAGTCTGCTTCAGACTCTGTGTCTCCCTCTCTCTCTGTCCCTCCCCGGCTCATGCTTTCTCTTTCTCTTTAAAATAAACAAACATTTTTTAAAACGTAATAAATACTGAGATATAATCTATAGACAAAAATTTACTTTTTTAAAGTGTATAATTCTGTGTTGTTTTGTATATTTACGAAACTGTGCAGTTATCTAATTCCATAATATTTTTATCACCTCCAAGGAGACCTATGATCGTTAGCACTCCCTGTTTTCTTCTCCCAGTCCCTGACAGCCTGCTTTCTGTCTCTAGGGAGTTGCTTATTCAGGACATTTTATATAAGTGCAGTCATAGATTTTATGGCTTTTTGTATATGACTTCTTTCACTTAGCATAATGTTTTCAGGGTTTATCTGTGGAGTAGCATGTATCTGTATTCCATTCCTTTTTATGGCTGAATAATATTTCACTGCTGTGTAGATATGACCTTATATTATCCATTCATCAGTTGATGGACATTTGGGTTGTTTCCACTTTTTGACTATTGTAAGGAATGCTACTGTGAATAATTTGTCTGAATGTTTTTATGTGGAGATGTTTTATGTTGGAATTGAAATTCCCTTGCTGTGGAATTGCTGGGTCATGTGGTAACTCTGTGTTTAACTTTTTGCCTAACTGGCACATAATTTTCTAAGTGTGTACCATTTTACATTCCCACCAACAACGTATAAGAGTTGTAATTTATTCACATTTAAGTCAATACTTGTTGTTGTCTGTCTCTTTGATTATAGTCATCCTAGTGGGTATGAAGTGTCATTGTGGTTTTGATTTGCATTTCCCTAATGACTAACAGTGTTGAGTGTTTTTTCATGTGCTCATTTGTAGATCTTCTATAGAAAAATCTCTATTGAAGTCTTTTGCCCTCCCTTTTTTTCTCTTAAGTGTTGTTTGTGTTTTTATTTTCTTTGAAAGTATCATTCAACACAATGTCACATTAGTTTTGGATACACAACATAGTGATTCAACAACTCTATAGGTTATGGCTCACCACAGGTGTAGCCACCATATGTCATCATACAGTGCTTTTGCAGTTAATACTGTATTCCTTATGCTATACCTTTCATCCATGAGACTTACTCATTCCATAACTGGAAGCCTGTGCCTTCCATTCCCCTTCACCCATTTTGGCTGTTTTTCTACCCTTCTCCCCTTGGCAACCATCAGTTTATTCTCTATTTATGGCTTTGTTTCTGCTTCTTGTCTCTTTATTTGTTCATTCATTTGTGTTTTAGATTCCACATGTAAGTAAGATATGATATTTGTCTTTTTCTGTCTGGCTTGTTTCACTTAGCATAGTACCGTTTGGGTCCATCCATGTTGTTACAGATGGCAAGATCTCACTCCTTTTTATGGCTGAGTATTATTCCATTATGCGGAATATGCATGTGCGTGCGCACACACACACACACACACACACACACCCCTCATCTTTATCCATTCATCTATTAATGGACATTTGGATTGCTTTCATATCTTGGCTATTGTAAATAATGCTGCAATAAACATATTGGTGCATGTATCTTTTCAAATTAGTGTTTTTGTTTTCTCTCGGTAAATACTCTAGGATCATATGGTGTTTCTGATTTTTTGAGGAACCTCCATAGTGTTTTCTACAGTGGTTGCACAAATTTACATTCCTATGAACAGTGCACAAGGGTTCCTTTTTCTCTGCAACACTTGCCAACACTTATTATTTCTTTTTGATTCTGTCTATATGACAGGTGTAAGGTGATATCTAATTATGGTTTTGATTTGCATTTCCCTGATGATTAGTGATGTTGAGCATCTTTTCATATGTCTGTTGGCCATCTGTCTGTCTTTGGGAAAATGGCTATTCAGGTTCTCTGTCCATATTTTTATTGGATTGACTGTTTTCTTGGTGTTTAGTTGTGTAGGTTCTTTATGTTGGATATTAACTCTGTGTTGGATATAGCATTTGCAAATATCTTCTCTTCAGTAAATTGCCTTTTCATTTTGTCAGTGGTTTCCTTTATTGTGCAAAAGTTTTTTATTTTGATGTAGTCCTAATAGTTTATTTTTGCTTTTGTTTCTCTTGCTTAAGGAGACAGTAAAGATACTGCTAAGGTTGAGGTCCAAGAAATTACTGCCTCTGTTTTCTTTTACGAGTTTTAGGTATCACCTTTAGGTCTTTAATCCATTTTGAGTTTATTTTTGTGTATGGTGTAAGAACGTGGTCCAGTTTTGCGTGTAGCTGTCAGGTTTTCCCAATATCATTTATTGAAAAGATAGTCTTTTCCCCATTGTATATTCTTCCTTTGTCAGAGATTAATTGACTCTATAAACATGGATTTATTTCTAGGCCCTCTATTCTGTTCCATGGATCTGTATGTCGGTTTTTGTGCCAGTACTGTGCTGTTTTGATTTTCGTAGTTTTGTAGTATATCTTGAAATCTGGAATTGTGAGATCTCCAGCTTTGTTCTTCTTTCCCAAGATTGCTTTGGCATTTCAGATCTTTGTTCCATACAAACTTTAAGATAATTCTGATTTTATGAAAAATGCTATTGGTATTTTGGTAAGGGTTGCATTGAATCTGTAGATTGCTTTGGATTGAATGGACATTTTAATAATTAATTCTTCAATCCATGAGCATGGTATATCTTTTCATTTGTGTTGTCTTCAGTTTCTCCCTTCCCCTCCCTTCCCTTCCCTTCCCCTCCCTTCCCTTCCCCTCCCTTCCCCTCCCCTCCCCTCCCTTCCCTACCCTACCCTCCCCTCCCCTCCCTTCCCTACCCTACCCTACCCTACCCTATCCTTTTTCTTTCTTTCATGAGGTTTAAACCCATGACCCTGAGACCAAGTGTCACATACTGCCCTGACCACGCCAGCCAGGTAGCCCTTTAGTTTCTTTTATCAATGTTTTATAGTTTTCAGAGTACAGGTCTCTTACCTCTGTAATTTTATTCCTAGGCATTTTTTTCTTTTTGGTGTAATTTTAAATGAAATTGTTTTCATATTTCATTTTCTGCTACTGTGTTGTTGGTGTATGGAAGTGCAACAGATTTCTGTATCCTAATTTTGTATCTTGCAACTTTACTGAATTCATTTATAAGTTCTAATAGTTTTTTGGGAGGACTCTTTAGAGTTTTCTATGTATAGTATCATGTCTGTAAACAGTGACAGCATTACTTCTTCCTTATCAATTTGGATGCCTTTTTTTTTTTTTTTCCCATCTTGTCTGATTGTTGTGCTTTGCCCATTTTTAAATTGGTATTTGTCTTTTTGTTGTTGGGCTATAAGAATTTTTTGTATGTTCTGGATATAAGACTCTTATCAGATACATGATTTGCAAATATTTCCCCCCATTCTTTGGGGCTTTTTTGTTTTTTGTTTCTTGGTGTGTTTTTTTTCTTTGTTTGGGTTTTTTTGCTTTCTTGTGTTTAAATTTTGATGAAATTTATCATCTTTTTTTGTTAACTGTGAATAATAATGCTCTTTTGAGTAAGAAATAAAAACTCTGGATTTGAGCTAAGGTGAAAGAAGCTATTAATGTAATAGCAGTACTTGTAGGGAAGAGATGGGTTTCATCTTGGGTTCTCTTTCTTGACATGTTCAAAAGTAGGTTGTTCTAAGATACGTAATTGAGTGTGTTTATGTAAAACCCATGGACTTAATTTTTTTTAAGTGCAGAATTGTGACTAAAACAGTAATGGAAAAGCAGCTGAGTAGCAATTGGAAAGGAGTGTCCTATCTCTAATAGAACATTTCATCTTTGTAGGATTCTTTTTTGTTGCTAGGTTACTCGAAGGCCATTCAGCTTTGAATGGCAGGAGTATGGGAGTTAAAAATATGTTGTTTTATAGATGTTTCTTTTTCTTTTTTTCCATCTCCATATAATTAGCAAACCCCTTGAAGCAAAAATTACAGTTTTGTCTCCCATGGGTTTCAAAAAGCAAATTATTTTCTATGTAAGTTTTTCTCTTAATCATGCAGATGTGCTTATGCTCATGGGAGAATTGGATTTTAAGCATGAAAGAGCCAGTAATTATAGACTAGTCAGTGTCCTTTATCTGTGGCCACTTAATGATCTTTAATTGGATTTGATTGAAGCGAGGCCCATGGACATTAATTTGGTTAAAAATGTGCATGCTTTTGAGTTTCTTGAGCAAAGCTAACATTGTTTATGAGGAGAGAATGAAAGTACCATGTTGATTAAATCCATGACGATTCCATAATGAATCTGCAGCTAGAGAAAGAGACAAAATATTGGTTGCTAACAAACTGTAAACCAGATAACAGATGATCATAAAATTTCATGAAATTATCAGCTCTTACACATGCATGTATCTAGGGCACCATTTTGCTGCCAAATGCATCCTGCTTTTTTTTTTTTTTTTTTTTTTTTTTTTTTTTTTTTACTAAAACAACGTATAATTTGCAAAATGTTCGATATCTCTTCTAAGTTGTTGGAAATGAGAAATACCTGTGCAAATCTGAAAGCGAAAAGACCAACGTTGAGTTGTTAGGTAAGATTTGAATTGTTGCCCAGAGGAGCTAGGACAAAGCATCCATTTAAAGCCGAACTGAGTGTCTTCTTTCTTAAGAAGCCAAGCCATTATTATCTTGTGTAGCCTTTCAAAACAGTGATTGTGAATAAGTGTATCCGGTGCTGGTGATGGGTTCCCATCCTCTCGCCTGCCTGTTTATTAGACTCTGTATATGACAAGGTTTGGGATTCTGGTTAAGTGTCTTAGGAAAGTGCTTCCATAGTCATAGGTCCAGGGATAACATGTTACAAGACTAACAAGTATGCTGTGCTGTTATAAGGACAAGACCACCTAAAATAGCCTGGAAGAGACTGTTCCTGATACCAGTTCAAGCAGCTTATGCTGCACCTGACAGCTCCTCTGTGTGGAAATAAGATTGCTTTTTGACATTATTTTTAAGGTTTGTGCTAGGAATGTTCTTCCCTGTTTTTTTCAAGGGGAAAATTCAGATAGTTAAAGAGAAATTTAATAACAGCTTTAAAGAAAGCTCTCTTACATGAGTAAAGTCAGATGGAGAAGGTTCACCTCCTACGCAGTCCCCCTTTTAAAATAATCACTTATATATAGTCCAGGCTTTTATTTTGGAATAGGGTGGCAGTTGCCATTGGTGCAGATCACACTGGAGTCGTGTGGGTGGGGAGTTGGCTGATGCTTAAGTTGCTGTGAGTAGGTATAGCTTTCAGAGCAGTGTTTGTATTTATTGTACCAAGATCCCTGACGATCATGACTACTGGGAAAGGTAGGCTATTCTTATATATTTTGAAATGCATTTGTAATTATTACTGCTTTGCTAGGAAGTAAATAACATATTTAAGATATTTTACAGTTTCTTTGATAACTAAAAATTTGTTGGTGAAACTTAGGGAAAAAAATTGCTGTGAGCATTTGGGCAGGGAAAAAATTGTGAAACCGATAGATGTATTAGCCTTAATGTTGACCCTCAAGAACTAGGAGAGAGCTTCAAAGGATGAGGTTAGATGCATTTCATCAGCCTCTGTTTCTTTCTTTCTTTCTTTCTTTCTTTCTTTCTTTCTTTCTTTCTTTCTTTCTTTCTTTCTTAAGCCTTTGTTTATTTCATGTGCTTTAAATTTTTTTTCTGCAGCTCTTGTATTCACAGTACGTGGGTTATGAAAATAAATTATTTTGCAGTTACAAGACATTTGTTACTGAGTATAAGCCCTGTCTCGAAAGGAATCTGCTGGCCAGAAATTTCTAAGATTTTTCAACAGTGGATAGAGAAAAAGGATAGAACTCATAGTAGATCAGGGATGCTGCCTCTGTCTTGAGAATCATTATTTCAGATTTTTCCTTTCCTGTTAAAGACTGCATTTTAAGGATGCAGAAAAGGAACTGAAAAACTACAAAAGAATTATTTTATTAAAGTGTTACTAATTAGCCTTCAGTCTTTGCACAGAGGTTTTACCCAGGTTTTGGCAGCATTGAAATGATTTTGAGAGAACTCTATGTGCACAGGTTTGTGTTTGAAGAAAGTGTAATTTATGTGATAGGAACAGCCTGAATGCTCGCCTGCCTTCCTGTGAGATGGTCTTGCTGATGAGCTTTTAATTTGTTGTCTCTGAAGGATATTTCCCAAACCCTTCAGCTGAAACAGGTATTAACACAGAGTAAAACCGTGCATGATAACAGGTGTTCGTTTGCCTCCCACTCCAGGGAAACTGGCACACATCCAGCTCACTCATTCTGTGTTTATTTTGTAGTGGACGGTCGCGGTGTGTACATGTGTCTATCTGAAGCTAAATTTGGTTAAGTTTGTTGAAAAATTTCTGCTTGCTCTATTTTAAAATTGAGAGTTTAAAGTATACAGGGCCGGTATTCCTTTTCATTTTGTCCCTCATTACAGTACTCTATATTCAGGTTAAGCCGCTGTGGGAAATCAATACCTGTGCAGGAGAGTTAAATAATTCACGTTCTGAAGTGACCTTTTCTAGTTCCCTTCATTTGAGGATTTGAAAGCGTGTTTTTTGCAAGTAGCATTTATCTTAGGACGTTGTATTTTGGATTATTTTTTTAACAGGACGAAATAATTACGGGATGGGATTTGACTGTGTTAGATTAAAGGCCACGGAGAAAGCCTGTGGATCTGAGTTTAAAATAAGATTGTTCTTTTGCTTGATGATTCCTTTCAAGTTGCCTGCTTCTTGTTACCAGAAATGCAGCCTTAAAGGATTGGTAACTTCGACCTTACGAGAAACTGTAAAGGCAGTAGGAGATAAGGACCTACTACAAGCTGCCTCTTGGAGCTGTGGCTTGTTTGAATTTTCCTGTGTTGATCCACGAATAATAAAGGGCCCGTTAACAGTCTGCAAAACAGAGTACCAGCCATCTTACCACAATTGTGTATAGAGTATTTTAGTATTTTCAGAGCATTTTCCTGAAGGTTTTTTGGTGGTTTTTATGATCTTCGTGAAGCTCCTTAACAAGTACTAGGCAGGGTGGCTTTCCAGCCTGGATACAAGAGGTTTGGGGTTGGCTATAATTGGCTTGGTGGCGGGCGGACAGCAGAGCCCTGGATTTTGCCCTCTTAGACCACTCTTCCTCCCGCAAGCTCAGTGCTTCCTTCCTGCCGTCAGGATATAACGTTGGCTTTGTGTTTTTCTTTGATCCTCAAATTGTGCAGTTTCCAATAGTTGTCTTAGGAAATAATTTAAAAGTGAAAGCATTCAAGGAGATCTTAAAACAGGCATTAGCAATTAGCACTCCATAACCAAGTGTTAGATGCCTCGGAAATGTGATGTTCCTAGTCATTTTTTTTTGCCCAGTGAGGGGATGAGGGAGGAAATTCTGGGAGATGAAATTATACAACGAACATGATGAGTTTTTTTTTTTTTTTTAAAGCAGTTCGGTATGCTGGGGGCTCGGGGGGAAGACCCAGGAGAAGATGGACAGGTGCCTTGTATGCTGAGCCGAGAAACTGAGATTTTTAGTGAAGGCCATTTACTGCTTGCTCAGAGTTAAATTTTAAAAATTGGGTTGTGGGGAGAGAGACTAATGACAGGGCGACCAATTTTAACTTTACAAAATAGAACGTAGGATTTAAGCCAATCCTTTTCATCTTGTGGTATCTCATAAAATCAGGGCCAGCACAGCAATAAGGAAAATAAATGTAATTTAGAATAAAGGATAGTTCTTTAAGTGACAAAAATGAAGCTCTGTGAGTTTACAAGTTTCCCTTGTAGTTGTCAGTTTGGTTCAGACTAGTGTGAATTATCCAGAAGTGTCACCGGTCCTTGAAGTGGCTTTGGGGACTACTGGTCAAGGTGACTGGACTGTAAGTGCACAAGTGACTTTGGGGCAGGAATGAGTAAGCCCGTGGACACTGGAATCCCTCAGACCAAGCGTGAATGCTGCGTCTGAGCTGTGTGACCCGGGGCAGGCTCCCTGTGTGTCAGCCTCGATTGCCTCCTGGGTGAGTTGGGAGAATACCACTTCCTGCAGCAGTGGGAGGAGAAAGCGAGATGGATAGCTTGGTGCAGGACCTGGCCCAGAAATACTGTGCCGTGTGGTATAGGGACACCGCCCACTGTGTGATCTAATGGGAGATAGAAGTTGGATTTAGGTTTAAAATGATATGTTTGATCCTTTTGCATTTATAGGGAAAACTCTGAAACAAAACAAGATGTGGAATCAGATGTATAATAAGATCTTTTTAAAGGAAAGTGCCATCCAGTGCCCAGATCTCAGTTTCCACCGCCACTGGGGCTCTTCGGGAAATGGCCGATTCTCGGGCTGGAGCAGGGGCTATGCAGGATGAGCCTGTTGCATGTTGTAGTGCCAGAAAGTGAGAAAGCGCTCGCAAAGCAAAAGTAAAACGATGATGGGGTTATGACAGAAGGACCTAGGAGTCAACGGAAAGATTTCTACTGGCCACAGCTGGGACACTGAGCAATAAAATAATGTAGTGTTGGATGATAGTTCACAGTATAAAATGAGTGCATACTGATAAAAAAAAAAGGAATGACTGACTAAATAGGTAAATGGAGGAGAAGAGACAAATCTCCTCGGCACAGTTGCTCCGTACCATCCGTGCAGCCCCGCCGTGCTAGAGGAGGAAAGCCTGCTTCCTGCTCAGCGTGGGCGTGCAGAGTGACATCCTTCCAGAGAGCACAGTGTGCACAAGGGGAGGAGAGGAGCCTGACAGTGGGGAGACCTGGCCTCCGCTGGGTGATCAGGGTCCACATCGGCAGGCCTGTTGAGAGCACGTACTTGGATACCATGTGGTAGGAATGGCATTTGACCTCTGTGGTCTCCCTCCCCCAAACCCATAAGCTATGTCCGGACATGACAGAAACCCCAGGTAAACCCAGATTGAAGGCTATGCTGTCAACTACAGAACGAGGACTCCTCAAAGCTGTCAAGGTCATGTAAAACAAGGGAGGTAGAAGAAACCGTGGTAACCTAGAGGGGCCCGGAGACACATAATGACTAACTGTAGTGTGGCGTCCTGGGTGGAATCTGGAACAGATAAGGGATATGGGGAAAGTAAAGAACTCGGAATAAACTATGGGCTCACGTTAATAATAATGTGTCAGTATTGATGCATTAATTATACATACACTAATGTTAAGTGTTAATAATAGGGAGATTGAATGTGGGGTATTGGGACCTCTCTGTATGGTCTTCACAACTTTTCTGCAACCCTGATACCATTCCAAAATAAAAACTTGATTAAAAACGAGAAACCCATGGGCGCCTGGGTGACTCAGTTGGTTAAGCATCCAACTCTTGATTTCACCTCAGCTCATGATCCCAGAGTCATGGGATTGAACCCCATGTTGGGCTCGGTGCTGCGTGTGGAGCCTGCTTAAGATTCTCTCCCTGTGTCTCTGTCCTGTGTGTTCTCTCTCTCTCTCTCTCTCTCGCAAAACAAAACAAAACAAAACAAAACACCCAGAAACCAGTGAAGGAGTTGGAAGAGAAACTTTTTGTTCTTATTCTGTTTTCTTCTGGTGATATTTGAATTGTTTAATCATGCTTCTGCATGCATTAATACTGTTCTCTGCAAAAGGTTACATAATTTACTTGGGCAGTGGAATTATTGCTTTTATTATGTTTTTAATGTTCTGTATATTTAGAACACCTAATGTTATTTATTAAAAAACAAAATCGGAGGCAGAGAGACCAGTTAGAGGACTATGTCGGCAGCAGAAATCCAGCTAAGAGATGAGGAAGACCTGAATTGGGGACAGCTTCGGTGGGACCAGAGAGAGTGCAGTGACAGATGGTCGGATGCAGCCCTGGCCACACTGGGGATTATTTGGGTGGTAGGTGAGAAGGACGCGGCGGGAGATGGGGAGGGCAGAGGAAAAGCAGAGTAGAATGCCGCATTTTGGCGTGGCCGACTGGCTGAATGGTGGCAGGAGGACCAGCGGAAGGAGGGGACTTGCACGGTCGCAGGTTTTGAGAGTAGGGAGAGGATTATAGTTTTGGATGTTTTGAATTAGAATTTTGATTTGTGCATGGGTTTGATTCAAGTGGGTTTATATCTTGGAGTAGGCATGGGGCTGGTATCCAGAGTAAGATTAGAATAGGTGTTTATTCTCCACTGTCATTTTGTTTCTCTGCCTTATGCAGAAATAGGATAATTTGCCTCTGTTGTGTTGTTGAGAATGAAGTCATTAGAGCAGGGAATGGTTGATTTGAAGGGTTATTGCACGAGAGTCACAAATAGCTCTTGGGGCAGTCACATTGTGGTGGGAAACTTCCAAATTTGGCTCTGAATATTTCCAGCTGGCTCACTTTTGTGCCTTTGGTCACAAAGAAGAATTGGGGCACAATTGACACAGTTATAATATGACATTTTGTAAGAATGCAGAGTGTGGATCCAATATCTGACCATTATTATGTATATTGCCCTTTTAGGGCAAGTTCAAGAGCAAAGTAAATACTGCCGTGGAAAGGAGAAAAGAGTATTTCACCAGTAAAAGGATACATTATGATTTTTGTTACTGAGACACTCAGATTTTTCTAAGGTGTTGAAATACTAGTTGTTGATTCATAAATGTTCAGTTTTCATTCTCATCACCAACATACAGACTTTGTTCACAGCTCTTAGAGTTGCTTAAAACTCCCCTTTCCTGTGAGAGTAAAATTTCAAGTCTGAGTGTCCGTGTGTTCGTGTCCCATGTTGGGCTCTGTGCTGACAGCTCGGAGCCTGGAGCCTGCTTCAGATTTTGTGTCTCCCTCTCTCTCTGCCCCTCCCCTGCTCATGCTCTATGTCTCTCAAAATTGAATAAACATTAAAAAAATTTTTTTTTTAATTTTTTTTAAGTCTTGAGTATGTTCACTTAAAATAAACGTCTGCACTGTACCTTTTGAGTACTTTCGTGAGAAGTAAATAACAGTTTAGATGCCTTACTTTTCTCTAACTTACTACCGCACGGACGTTTGGGGTTAGTATCACAGTTGGTGTTATTAACAGGGACAGGTTCCTGGTAGGCATGTCTGTGTACGGGTACTAGAGCGGTGCCAGTCCTTACCGCTGCGTCCTTTCTTGGTTCACCGTCTTCAGATACATTGATCCTCCTGGACTACACTTTACTCATCACCCCACTTCCCGTGTCAGTTTGCAGGCACCATTTTTCCTGATGCACAAGCGTCCCCAGGAATGCCTTCTCTGGACGGCTGGGGCGTCTAGGAGTTTACTTTCCGAAGGCTCCCCGTGCTGCCCGGCTGTCAGCTCAGAGAGTAGGGAGGAGGCTCTGCTCTGTTCTCTGACTTGTCAGCATCCCGCTCAGGGCCTGGCACAGGGTGAGCATTTAACACACCTTCTAAATACACAGATAAGAGTTACATGAATGATCCCCATTGTACGAATGAGAAACAGGCTCAGAGAAGTTCAGTGACTTGTCTAGACTGAGAAATCTGGCCAGGACTTTTGAAGCGTGGAGAGTGTTTTTGAGTCTCTTATACGTTGCACCACTCTCCTTGCTGCCTCCCAAGGTTATAGTCTCGTGTGGAAGATTGAACTCCAATTACTGTTTCATTTTCTTAGGGAGACTGCACACAAATTGATTTACCCCCAGTGCTCGAAATGCCGAAACGTTTATTCAGCATGAGTGAGGACAGCCCTGAGAGCAGGAGGCTTTCATTGGTCTGTCCCCCATGATGCACATGCATAGAGGCTGCTCCCAGGATCCACCCACACAGGAACTGAGGCGGCTGCATAACCCAGCCACACGCCATGTGACCACTTACCTACAGGGTCCCATTTGGCATGGTGCCCAGTCATTGAGACCAGATCTTTAAGAGAACTGATTGAGCAAGGCAGATGAAAAGTTCTTGTAACATAGTTAGAATGGGCTTCATGAATTCTTATAACCAGGTTCAAGGTTGAATAGGCATATACATTTGATTTTTAAAAAAATGAAATTGGGGGAAAAGCCACAATTGAAAGGCCCTCTTTTGTATCCTAAAAATTCATTTTAGCGGCTACTTGGGCTTATTTGTCCATAAATGAAAACCGCGCTTCATACTGTATTCAGTTATCTGCAGGTCAGGCCGTAATAACAAGCGATGGAGCCCCTGCCTGTGTATGCCAGAGGCCTTGAGGCTGGTTATAAGGGTCATGGATTCGTGGCACCTTTTCAAAGAGGAAGCGTAACTTCATGGGAGGGCCCCTTTTCCTGTTCAAAGAGTGACATCAACCCTAGTGTCTAATCAAAGGCATTCTTTTGCTTCATTGTTCATAGTAAGTTGGAACCTTCCTTCTACCCTTTCCCCAACTCCTACTCTTGAATTCCCAGTCCATGACAGAGATGCCTGAGTAATCCTCCTCCCCTTTGTAGATGAACGTCATGGCTTTGGTGAAAGCCCTACGGAATGATTTGGCCTTCCCTGAACCACCCTGTCCAAAAGGTCTCTCACCACCCCATCTTTTTCCTTCTTCTGTTCCAGGACACTGTTCTTCTCCTGCATCCCCCTTTTCACGGGTTTGTTGTTATATTTGTGTTAACAAAATCGCTCTTTGTGCTGGAAGTTCCCTGTGGGCAGTTAGCATGCGTGTTTTGTTCCTGCTGTATTCCTAGGCCCTCGCAAAGTACCTGAAAGGTAGTAGATCCTCATGCATTTATTGAATGAATAGACAAAGGAAGGAGGTAGTTACCCAAGACAGGTGGCAACTAGCCTTCTGCTCATTCTATAAATTACCATGGCTGTTCTTTCTTCAAGCAAATTAATACTTTGCTCCCGAACTTAGAGCTTCAGAAAGAGAATCTGTTGTTTTCCCATTCTGTTTTCATCCCTTTCTTTCTTCCTCTTTTCTTCCCTGCTCCCCACGATTTCCTCCTATAACTTTCCCTTTTCCCCTCCTACTTCTTTTAAGGGGCCCGTTGTCTACTGGAAGAGAACCCTTGTCTCTTAGGTCAGAGCATGGTTTTGAGCTGGACTTAGGGTCTGTGATGGGTTATGGGGTTCAGGACTCAAGCCCTGTCTGGTGTGCTCACCAGTGCCCCATCAGGTAGAGTTTGTGCCCAACAAGGCCGACTTTGACAGGCAGACAGAGGGGAGTGTAGGATGTCAATGCTCAGTGAAATAAATACTGGTCTTCTTTGGCATAAGTTGGGCAACGTGATTATTATATGGGGAGTGCGGTGGAGAGCTGAAGGTGATGGTGAGTGGGCCTCAGAGGTTGGCCAAGGTAATGGAGATGTGGAGTGTGGTGTACTCAGTTGACCTTATTCTTAGGGCTAGAAAATAAGCAAGTGATCAGTGTGAAAAGACAGTTATCAAACACATAATTTCAGTCATACTCCTATAATTTACAAAAAACTCTTTGAGGATATCCTGTACGTTATGTAGCATAACTACTTCCCTGCACTTTCTCCCTTTAGAAATACACTTGCTCCCAACCTCCTGTGATACTGATACCTCCCTAAGCTTTTCTTTGCTTGTTTCCTGTCTTGAGCCTATAGTTGTGTGGCCTCTACACATGGCCATGGGTGAGAATGTCTTAGAAGCTCTTAGCTGGTGGATACTCAATCTGCATCATTCTCTAGACAAATAACAACACACCTGAGTACGATTTGCAGTTCACGGTACCCAACTGTAATTAAAAGAATTTTAGAAAGCTAACTACTTTGAAATTTTGAAACAAGTTATTCTTGACTTCTGTTTCTTTTTGCTTTGTAATTATGTAAATAATTACAGCAACCTGAACTCCAGGTAGCTATTGGAGCAGGCTTAATAAAAGACACTACTGCCTTAGCAGTAGATCTGTTTGAAGTGTGTGTGTGTTGTAGTTATCCAAAAGCCCTATTTTTTATGGACGTAGGAAACCATCAGCTGTAATATGTGGCTTCTCACTTTTCAAATTATAAGACTGGAATTGTTTAGACTTGAATGAATGTTGGACTGAAGAAACAAAGAAGCAGTAATAATTGGAGAAAATAAAACAGACCCAAATTCTTGATGCATTTACTCAGAGGTATTTGCTAGGAGAGATCTCTTTTTCTTTAAACAAGACAACTATTTCTTCACACAGTGGTTAATTTTTCCTTAGCATCTCTTCTGAGGTCTCCTGAGCTTGACTGATCCATGTTTCATAGGATATGGTAGAGATTTTGATAACCTTGTTTCGGAGGAGAAAAGTGGCTAAAAGCTCATGGTCAGAGAGTATGAGTCAGTAGTGAATTGATTAGGCGTGAAGACTTTTCCCAGAACACCTTTGACATCTAGAGGAGGAAGTTCTACAAATGACCACTTATTGAAGCCTCCTTTCCCCTCCTTCTCTTCCTCCAGCCAACAAACTTCAGGTTAGGTGACTTGTGGGGGGGCAAAAGGATGGTCCCAGCTCTGAGAACCTGTCAGACAGTAGCAGCAGGAGAAGCTCTCTGGGGGAAGTCTCGTTCTGCTTTTGTCTGAAGCCTGGACCTTTCCAGAGTTTCAGGCACTAACACACAGGTGTCTGGGAATGATGGCCCTTAATAGCCATGTAAAACCAGGTTTTCAGTCTGCCTAAGAGTTCCTGTGGTTCACCCAAAGATATTAATATGGAGTCAGGTCAGGTGTTCACAGACCTCAGTGGCTCGCTGTTCCAGCAGTAAGGATGGCTCATTCCCATGTTCCCCAGTGCCCCTTCTGGCGATGTCTTTGATGCTCAGGGTATTAAAGTAGAAGTCTCTTTGTGTTCCCTTCCTTTTGGTTTAGTTCTGAGGGTGAGCTCATAGTCTTTCTGAGGTGTGTTCGGAGATATTCTTCCTCAAGGTTTTTCTGTACCTGATTATTGTTGTGTTGTTACAGGTTCTTTTCTCCTGAGAAGGTATAGTATTAACAGGGTTTTTGTTTAAATTGGACTTTCAGATTAGTCAAGAGGTGCTAACTTCTAATTCTAACTTCTAATAACCCTAACTGCTGGGTATGACTTGGGGACTTTGCCTTCAATCCTCTGCTCCTTGGTGCCCAAGATGGGACAGTCCCAGAGTAGTGGGGCTTCTAAACCCCTGTGTGTGCAGAAAGCAGCTGGCCAGCTGTTTCATTATTCCTGTCAGGAATTCCTTGCCTGTCCTACTTCTGCCTCGGAGTCATCTTTGGAATTTGTTCTTTCTCATTGTAGATTCACTCTGTATGGTAGCCCAAGGTGTTCCTGAATTATGTTTGATGTGTGCACATTTAAAACCTCTCACATCTGAAGTCATTGTTAAATTGCTCAGTATTGGACACCAGTAATAGAGTGAGTCATGTTCGTAGGAGGGCACAGTGGATCCTTTCTGAGTTTATTTGGCCCTCTGCTATTTACTCCTATTCTCTATTCATGTGGCATATCCCGTGTGTGCCTTTAGCAAAACATCACACTGAGTCATAACGGCTGCTGGTTCTATATGTCTGTTCCCTGTGCTGGACTGTGGGCTCCAGAGTGAGAACCGTGACTTTTCTGTCTGGATCTCCGCTCCGGGCAGAGCACCTGCACACAGTTGTGCTTGGTGAATAACTGCTGAGAGGTGAAGGAAGGAGAACGCGCATGCTGTGTTCTCCGTGTTCGGGGGAGGCGTCCTCTCCAGTAGCCTCCAGCGAGAGGAGGCTGATGCTTCTGGGCATCCGTCCAACTTTATTCTAGAAGTGACAAAGGGATTACTTTGAGACCAAACCACCTCTCGGCTGACCCTGTGCCCTGGACTTGAACTTCTAAGTTACAGAGAGGCTGTAGAGGACTTAGGGAGATTTTTAAAAACTGATACTACTCAGTGGAAGCATATCCCTAATCGGCTTTTTTTCTTTTCCTTGTAAATGCTGAATTTCTTTCCTGTGACCCTGAGAACACCGTTGTCGAGACCATCCCCAAGTCATCTTGACAAGGGGGCAGATGAATCCTTTTGGAATGAACTCTAGGGAAGGTGATTTGGTTGGGCCTTGCCTTTCTCAGAAATGCCCATATAGTTTTTTCTGCTGTGTAACCTGAATTGTTGTATGCCTCTGAATAGCATTAAAAAAAAAAAAAAAAATCTGCTCCTGGGGTACCTGGTTGGCTCAGTCAGAAGAGCGTGTGGCTCTTGATCTCAGGGTCATGGGTTCATGCCCCATGGTGGGTATAGAGATTACCTACGTAAATAAATTTAAAAACCGATTCCTGATTCTTTAGCCCCATGCATATGTTTTTGCAGGGCTTACTTTTTGTACTCCCAGCATAACACAAGCAACGACGGTGTAAATAGCCGCCTTTTGTTGTGTGCCTGTGGTTTTTCTGTCTTTACATGTATTGCCTGACCTGCATGAGATCCTTCAGTCTAGCACAGGGACCCTGTGGGCTGCAAGGACAGGTGAAGCAAGCCCCTCTCCGATTGTGCGGACAGGGAGACCAGCTGGCTCATGTCACTGGGTGTGCTCTGGGAGGGCTCGCTGTGGCCTCTGGGGCACAGGCTTGGTGGTGCCCTCTCTGCCATCCCTCCGCCTCTTGCCCTGCTTTCTTCTGGTCTGCCTCACGGATAGGCGGGTTCCTCCATTTCGTTGGCCCCGGCACCTCTGGGCTTGCATCTACACAGCCCCGGTCCAGGAGAGGGAGGCTATAGAATTAATTTACTGCGAAGGCCCCGGGCAGAGCCCTGAAGCTTTGGCCAGACCCGAGTCCGGCCTGCTCCCTGAGGCAGGGGTGAGGTCACTCTGAGGGGGGCGGGAGAAGGGTGAGCGCCTTCTGTACAAGAAGGAGGTTGTACTGGGCAGCCAACACTTGGGATGCTCCCTGTAGGTGGGCAGTATTATCCCTTTTTTTCCAGACGGGAAAACAGAAGCATGTGTCCATTTTCTTTACAAACCTTGAAGTTGGTCTTAATGAAAGTGCAGGCCAGTCACTGATAGCCCCGCCTTTGGACGGGCTCACTGCCAGCGGTGCCTTTCTGCTCCCACAAAATCATCCTGGGGCCTCTCTGTGGTCCCCATACCTGCGTCTGTTGTGAGCTCATTATCACCGCATAGACCAGAGAGCGGCGGCCAGACCGCTTTCCGTCCGAGACCCAAGGAAAAATGGGCCTTCATCTGAATCTGCAGAAGGCACGTGTCACTTACACCATGTGAACGTTTCACTTCTGCCAGGGCCTCTAAGGAGCAGGTTTGCCCCATGACCTCCTTACGTTGTTTCCCTTTCCGATTTCCAATGGTGTTTTCTTTGCCTGCCTTCTCCCCGCTTTTTCCCTTTCTTAGCTCTTTGTAAAGGATTAGTAAAACTAAACAAATTTTTGCCTCTTCATCCTGCCTGTTCTTGCTTTAACTGCACTAGAGGTGTTATGGCTGAGATAGTCTTAAATGCCAGCCTAGCTTTCTGGCAGAGTGTTCTTGGCTGAAGGAGTGGAAACGATCTCTTGCCATGAAGCATGATTGTGTTTCAGGTTCGCCTTTTCTGTGGTAGCGAGTGGGTTACCAGTGCCAGAAGGGCAGAAGTGGCCCTTGTTAGCACCCTTGTAGCTTCCATTATGCCATTTCCATTTTTTAAATGTTTGTTTATTTAACGAGTGCCAGCGGGGGAGGGGCAGAGAGAGCGAATCCCAAGCAGGCTCCGCACTGTCAGCGAAGAGCCCGACGTAGGGCTCCAACCCACGAACTGCAAGATCATGACCTGAGCCGAAACCAAGAGTTGGACGCTTAACTGATTGAGCCACTCGGGTGCCCCCTGCCATTTCCATTTTGTACTGTGAATTAGGCCAGTGTTTCCAGTCAGGTTCAGGCTTATTATATCCCTTGTGCTCTGACAAAAGCATTTATTAACTATTAACAGTGGAGAGGAATGGCATTTTGGGTTCAGGATATGGATATTGAAGGGTGTTTTCAGAGAGCATTATTAAAGGACTGATCCTATTTAATACGGATACATACTGACTGGACTTGGAGGGTACCCGCACCACACTTGCCATATTTTGAAGGGAAGGGAATGTAGAAACTTGGAAGGAAAGCAGTCTTTTGCCCTGCTACCCGGTTTGGACAGTGTGGCTTGCATTTCTTTGCCTCTCTAGGCGTCATCCAACTTTGTTTAAAATTAAAAGCTAGTGAGGACAAATGGGCAAGAACTATAGTTTGGATAATGAGCAAAGTAACTTTTTATAAATCTTCTGATCCCTGAACGTGGGATGTCTTTTCATTTATTAGGTCTTTAGTTTCTCATAACAATGTTAGGTAGTTTCCAGCCTACATGTCTTGTTACTGTTTTTAATTGAATTGTTTTATTTCATTTTTGGATCATTCATTGTTGAGGTACAGACATACAATTCATTTTTCTGTATTGGTCTTGTATCCTGGCACCTTGCTGAGCTTATTTATTGATTCTGATAGTTTTTTTAAATAAATTCACCAAAACTTTCTTTTAAAAATTTTTTTTCATTTTGAGAGAGAGAGCACGTGAGTGGGGGGGACAGTGGAAGAGGAGGGGAGAAAGAGAGACTCTTAAGGAGGCTCTGTGCTCCGTGTGGAGCCCAACATGGGGCTCTATCCCATGACCCTGGGATCATGACTGGAGTTGGACACTCAACTGCCTGAACTATCCAGGCAACGCTTTAGAACTTTCTGCATACAAGATCATGTTATCTCTGGCGGTGCTGGGTGCCTGGGTGGCTCAGTCGGTGAAGCGTCTGACTTTGGCTCAGGTCGTGATCTCCTGGTTCATGGGTTTGAGCCCCGCATCAGGCTCTGTGCTGATGGTTCAGAGCCTGGAGCCTGCCTTGTTTGGGTTCTGTGTCTTCATCTCTCTCTGCCCCTCCCCAACTCATGCCATCTCTGTCTCTCAAAAAAAAAAATTAAAAAATTTAAAAAAAAAAGATGTCATCTGTGAATTGAGATAGTTTTAGTTCTTTCTGTGTAATCTTGAGGTTTTTTCTTTCTTTCCTGATTGCCCCGGCTAGAACCTTTAGTACAGCGTTGAATAAAAATGGCAAGAGTAGGCATCTTGTCTTGTTCCTGATCTTGGGGGTAAAGTATCTAGTCTTCTGCCATTAGATACGATGTTAATAGTGTGTTTTGTGTGATTTCCCTTCTAATCTTTGTTGTGTTTTTAGCTTGAAAGCGTTTCATTTTGGTTATTGTCAAATACTTTATTGCATCTACTGAGCATGTGGTTTTGTCTTTTATTCCATTAATACAATGTATTAAACTGATTTATTTTTGTAATTTACATTCCTGAGATAAATTCCACTTGGCTATGATGATAATTCTTTTTGCGTTGCTGGATTTGGTTTGCCTAGTACTTTGTGAAGGATTTTTATGTGGATATTTGTAAGAGATATTAATGATTCTGTGTTTAAGAAATTGTCTTAAGTGAATAACTTTTTTAAGTAAGCAAACATCTGTTATAAGAATTAAAATAATGCACAGAAAGCACTTAGCACAGTGCTCAGCACATAGTAAGTGGCCAGTTTATATGAATTGCTTTTTTTTTTTTGGTTGATTGTCATTTATTATCGTGACTCCGATTTTGAGTCAGACAGACATGGGCTTATTCCTCCTTCTAGTTAGCCATGTGACTTTGGGCCCGTTATGCCTGGATGCTTTAAGTTTTTTCACTTTCAAGAGTGGAGTGATGATAGTCTGAGAGTTGTCAGGAGGATTTGATGAGAATGTGCAAAGTAGCAAGCGCAGGGCCTGGCACGCACTTGTGCACATAGCCAGTAATAGGGTGAGATGGGGTGAAAGACACACGGCCACGTAGCATGGAGAAGGGCACGGTTGGCTCTTCCTGGATGGAGCTGGGCAAGAACCCAGAGCATCAGCCAGCAGCAGACGAGTGTTTTCAGGAGTAACCTAGGAATATATCAGGCACATCAAGCAAGACTGCAGAAAGCAAAGCCTTGGATCTGTGAAAGATCAAGGAGCAAGAAATTTTGGGATATTTACAATAGCAGCCAGCCTTTGGGCTTATTATCAGGTCTCTGTGCAGCCTCTTTGGGGAATGCTAATTATATTCTAGTTACCAGGCTGCCACATTTCTTACCCCCTTGGAGGAGAATTTCCGTAACAAGGGAGTGGGTGAAAATGCAAGCCTGTCAGGAATATGAGCTTCCACAAAGTGACCCTGATTCAGTGAAACAGAGAGTTAGTTGTCTTTGCTTTCGAAAATGAGACGCTTCCTTCCCATCAGGCTTCCAGTAGTCAAAGCCTGCCTCTGGAGAGAAGTGGTTTAGGTCCTAGCCCTCCTGGCAGGTGGACAATGGAACAGACATTCCTTAGTTTCTGTGACATTTTGTTTGTCCTCATAGGTGAGTGTATAAATTTTCTAAATGGGCCATGTAATCCAAAGCTTGTAATTCTAGGTTCCAGACACTAAACTTGAAGTCTTGTCTTTAGACTGAGAGTTTCTCTGCCACTCCTGTTCCCAAACCTGTAGTCACAGTTGTGCATATACTGGTCTTTCTGATCATTTTTGACCCCTAGAATCTGCGGCTCGCCGCTTGATGCCTTTCCCTATCCAGCGCGATTCAAGTTCAATTCTGAGGCAGCTGCGGCTCTACTTGGGCTTCTTCAGGGATTTCAGAACCTGAGTCCCTGAGGCTCATTGGACTGCTTCTGCCTTACAGGCCGTCCACAGCCACCCTCCACCCTCCACCCTCCACCCTCTACCCTCTACCCAGCCCCTTGACCACAGTTCAAGACTCATGCAAAACAAGTTCACAGACATGTTTAGAAATCTGCTGGTTTCCTTTTGGGTACATGGATGACTGTGTTTGTTCTCTGGCCTTTTGTTTCTTCAAAGGGTCCTGTCTCTTCTGTGTTCTAAAATCTCTTTGGTGCCAGTGGCCCTTCTGGGCGTGTTGTTTTGCTGCTGTCTTTCATTCCACTGTGCCTACTAACTGGGTTGCCAGGGATGCGGTGATAGAGAGTTAGGTGAAAATTGCACTGTCACTCCGTAAGAACTTGATGAGTCATTTAAAAACGTCTTGTCCCAGTGCTGTAAAAGGGGGGGTGCAGGGCGGCGGGGAATGGAGCCCAGGTGATAGAAAGGATTAAAAGGCTAGGAACTGAAGGTTCAATTAGCCTGTTCCAGGTTTCTGCCGCAGACTGTCCAGTGACAGTAGTGACCCTCAGATGATACTCTTTGCAGTGGAGGCTAGAGGTAGAATCAGTTAGTTACTCCTTCGGGCTCAGGGAGACCATTTTCCTGTGTAACATATGTTGTCATAACAGTGTGAAAAAATTTTAAACTAATGTAAGTGGCACAAGCTAGCATAGCTAAAAATACTCATTTTCACATGTTTTTGTCTTAAAGGTAGGAAAAAAGGTTGTATCCTAATGTTTGTCTGCTCAGCTGAAACCCTAACAAAAAGGGGGTTTAAATGACAAGTAGAGTTCTGTATGGGCTGCTTAGTTGTTGAGAAAGCACTCTGTCGGAACCTGGGCCTTGAGGCTCCTCCGGGGCTGTATCCAGAGTGGATCCGCTCTGTGACCACAGCCAGACACAGATACGAGTACAGCTTCTCTGTCCAGTTAAGGAAGAACATGTTCTGTAGAAGAGAATTTCCTAGTTAATTGGAATTGGTACTTTTCCGAGGGCCTAACCTCCTTTTTAATTTGACTTTAATTTCTGGGTGTTCAAAACTCTGGGAAGCACAGGGCAGACTTCTTTTGTGTTGGTTTTCAAATGAGAGGCCCAGCTGGCTGTTATTCTCCAAACACCTTTTCGGGTGAAGTATCTCAATGTAAAGCAGTGTGTCCAGCTGCTAATCTGGAAAACGAATACATTCTTTTCCCTTTCCCCCTGGATTCCTAATTCCAACAGAACATGTGAATTACTTTCTCTGTTAGTACACAGGTCACATGGAGACCATTGAATCTTGATGGTACAGGCTTGCGGTTGGGAGCAACCGCTGCTGTGCTCTCAGGCTGCGTGACTGTGATTCGACCTCTGTGCCGATGCTGGCCTTTGGAGCAGTTTGGGTTCGGGGGTTTTTCTAGTTGCGTGTTTGCTTTTTTTACCTTCTGTGTAGCTATCGGGCTTTCAACTGTCACTTGTCATTAACATCACTGTGCTTAACACCCATGCCCCCTTCTCACTGTTCCTATACTTAGTTGCTTCTAATCTGGTTGGGGGTGGGGGGAGGGGAACAACGATAAGAAAGTGTGCTAGATTTTATTTCCAAAGGGAGTAAATAAAAAGACTGATTGGGACTCTTAAAGCTCATTTAAAAAAAACTCAACACTGGCTGCTCGGTGACCCTTTCCCCCACCTCCCTTCCTAGGGAGGCGTTTCCATGCAGACATTGGTGAAGAAACACACTCCTCCGCGGGGCATCACATCATTATGGGACCTCTTGAGTACATTTGGCCAAGTTATAATTCACTGTTAGAAATACAAGCCCACTGAGGGCCGAATCTGCACTGCTTCCGTTCTCTTCGCGCTTTGCCAGTGTCCGCGTGGCATCCCCGTACTGTAGCCCTTAGCCCAAGCCCCGCGTTCCTTTGCCAACAGGCATCCTTCCTGTGGCTGCCAGGTTACCTGCCCAGGACAGGAGGATGTCAAAAGAATAGAAACTAAATGTTGAGGGCTTTTATGTTTGCTTTACACAGCCAGTTGTCCCTCACAGATATTAAAATATGAGGAGAAAGTCTTCTTATCCATCTGATTACAATCTCCTGTGCGCTTCATTCTGTTGTAGATCCACGTGTTCGGTTGGTATCATTGTCCCTTTGCCTGAAGATCTCCCTTGAACATTTCTTAGGAGTGCAGGTGTCGTGGTGATGAATTCTTTTTTTTTTTTTTTTGGTGTTGTCTGAGTACATTTTTATTTAGCCTTTTTAAAAATTTATTTATTTTTAATTTTTTAAAATGTTTATTTATTTTTGAGAGAAGGAGAGACAGAGCGTGAGCAGGGGAGGGGCAGAGAGAGAAGGAGACACAGAATCGGAAGCATGCTCCAGGCTCTGAGCAAGCGGTCAGCCCAGAGCCCGACGTGGGGCTCGAACTCACAAACTGTGAGATCGTGACCTGAACCGAACGACTGAACCACCAGGATGCCCCTAGCCTTTATTTTTAGAAGATAAATTTTTGGTGGATAGAGAATTCTAGGTTAATACTTTCTTGTCACCATTTTCAAGATGCTGTTCCTTTGTCTTTTGGCACACACAGTTTCTGATGAAGCCCACTGTCATTTTGTTCCTGTGTAAGTATTGTGTCTTTTTTCTCTCTCTGGCTCCTGCGGGAAGTACAATTTTGTGTGTGTTTGATGCTTGTTACTATCCCACAGGTCTGAGTTTCTATTCTTATTTACTTTTCTCAGGCTTTCTTCTTTTCTTAATTTTGGTTAAATTTTATTGCCAGGTGTTTAAATTCCCTGTTTGTTTGTTTTTTTTCCAGCTGATTGTGTCTAATCTGCATTTATCCCATTCAGTGAAATTTTCATTTCAGATACTGTGTTTTCTTAATTTCCAGAAGTTCCACTTGGTCCTTTTAATAAAAAGCCTTAGGAGCACCTGGGTGGCTTAGTTAAGCGCCCAACTTCAACTCAGGTCACGATTCCGCAGTTTGTGGGTTCGGGCCCTGCATCAGGCTCTGTGCTGACAGCTCAGAGCTTGGAGCCTGCTTTGGATTCTGTGTCTCCCTCTCTCTTTGCCCTTCCCTGGCTAGTGCTCTGTGTCTGTCTCTCAAAAATGAATAAAAATGTTAAGACATTTTTTTAAAAAACCTTCTTTCTCATTATATCTATTTGTTCTTTTAATATTTGGACACAGTTGTAGCAGTTTTAATATTCTTACCTGCTGGTTCCATCATCTTTGTCATTTCTTAATTGGTTACTATTTTCTGATGTTTTTTCCCCTCCTGATTGTGTGCCACATTTTTCTGTTTCTCCTTCTCTTGATGAAATTTTGATTAGGTGTTGTGTATTGTGAATGCTATATTGTCAAGTGTTTGCATTTGTTATGTTCCTTTAAAGAATGTTCTGCTTTGCTTTGGCAGAGCAGTTTTTTTTCGTTTGTTTGTTCGTTTGTTTTAAGAGAAAGAGAGCATTCGCATGCATGTGGGCATGTGGTGGGAGGGAGAGAGAGCGAGAAAGAGAGATTGAGAGAGAGAGAGAGAGAGAGAGAGAGAGAGAGAGAGACAGAGAGAGAGAAAATCCCAAGTAGGCTCCACACTCAGCATGGAGCCCTACATGGGGCTGGATCCCACAAACCTGGGATCTCATGACCTGAGGTGAAATCAAGAGTCAGACCTCAACTGGCTGAGCCACGCAGGCGCCCCTGGCAGAGCGGTTTTAAGTTACTTGCACGTCTAACCCCCTTGAGGCCTGTTTTTAAACTTTGATAGGGTAGGCTTAATGTAACCTTCCGTCCAGAAATAGTTCAACCCTACTATTAAGGCCTGCCCTTGCAGGGTCTCACTGAGTGCCTTGGGTGAGTCTCCAAGAACATTCTACTCTGGTACTGGAACACTGACCTACTTTGTGCAGACATTGGGAATTGTTCAGTTTATAGCTTCCTGGTCATTTTTCGCCTTCCCTTGTGTGCGGAATTGTACTCCCACATGATGGCCTAGAACTTGGTACATTTCTAGAGCTCTCATTTTGTGTAGCTTCCTGTTTCCTAGCACTCTGCCTGTACCTTACGGCCCGGCCCCTCAGCGTCCCTGAGCTCTGATTTCCGTTTTCTCAACTTGCCGAGGCTTCTAGGTTCAATTTAGGGTCTCGTTCCTTGTACTTGGTGGTCTGGGAATTATCTCCAGGCGGGAAGTTGGGTAACTATGTAGCTCACCTGGTTTGTTTCCCTCTCAGGGCTCACAGTTCTGCTCTGTCCCTTGTCCCATCTGAAATAGTTGTTTTATGTACCCTGTCTGGTTTCTGGCTATTTGCTGAAAGAGGTTGAGTTTGGTCCTTGAAAATCCATCATTGCTTCAATAGAGAAATCCCAGGAAATCCAGTGACATGGGCCCTCTGAAAATAATTTCCACTAAGTGAATATAGTTCTCAGTGGAGTGCCTGCCCACGTTAGAAAAATTACACAGACTTTACATGAATTTCTGAGTGAAGCATGATGGTGTCTTCACTTCCCCTGTTCATTATGCACCTTTCCCACAGACTGGAACTGTTCCTGTAGTGATTAGAGCTCCCCTGAGGGCGGATGGGCTGAGAACAGGTCTTGTCACTGCTAATACTGGCAGCGCTCAATGGTTGACCTTCCCTTTGGGTTGTTTTCGTTCTTTACATCAGACTCAGTTTTACTCTTGGAAGGGACCTTGTTAATATGCTTACAGTCCAAGAATCACCTTTTGAATCCACATAGGTAAGTCGATACTAATAGACCAGTGAACATCTGAATCAGTGGGAAAGTGATGTGTGTATTAAAGGAACCATCTGTGAAAGAGGATTGCTTGATAAGGTGATCTAGGAAATTTAAAGGAATGTTGAAGGCAGGTAATTTGCACAAGGATATGCATTTAGAAGGATGGATCAGCTCCCAACAGTGTCGAATAAAAGAAGCCGTGTAGTTTGAAGTGGATTGTTGGTGAGTTGTGAGAAACAGTAGGGTCATGATTAGACACCGGACTTGACTGTTGATAGTTGAACCAAGCAGCCAACAGGTCAAGAAAACAGGCTTGTATTTGTGTTTTCTGTTCGACATTTATTTACTTCAGATGTATTGGAAAAGATCTAGCTCCCTTATTCAGAAATCATGAATATTGCCAGTTACAGATTTTTGTTTCCTTTATTTTAAATTACTCTTGGTTCTCTGTTTAAGCCTCCTGAATGACTCACAGTTGCTGTATAAGCCCATGGTACTCTGTATAAGTGCGCCATGATAGCGTTAATTGTGTCATCCGAATGTTGTTCCTAAATATGTTGATTATTTTAAAAGCCCAAAGATGTTTTTTTCTTTTTCTTTCTTTTTTCTTTTTTTAAAGGTCTGTTTATTTTGAGAGAGAGAGTGTGCGCAAGCAGGAGAGGGGCAGAGAGAGAGGGAGAATCCCAAGCAGGTTCAATGTGGTCAGTGTGCAGAGCTTGAACTCAGGAAACCAGGAGCTCATGGCCTGAGCCGAAATCCAGAGTCGGATGCTTAACCGACTGAGCCACTCAGGCGCCCTTTTCTTTTTTCTTTTTAATTTTAAATGCAACCTAAGGAATATTCCTTGGATCCACTAATGCTTAGAAAATTTTGGAATTAATGAAGAAACAGTGCTCAACTCCAACAAAAGAGAAATGAAACATTGACGAGGAAGCATTTATTTCCACCTGTCAAACTGGTTGACATTTAAAAATGGTCATATTGTGTTGGCAGAGGTGTGACCAGTTGGGCACTTCTTTGAACTTCCAGGGAAAAAAAAAATACATGACCTCTCTGAAAATAAATTTGGCAGTGTATACTAAAAATTTTAATACTCTTTGACCCAGTAGGTATTGCTTCTAGGTTTTGGTTTTTTTCTTAAAATTGTGATAAATTTAAACAGAAATGCCGGTAGGAAGGTGTTTGTTGCAATGTTATTTCTAATGGTGACGTATTGGAACCACCCTGAATGCCTAACAAGACCATTTCAGTTGTGATATTTTCTCATCACAGAGTACCATGCAACCACTAAGACAGCATTTACAAAGAATATTTTATCACCTGGGAAAATGTGCATAATTGAAATAAGCAAAATGCCAAATGATGTATAGTCTCGCATCAGCTGTTATTAAAAAAAAATGCATGCAAGAAAGGTCAGAAATATGCAAAATGTTGAAGTAATTGTATGAGGTGGTGGTTTTATGAGAGGTTGTTTTCTTCTTTATGTTTTCTCTGTTTTCCAAAATTGGAGCCAGGAGAGCATTCTAGGTATGTGAAAGCAAACATGATGTTTGTATCTGCATTCTGGACTTACCTAAGGCCTTTCTAGACCCCGGACTGGCACCTCACATCCCAAGAGTAGGCACACCGTTCATCTCTAAGGCTAGTTTGTTGTTTTACATTCGGGTGGAAAAAGTACCTTTTTTTTTTTTTTTTTTTTTTAAAACAATGATTTCTCTGCTTACTCTTCAGATAAAAATTTTGATGATGAAGATTCTGTGGATGGTAATAGACCTTCCTCTGCTAGTTCTACATCATCCAAAGCTCCACCCAGCTCAAGGAGAAACGTTGGAATGGGGACCACCCGCCGGCTTGGTTCCTCCTCTCTTGGATCCAAGTCTTCAGGTAAGACCACCGTGTGGGGTGCTGTAGAGTCAGCTCTGCCAGCTCTTAAAACCAGATGTACTACTGCCTTCCGTGTCTGTCCTTCGGGATGAAGTGGTCCTGTTTGCAGTATGTTTCTACTCACTGTGATTTATGTTAGCACTGTGCTGTCCGTGCTGATAGGGTAGAAGTTTGAGCCGCTGTGTTGCCACGGGTTGGTAAGGGGGGAGCCGGTAGGAGAATATGGCTAGTTCAGAGGCCAGCATAGCTGGGAGCCAGGGCAGGAGTGCACCCTGATGGCTTTATTCGTCCATGAGGCTCCAGCGATGGCCTGCAATTACTGTGGGGACTTTTTTGTCAGTTTCTGTCTACCAACACTGAGACTTCCCAGAAGTCAGATGGTGTGCCTTCTGTGTTTTGTTCCTACGAGTAGCATTATTCCTTGTGAAACCGGAATGAATGTTGACCTAAGTAAATGGTAAGGCTCAGCTCCCTAAAGCTTTGAACATTGATTTACAAAGATACCTTAGTCTCAGTCTCTCCTCTGCCACTCCGCAATGCAGACGATTTGAGTCCTTGTTATATACAACTTGCATTTTGCTGTCACATGTAAAATTGACACACAGATCTCTTCGCTTTACATTGTGTGGCCTCTGCCTTTAGAACTGGTTGTTAGCGTCAGGCTTTTGAGCTTGGCTGGATGAGCTAAGTTAAAACAGCGGGAAGGATTGACTTAGAATGCCGCCTCCTGGTGTTCTTTCTGGCCTGCTGAACTGGCCCTAGAGTGTTGGGGTCGTGCCTCTGTCAGCTTGGTGCCTCTGCTGCCAGCTTCTCTCTCCATGTTAAGTAGCTGTGCTGATGGCTGACATGGGTGTTCACACCACAGATGGCAGGAGGAAAAAGCTGTGCCTTTGTTGGTGTTCTCAGTCCTTTCTATCTGTGTTTTTGTTTATGTTTTTGTTTGTTTTTGGTGCGTTAAAATTTTTTTTTTGTAATTGAGTTTAAATTCACAAAACATCAAATTAACCGTTTATTTATTTTTAATAAGTTTCTAAAAGTTTACTTACTTATTTTTGAGAGAGAGAGGCATGCCGGCAGGGGAGGGGCAGAGAGAGGAAGAGGGAGAATACCAAGCAGACTGCAGGGTTGGCATGGAGCCTGATACGGGGCTCGAACTCATGAAACTGCGAGATCACAACCTGAGCCAAAATCAAACGTCAGATGCTCAACTGACTGAGCCACTCAGGTGCCCCAAATTAACCATTTTAACGGTAACCATCCAGTGGCATTTCATGTATTCACAGTGTTGTGCAGCCACCACCTGTGTCCAGTTCCAGAAAAGCTTTTCCACTCCTGAAAGGAAGCCCCGGACCCTTTAAACAGTCGCTCCCCATTTCTTCCTTCCCCCAGCCCCTGGTGATCAGCAGTCTGCATTTTGCCTCTAGGCATTTGCCTATTCTAGGTATTTCAGAGAAATGGAGTCATGTAAATGTGATCTTTTGTGTCTGGCTCCTTTCATGTAGGGTAATGTTTTTACAGTTCATCTGTGTTACAGCATGTACCCAGTATTTCATTCCTCTATGACTGAACCACCTTTCTCATCTTTCATTGGAAAAATCTATTCTTGGGAGGCATCAGTTCCATAAATGAGGCTTAGAAATTTCTACATCATTAGACCCCTTTGATTTCCTTCCCATCCCGCACCCATACCCCTTCCAAAAGTCCCAGCTCTAGATTATGTAGAGATCTTGGCCCTGCTCTTACCCTTTTTTCTATTTTGTTTAAACACCGCAGTCATGAATTTCCTTGTTGACTCCTCCTTGTCTGATTCTGGGGCTCATGGACCATGGTTGGTCTCTGAGTCCCTTAACGTATGTGGGTACGTGATGCAGCACTTATCCAGGGCAGCGCTCCGGACCTGTCTGCTCAGGGGGATTCAGTCTTTGTACCAAAACAGGTACTGAGCACCAAGTGACGGTGTGATGTTACTGTCATGTGACCACAGCTATGAACTCGGTGTGAGGAATCTTCATTGAAAGTGAGGACACGCATTTGTTGCTCCCAGAATCGTCTTTAAAGCCTTGTCTACGTTTGAGGACCCTAAACACCAAATAACTTGTCTGCAAAGAAACACTAGAAAAGCACTCAGACTAATCAGTGTAATTCATTTTTTTAAATATGGAATTTATTGTCAAATTGGTTTCTGTCAGTGTGAATCATTAACAATGAGGGTTTCAAGGGTGATCTTAAACCCCAATTTTAAAACCTTTATTCTGAAAAAACAAAAAAAGATTTGACAAAATGCCACATGATCTTCATGTGTGAAGTAGAGTTCATGTTAGCGAAAGAAAAAACTCTCTCTCAAATGATAGCAATTAACCTTTAAGTATACAGAGCATCTTACAACACCTTTAGGAGGGAAAATTCTTACTAGTGCATAAGTAAAAAATTGACCCAGTTACCATGTGTTCAAGGAAATGGAAATGTTTTGAGAGTAATACAAAGTTGAAATGAAATGTTAAATTCTTGAGCACTTATTTGAATATTTCACAAATTTGTTATACTAGATGCCTAAAAATAACATAACCTAATTTATTCCCCAAAGGATTAAATTTTCTATTATATACCTGTTTATTAGATTAATATATGACTGCAGTATAATTGATGTATGTCACTTAAAGGCTAACTGTCCTCCTTAACACATAGTCTCTTTAAGTGACTTTACACTAACGTATGTAGTATTGTAGAATCATGACATTTCATCTCTATATTCAGAGTTAGTAATGTTTGTCAGTTCCACAACACTCTAAATTTTTATTAAGGCTTGTAAAAAAGCCACAAATCTTCCATAATGTAATGGGGATTGTGTGTGTTCAGACTACCCCTGCGCGCACCATTCACATTTTGAAAATCAATCTTATTTATAGCTGCAAAAGAAGGAGCTGGTGCTGTTGATGAAGAGGACTTTATTAAAGCATTTGATGACGTACCTGTAGTACAGGTGAGTGAGAATATTCGAGTTTGATTAAAAACAGGTAAGCTTACTCGTCAAATTTTAGTTTTCAGATACATGATATGTGAGGCCCCCTTCTAGGGGAGGTATTTTTACCTCTTAAGACCTACTGCAGGTCTGCACTTGCAGATGAGAGGACATCGGTGCCTTGTATCGCTAAAATGCACAGCAGAAGTGAAGTGATCTTTCAGTAGGGACTGGAGAGAAGTTGCTTGCTTGATCTAGTAGTACGTTTGTGGCTTAGGTCACGTAAATGAAAAAGAAAATCAATGACTAGGTGTGAGAACAAAGAAGCATGCCTAGAAAAATTTTTAAATTTCAAGGACTGCAATGTCTGAAAAGCTATAAAGAACAGATTAATAAAAGCTCAAGTTTATGCCACCTTGATGCTTCATTTAAGTGCCTAACAGACGAAGCAGGGATTACTTATACGTTTGGAGTATGCACATTTTAAGTGCTTTGTGCCTCAGTGTCCTTTGTTGTTGACTGGGGGCTAATAACACTTGTCCTCAGCCTGCATCGAATGTGGTGCTCTGCCTGCGTGAGTCACTTGTTACCTGTTGCCTGGTTGCCATAAGTACCATAAGTCAGATAACCGGCACCATAGGCTCAGCTTGGGTTCAGCCTTACCTTAAGTCCTTGACCTTCCAAGCTTGCATCACTGTTGGTTGATTATTCCCCTACCTACCTTATTAGTAAGATGTAAGCGTAAATGAGAAAGAAGATTTGAAGAGAGTGTTGAAGTTACGTGTAAAATGTGGTATTCTAAATAATACTAAGAGTAATAAAGGCCTTGTGCATCACTGACAATTCCCCAGTCGGCTCCTTTCTCTTCTGTACATGAGATCATCTGTTAAGTTTACGGTGAAGCTGTGCTCAAAGCATGGTTATCTGTACTTGAGCATCAAATCTAGTGGGTATATATTCCCAATGGGAAGGAAGCTCATTCAAAGACAGATGTATCTGGAGGTTATCTCATAAGTCCTTCTGAAAAATGGAATTACTAAGTATTCTTGACTTTCTGTAATTAAAAACTAATCTTTGTTGATTCTGTAAATTTTCTTACATTGGTTGTAAATTAATTTTGCTTACAGATTTATTCCAGCCGAGACCTGGAGGAGTCCATAAACAAGATTAGGGAAATATTATCTGATGACAAGCATGATTGGGAACAAAGAGTAAATGCTGTAAGCCGTTGACTTCATGTGATTACATTTTCATTAGATTTATTTCAATGTTCTAAATACTGAATTATGCAATTGGGGTATAGCTCTGATGAATTTTAAGTAGTAAATGTTTTAAATATAAATCACCATATTTACACTTACCCTTTTAGTAGAGTACCTCATTTCTCTTCCTGTTTCTAAAACGGGCCAACCTGTGCCTTTAAGTATATCCTGTACTTTTAAAAAAGATGTAATGTGGAACGTCTGGAGACAGCCTCCACTCTTGCCTTAGTCCAGATTTAATTGTGACTGTTGGCCAGTAAGTTGGCTTTTCTTAGTGGCATTTTCAGGGTGTGTCCGTCTCTTCCTTTCTTTCTTCCTATCACTTGTTGGAAAGTTCTCTCCCTCTTTAAAAAAGTGGATTAATGAAATGTGAGGGGAGCATTACAGTGAAGGTATATCTTAGGAAAGCTGTTTTACAGCGGTTGGCTGGGCAGGAAGCAAGGCTGTGAAATGACTGCTACGTTCCATTCAAACTCAGACTAACCTTTTAGTAATGATACACTGGAGGATACTATATAAAAGACTGTAGGATCGCTTCTTCCTTCGAGTCATTTAACGGATAGCAGTTGGAGTTGGGTATTGGGGAAGGTAAGCTTTAGGGGAGGAGCAAAAATGTTTACAAGTAAAATATCTATTTTGTAGAATTGTGAGATATACTACATTTAAAACTTTTTACTTGTGATAGGTGGATTTGTTCAGTATGGTAGCGGGTACTGAATTGGCTGAATTCTTTCGGGAAAACTTTTGAGTCAAGTTAACTTTGATGTTGATTTCTCACAGTTGTTGGCTTCAGTTGTTTTATATATCCTGTTTTAAGGATTGTTGTGTGTATCTCTTAATTTTTTCCGTTCCACCAGCTGAAAAAGATCAGATCTTTACTTTTGGCTGGTGCCGCCGAGTACGATAACTTCTTTCAACATCTGCGTCTTTTGGACGGAGCCTTTAAACTATCTGCTAAGGACCTGCGGTCTCAGGTAGTGCGGGAAGCTTGCATCACATTGGGGTAAGGACTGCCACGCTTTAGATTCTCACACATCCTAAAATAGTCTCACTGCAGCGCTTCAGAGATGGTTCGTTGAATGTGCCCAGCAGGTCCCTTTAATGTACCTTCTGACTAGTCTCCAGCACCTATTCCATTTATTCTTCTGTTGGTGCTTTTATAGTATTACAATATTTCCTGCCCAATTACATAAAGTTTGACAGATTTTAAATGTTATTCAGTGACTTACCTCTGAAGCCTCTATTTGAAACTCGAAGCAATTATTATTAATAATTTTAGTATATGTGCTGCCGAAGCGAGCACAATTATTATTAATAATACAGAAAAAAGAAATAATATAAACTTCTGTCTCTTGGCTTTTTCATTGATTTTGCTGGCAGGATATAGCATGATTATCAAAGTTTTTGTTTGTTTCTAGAAGAGTACTGTATCTATAAAGTTACAAGTCAAAGGCAGATAGGACAGTAAAGTTTTACCCTAGCTAAAACTGTATCAGTGTTTGCAGCTGGAACTTCTGTGTTGAAAAGTATGTCAGAATGTCAAAGAAGCAGCAACAGCAAGGAGGTACTGCAGCTGTCTACAGTTTTGGCTGGGATCAGATATTGAAGCGTGTATAATACACGTGAAACGTGAAAGGTTTTTAACAGGGCAAAAGGAAAAGAGGGTGAGGGAGCTCTCTCAGTTCTACACTTAATTGGTATATGACCAATTTGTCTTTTGCTGTTTTTTAAAGAAATTTTTAACGTTATATTTATTTTTGAGAGAGAGAGCGTGCTCACGTGGGGGGAGGGCATCGAGGCGGGGAGGTGGACAGAGGATCCAAAGCAGGCTCCACACTGACGGCAGTGAGCCCGATGCGGGGCTCGAACTCACGAACTGCGAGTGATCGTGACCTGAGTCAAAGTCCGGACCTCAACCGACTGAGCCACCCGGGCGCCCCTGTCTTTTGCTGTTTTAAGACTAATTAGTTGGAAATGATTTATTTAAAAGAAATGAAAGGAACGAGCTCATGGGCTAATGTCTTTTGGCCAAGTCCACAGCATGCACACGGGAAGTGTTTTTAAAGTGTCTTATGTAGACACTTGCCTTTTATCTCTAGATAACTTTAAAGGAAAGCCTTACAGAATGTTAAGAGGTTTATATTGTTTCACTGTTTGCAAGGGATACAGCTACAGTGCAGTGTTCATTTCTTGTTGTAGGCATCTGTCATCAGTTCTGGGAAATAAATTTGACCATGGAGCTGAAGCCATTATGCCAACTATCTTTAATTTAATTCCAAACAGTGCCAAAATTATGGCCACTTCCGGTGTTGTAGCTGTTAGGTTAATCATTCGGGTAAGTATATTTTGGGGCCATACATAGAATAAGCAAGTGGTAATAAATGATGGTTGATAAGCAGTACTAGAGGCATTTTTCATTAGCAACATTATGTACAGTTGGAACCATGTTGTATATACGTATCAGCCTCCCCCCTCCTTAATTATCTATAGGAGTCTTTTTTTTTTTAATACTCCATAATGTGAATTATGAATATGGTGTACCTACTCATGTGTTGATTATTTACTCATCGTTGGCTTTAAATATTTGAATATCTGTATCTGCTTCTGGGGTTACACTTGGTTCTTTACTCCCAGTCATTCCACTTTAGGTATTTGTGTTTGTGGCTTTGTTACTCACCTAAAGTTTTTATTTAATTACTTGTGTTTAAGCCCAGGAACAAGATACTCTTTTCAGGTTTCTAAACACTCATTATTTAAATTTAAATAATTATCCAAGTAATTTATATACACGTTCCCAGTAAAACCTAATAGCTCACAAAGGCTTAAAATGAACATTCTCCACATCACCTTCTCCCCACCTTCAAGTCCCTTTTCCCCAGAGGCAACTCTTGAAACTGGGACGTGGTGATGCTAAAACCTATCCAGAATATTCCTGATTAAATCATTGTGGGTTACTTATTTGTATTATTTTTAGTTCTGTTTGCACTGCCTACTTGAAATATTAAACCCAAAGCCATCATTGAACATTCCCATTGAAACAGCATCAAAACATGTTGCTCTGCTGACCGCTATTGAACTCACTTAGATCTCCACTGCCGGATTATTTAGACTTCCCACCAGTCATTTGTTTTGCTGTTAGATTTATTTACATATCATCGGCTGGTCTGTTCAGGCTCTGTGAATTTTGTCATGGCCTTTGGTAATATCCAGTGAAATTTTTTTTCCTTTTTAAGCTCAGCCACATTCTAATCTGAATATTTATGTGCTTTAGGTAGTTTAGTAATGAAGTGGGTGTCTTAGTTTTTAGTTTTGTATTTTCAGGTGTTCACCTCCGTTTCTGTTCTTCTCTGCAGCACACACACATCCCTAGGCTAATACCTGTCATAACAAGCAACTGTACCTCTAAGTCTGTCGCAGTTAGAAGGTAAATTTTTAAACAGCTTCCTCATTATTTTTGAATTGTTTAAAAAGCAAAATAAGTTCCAAACTTCCGTCCATGGAAACAAATTCATGTTTGAGATGTTAAAATTATTTTAAGATCACTGCAGTAAATGGCTTTGGATTGAGGGATCATGATCTACATAGTCTGGAAAATAAATTTGGACAACCTCCATTATTTTGTGTGTATGTGAGAAAGAGAGGAGAGGGCGGGAGAGAGAGAGAGAACACGTGTGTCTGTGTGTGAGTTTATGAAAGGGGGCTCTGGAGAGAGTGGGGTAGAAGATGGCCTGTACATTTTTTCTAAGATAGTCCCTCTACTTAAATTGTTGGTATACCCCTTCTCTGAATGAAAGTGGTAATTGCACACAAGGAAAAAAAAATTATAAAAATTAACGGTAGTTCTTTACTATTGACATGGGTAGGAGGAGGTATATGTTGTCTCTGTCTTCTGACAGTGATTTCTGAGATTCTGAATCCCAACCAAGAGAGAGACCAACTATCCAGGAGATACCGTAGCTAGCTAGCCCTTTGTTCCCAAGTCCCTGCCTAGTCTTGTGTCCACATGAGCTGCCATAGATCACATCCCAGGAGTAGGGCCTCTTCTAGCTGGGATCTTGGGTTCTTGACTGTTGAGAATCTAATAAAATCTGTGGCCCCTCTTCCCAAGAAAATGTAAACACACAGAATATTTTATGTAGATTTTGAAGGGATTCATGGACACCAGTGGATATTCAGTGGACCGTATCAGGAGCTTCCTAGGGTAAATTCGTGGTTGGCCTGGGCAGCAGTCTCTTGACCACATTCCTGGAGTTCTTTGTCCGATCCTAGCCCAGTGAAAGAGCCCTTCAGTCTAAGCTTGGAACCCAGCTTCCTTTTGCTGCCCGCCATTTCCCTCCTTTTCTGGTATGTCACGTTGGTCCTGCTGGGTTTCCACGGTAGGGGAGCCTGCTAAGCGTGAGGCGGCCCCATAGCCATCTTATTAACAGCTCTGTGAAAGTCATGAGGGAGGAGGGGAATCATCCACCTTTGTAAAGCCAGGAAGGAAGAAATTGGCACCTTCCACTGAAAAAGCTTCATCTCTAACCGCATGGCTCACTTGTATATCACTGAGGAATGCAGTCTACCCTTGACCTGCAGTCCAGCGTCTCCTTCTAGAGATGAGAGGGTGAAGTCAGCAGGAGAGAGCGATGGTAGTGAACTTCAGAACCTGGCAGACTGCAGCTGAAGCATTACCTCTTCCCACTGACTAATCCTCTGACCCGCTGGGAACGAGAGTACCCCTGGGGCAGAGCTGTTCTGGGGGTTCAGTCATTGGGTAAAGGAGTTTGACATCTAGTGTAAGCTTAATAAACGATGCCAGCTGTTAGAATTTGTTGCTGCTGCTGATGTTATTGTCACTATTGTTTTAGGTTTCCAGGAGAAATTCAGAATGTGCAAGGCCAAGGTCCTCTGATGAGGTGAAACGGATGTTTGTTGTAGGATGTTTAGTGTATTAACTGGCAACAAAATACCATCTACTGCGTGCTTAAACAGCAGAAGTGTATTTTCTCACAGTTCTGGAGGCTGGAAGTCTGAGATCAGGGTGCCAGCATGGTTGAGTTCTAATGAGGGTCACTTGCAGCTGGCCGACTTCTTGCTGTGTCTTCACGTGGCGGAGAGAGATCTCATGCTCTCTGGGGTTTCTTCTTGGAAGGGCACCAGCCCAATCATTAGAGCCCCCATCTCATGAACTCGCATGAACCTAATGATCTCCTGAAGACCCCATCTCCAGATATTATCGTGTGGGCATTGGAACATAGGAATTTGGGGAGAACACTGTTCAGTCCACAGAATTGAGCAATTCTGGCCTTTGCTGCTAAACGAAGAGTAACCTACATTCACTGTGACAGTAGAAGTGTCTCCCCCTTAACCACTTTCTGAGTCACACACTCAGATTACTGTTCTTACATTTAGTCAGAGTGTGTATCAGTCAGAACCATGGGTCTTAATGCTGAAAGAAGTAATAGGGACCATCTCGTCCCTTTGCCTTCAGAAAGGTTAGGTCCTTCTGTTAGGTCCTCAGCCTGTACCTAGCTCGGCTTCGTAGAATTTGTAAGAAATGGATCGTACAGTCTCCCTGCCTTTGAGAAATTTATATCGTTAAATAGGGAGATTAAAAACAGTAACTCAGAGCAGTGTAAGAGTGAGTTAACAACACCTGTATCGTGGATTTAGGAATTCAGAGAGCAGTGATTAAAACCAACTGGTATATTCCAGTGACACTTGATAGGCAGGTTGAAAATTGAGTTGCATTTTGAATGATGAGTAGGAGTTGGTAAAGAAAAGAGACGAGTTCTAACCTGATGTGTTTAAATAATGATGTGTTAAACAAAGTCAACATTGATATACTTCTTTGAATGTTAGTCTGAAAAGTGAAAAATAAAACCTAACTTAAAGGTCATATTTTTGATTAAATAGATTGTTCTAACATGCATTTAAGACCAAAATTAGCACCAAAGATGGCTGTATTCACTAAGAGATAGATAAATATAAACATATACACACATGTTAAAGAAAAAAAGAGAGACAAGAAAAATCAGACCAGGAAATGACATGAAGAACGGAGGAGAAGTAGAATAAACATGGCCTAGGTTGGGACCAGTGTGGGGAGAGTGACAGAGGAGAGAGGATGCAGGTATGGGTAAGTGTCCTTCCTTGGAGAAAGTTTGCTTCACAACCAACATGCACACACGCGCAGACACGCACACTGTTGGCAGCTCCAGGACTGGGTTGAATAGCTCTGTGTGGTTCTAAGAAGAGCCCCCTTGTGCTCGTGGCACATGGGAACTGTCCCTCGTCTGTCTTGTTTGCTGGTTTATGTCTTGGTTACCGTTGTTATCTCTAACATCGAGGGTAGGTTTATTAAAGATTTATTGAGTAATTAATTATATGGGTTATTGAGGTTGTGAATTGAGAGGATCATGGGAACGACAGTCTGGTCATTAGAGAAAAATTACCCTCTTACTCGTTTCCTTGAATGAGTTCCTAAGACTACTAAGATTTACCCCCACGGAGATAAAGACCCTGGGCTTTTGACAAGTTCTAAAGAGGTAGGATCCAAAGGAGTGATGTAATCCAAAGGAGATGAGACCAGAGTTGTTTTCGTGCACAAATCAGACCAAGAAAGATTACAAAGGTGAAAAGGCTTGACGAGAAGGGATGTTGAAAGATTAAAGAGAGGAAATTAGATGAGTAGATTAGGGAAAAATCCATTTTAAGCACTACCTAGGATCTTCTTAGGAAAATTTGGAAAGCACTTTGTTTTTCAGGGTATTTTTTACTTTTTTTTCTTTTGTACAAGGCATTCTGTGAAATTAATGCAAGGAGCAATCGCCTGGTTCTGTAATAATGTACGCTGATTTTTTCTTTTTTTTGCACTCGTACATCTTATATTAACATATTATTTGAGGTGGTATAAAAACAAATGACAGTGATAGGCCCTTTTGGTAATGTTGCCACAAGGCTGCGGTTCCTGATTTGAGGGGAACTTTTGTATCCTGTCTCTTCTGTGTCTTGTGTATTTCCTTTCTGATCACAATTGATGCTTGATTACTTTTACTTGCTTAGGTTTTCAGTCACTGTTGATTCCAACTCGATGTTCCATTTTTTGAAGCCCATTAATTAGAAGGAATTTGCCAGTTCTAAAAAGTAGCATGGGAAGAAAAAAAGCTTTTATTTTCACTAACATAAAAATGACCAAATTACATATTCTTTTCTTTACAATCTTTAGGCGCTGTTTTGAATTTTTAGATTTACTTTTACAAGAATGGCAGACACATTCACTGGAACGGTAAGCATTTCTTTGGCTGTTTTTTCCCCTCTGAATTGAATCTTGAGATTTAATGTCTCAACAAGTGGTCCAACCTGCTTTTTTGTAGGAATCAAAGGAATCTAAGCATTTGTTTGCATGGCTACATTTGTTATTTCTACTGATGCGAGGCACTTAATATTGGCAGAAACTTTTAGTGAATTTCATTGATTACAATATTGTGTGCCTAGAGATGTGGACCATTGTGCACCATACCAACTACAAAGCCACAATTAACTTTTTTTTTTTAATTATTTTTTAATTCCTGTGTAGGTAACATACTGTTACATTAGTTTCAGGTGTACAACATAGTGATTCAGTGATTCTATACATTATTCAGTGCTCATCATAAGTGTCCTCTTAATACCCTTCATCTATTTCCCCCATCTCCCTCCCCTCTGACAACCATCAATTTGTTCTCTCTAGTTAAAGAGTCTGTTTTTTAGGGGTTCCTGGGTGGCTCAGTCAGTTAGGCATCTGACTCTTGGTTTTGGTTCAGGTCATGATCTCATGGTTTCATGAGTTCAAGCCCCACATCCAGCTGGCAGCGCACAGCCTGCTTGGGATATTCTCTCTCTCTCTCTCTCTCTCTCTTGGCTGAAGAATTTTTTCTGTCAGCACTTTGAATATATCATGCCACTCCCTTTTGGCTTGCCAAGTTTCTGCTGAAAAATCAACAGATAGCCTTAAGGAGTCTCCCTTGTATGTAACTGTTTTCTTTTATCTTGCTACTTCTAAAATACACTCTTTATCACTTCTTTTTGACTTTTTAATTACTATGTCTTGATGTGAACCTCCTTATGTTATTTTATTGGGGGCTCTTGATACCTCCTGTATCTAGATTTCTGTTTTCTTCCCCAGATTTGGGCAATTTTCAGCTATTATTTCTTCAAATAAATTTTCTAACCCCTTTTCTCTCTTTTCTTCTCTGGGATTCCCTATAATACAAATGTTACTATGCTTGATGGTGCCCTAAGTCTTTTCATTTTTTTTCCTCTCTCCTTTTCAGCTTGATTGCTTCCCATTATTCTGTCCCCAGTTGCTGATTCATTCTTCTGCTCTATCTATTCTACTATTTATTCCCTGTGGTGTATTTTTTAATTCAGTTTTTTGAGCTCTTCATCTCTGATGGGTTCTTTTTAATGTTTTCTTTCTCTTTGTTAATGGTCTCACTGACTTCCTCCACTCTTTTCTCAAGTCCAGTGAGTATCTTTATGACCATTACTTTAAATTCTCTGTTAGGCAGATTACTTACCTCCATTGTGCTTACGTCTCTTGCCTGATTTTGTCTTGTTCTTACACTGGGGACATAGTCCTTTCTCTCCTCATTTTGTCTAACTCTGTGTCTGTTTCTTTGTGTTAGAGAAGTCAGCTGCATCTTCTGCTTTTGAAGGTAGTTGCCTTATGAGGAAGAGGTTCTGTAGTGCCCTGCAGTGCCGTGTCCCCAGTTCACCAGAACCTGGCACTTCAAGGGTGTCTCCATGTGTGTTGTGTGTGCCCTGCTCTTGGGGCTGAGCCGCTTTTCCTTTCAGTCCAGTCGTCTGCATTGGCTCTCTGCCTGTTGTGGGCAGCATTTGATTGCTGTGTTGTTAATGGGCCGGTCCAGGGCCACCTGGGCTTGAGTCACGTCGGACTGGGCATCTGCTAGAGAGGTGGTGGTACCGAGCTGCCGGGCACTTTCCTTGTGTCCTCCCATGAGAAGCTTTCATTAGCGGGTTCATTAGACCAGCTGACTCCAGCCCACTGCTGGGGCCGCAGTCTGGCTGGGTGTGTGCTTATCTTCCTTCTTCCCCTCCTTCCCCAGGACAGGAGTCACATTGCAGAGGTGCTGATCCCTATCAGGGCTGCTTTCCTCCTGCCTGGCTTATGGTACAAGTTTTGCATAGGTTTGCTGTGGGGAGAGACCTGGAACCAAAGGCTTGGCTGGAGAGGGTGTGTCCACAGGAGAAGGCAGACATGCTGTGAGCAAGCTGGGTGGAACGTGTTGGCGCTGAGCTGGTTCCCGCAAGTGTTGGTGTGTCTAGGCAGGGGACCCACTAGCTCCTTTGTGCCTAAGGATTCCTGCCCCCCAGCACATGCTTAGAGATTAGTAAAGAAACGTCCCTCTTGTATACCCCAGGCATTTTTCAAAGTGTTGCTTCTGTGCTGTATCTCTGAGGGGCTGCTGTACTCGTTAAGGGTGGTGCCTCAGTTTCCTGTTTACCTCCTGCTGATTTTTAAAGTTTCAGGTGGTAACCCCATGATTGTAAGAACTCAAGAATTGTGCTCCTCTGGTTTTCATGTGGGTTCTCGTGCCTGGGGTGCGTGGTGTCAGGGTTTGGTCCTCTCCCTTGCGTGCGTCTTGAGTGTCTCTCCCTCTTGGGGAAAGCCGGTGAGCTCGTTTAGCTCCTACCACATCTGTGCCCTTCCTGCCCTCTTCAGGGTGGCCTCCTCTCTACACGTAGCTGTGGAGAGTCTGTCTGCCAATCTACAGGTGGTTTTCTGAGTTATTTCCACAGATGTGGGTGTTACCTAGTTACATCTGTGGGAGGAGGTGATCTTGGGGTCCTCTACTCTGCCATCTTCCCGAGAAGTCAGCCACAATTAACTCCTTATTGCCTCTCAGCCAGCTGCCTGACATTCGTGTCAGTTCCAACCAAGTAAATGTTCCAAGCTGCTCTTTGTAGGCCAGGTGTAACTCTTAGGTCCTTAAAGGAGTTCCACTCATCTGAAGGTTTTCTTTTTGATCCCCCTGTATCAGACACTTAGCAGTTTTCTCTTTATTCAGGTTGATGTGTGGTAAGTTTCACATCATGAAGATAAAAGGCAGGATTATGGCAGAATTCTTAAGAAACAGGTCTCTTAATTTTAAGATTCATTCTTTCCCATTTTTAGTTCCTTTGAATTTCAGGTGCCTGTTACTCTTTCTGCATTACATTTGGAGAGAATAGATGATGATGTTTTGCCACCCATGTTTTCATGTTACTTAGTTTGTCAAGAAGCTTACAGCATACTAATCATTTTACTAGTGGAATTTTAATGAAGTGAGTACTTACGGGAGTCCCATTCTATACTGCAGGGGTCAGAGAGGAAACAAAGCCATCCCTCCCAGAGGTAAAATTTCATCTGCAGAGTTCTTGAATCTAGAGGATAGTCACACATTTTTTCAGTACTTTCTTGTTCTTTAATCTCTTGATAGGCAGTGATAGTTCTAGAATTGAGAGGTGGAAATCGGAATGAGGAATCTGATGTGAGGACCTGTGAGTAGGAACAGTCACGTGTGAAGAACTCAGATCTGGCCTTGTGTATTTGTTCATTCCCCTCCTTGCTTAGTATCCACCACTTAGCAGACACTCGCCAAATACTTACTGAATGAACGAGGCATGAGGCAGATTGGTAACTACTCTTTGTTCTAGGAGACTAATTCATTCCAGCCTTTTTTTCTTTTCTTAAAAAGCTGTTAGACATTCAAAGAGATACTTTACTAATTTCTTCTCTGCTAGGGCAGAATGTAACTAAAGAAAATACCTATTTATAACATTGTTGCATGATTTTATAAAATTATTTCATTTTACACAGTGGAACTTGAAGAAAACATTGTGTTTATAGAAATGTGATGTGGGTAGCCTCCTCATATTAAGGTTATTATTACCTCATGATTTCCGTAGAAACTAGTTCTGACCGTGGAAAAGTAGAGTCTTACTGGTTGGGTTCATAAAAGATGGAGCTAAATAAGTGTGATGTGAAAAAAGTCAGCCATTGTTTAACAAACTCGCCCACAGGGTAGGTAGATAGGGGCAGCTGGTGGAGGGTGGAGGTGGGGGGACCAGGACAGAGGTAGAGGTTAGAGCTGCCGAGAAGGGAGTGCTTGGATTTTCTACTCTGCGTGATAGTTGGCTAACTGGGCACAAAGCCACGATGCCATTTTGTAATTTTCACACCTGATTTCATCTGCATAAAACCACATGTTAATGACGATCACTGCTTTCTCTCCTAAATTTCTAGACACATATCAGTATTAGCCGAAACAATAAAGAAGGGAATACACGATGCTGATTCTGAAGCAAGGATAGAAGCCAGAAAGTAAGTGTTTGTTGTATACCATTTGTTTTTAATTCACTATTTTTATGTTTCAGATGTGTTGTTTAGATTGCCTTATTTTTTTTTAAAATTTTATGTATTTTTGAGAGAGAGACAGACACAGCACAAGCTGAGGGGTGGTGTGGTGCAGAGAGAGCGGGAGATACAGAATCCGAAGCAGGCTCCAGGCTCTGAGCTGTCGGCACCGAGCCTGACGTGGGGCTCCAACCCGTGAACTTTGGGATCATGACCTGAACCAAAGTCAGATGCTTAACCGGCTGAGCCACCCAGGAGCCCCCTAGATTGCCTTATTAAAAATTCGTTAAATGGGGCGCCTGGGTTGCTCAGTTGTTTAAGAGTCTGACTCTTAATTTTGGCTCAGGTCATAATCTCACAGTTTTTGAGATCGAGCCCCACGTCAGACTCTGCACTGACATCCCGGAGCCTACTTAGGATCCTCTCCCTTCTTCTCTTTCTGTCTCTCCTCTGCTAGTGCTCTCCCTCTCAAAATAAATAAATAAAAACTTAAAAAAAAAATTTGTTAAGTTACATGAATAATGTTTTGTTATTCATGACTGTTAAATATGACCCCAAAAGCCTTTTCACAATATTTCTCTATTTTTGTGCTTAGAAGGTTGCTCGGTGCCCAGACCTAAGAGACTGAGTGATATTATTTGAGTATAAACAGGACTGAGGCACACAATAAAATGCTCCTTTTTAAATTTATGAGAAATTATTACATGAATCTGCAAAGCACTTGTTTGCATGCTCAGACTTACTCATTAGGCTCTGTTAAAAGCCAGGTCATAATCCCCAGGGACCTTTTGATTTCCCTTGAAAAATTATGGGCCCTGGGACCCTTCACCTGAGAGGGCATCTTTGCAGGTGTCAGGTGGCTGCTCTGGAAGTGTGAGCGTGGTGAGGGGCAGGCGGGTGATGGGACGCAGTGGGGACGCACACTCACCATCCCACGATCGAGGCAGTTTTGCCATTAGGGCTGGTAACGCTCCCGTCCTGTGGCTGTGGCCGTGCATTCCATGCTCCCCTGGGCAGAATCGTGTCCTTGTGACCCACGGGTCCGATGCTGAGACTTCTCTGTCTCGGGCAGTGTGTAGGTGAGTGCTGTGAATTTTGCACCCGTGGAGTTTTCTCTGTGCCTTCACGGTGCCCGGCTCTTCTCCTTGACACAGGCAGTCTGTTATTCCTTACCTGGAACGTTACTGTTCTATTTAGCTGCACTCGTACATCCTCCTCAAGTCTGTGTTGCTCCGTGACTGCTCCCTCAGTCACGTTCCATTCTCCTGGTTTCTGAGGTCTTTGGAGGACCTCCTGGAATCACTGAAGCGCTTACCATAATCTCAGCTTGGGTAGTTCTTGCCAAAATAAGGGCCCTCGTTAATAGTTGCTCACAACTATTAGGAATGGATTTGTTAGTCACCCGCTTCAGTGGCTTTTATCCTGGCATGTATATTCCCTCCCTGGTTTTTTCTGGTTCTTTAGTCACACTGCAATACAGATTTCAAGTAGCTGCGGGCATCTCTGCGCCTCTCTGTTGTACGTCATCTAAGGCAACTGTAAACACCTCCAGTCGATGAGTGTCGAGCGGCGTGTGGAAAAACTGCCACTGATGAGTGCCCTCCATGTTCTGGGTCTAGTTCTGGGTGTTTAAGCTCCATCTTCTCTAAGGTTCAGCCCTTTAGTTTGCATTTTGTAAATGAGACTCGATTCAGAGAAGTCAGGTAACTTGTCCAGTGTCAGAAGAGCCAGTAAGTTGTGCGGGCAGGACCCATACCCGGCCCCCTTTGTTCACTCTCCCTTCCTGGTCCTGTGTCGCTCCTGGTAGCAGCGACCCGAGGATTCTAGGCCTTGACCGTGTCACGTGGTGGGCTGCAGAGCTGGGCGCAAGCCCCACGTGATCCTGACCATGCGGCACGCTGCGTGTCTTCCCTAGGTGCTACTGGGGTTTCCACAGTCACTTCAGCAGAGAAGCAGAACATTTGTACCACACCTTGGAGTCCTCCTACCAGAAAGCCCTGCAGTCCCACCTGAAGAACTCGGACAGCATCGTGTCTCTGCCGCAGTCCGACCGCTCGTCCTCAAGCTCTCAAGAGAGTCTAAAGTAAGCACTTCAGCCGTGCTTCTCGTTAGTGTGAGCTTTTAGGTTTAAAGGTTTGCTACATGAGAACACAAATGCCAGCTGTGTTTTTATATATACGTGCCTGTGCTAATCTCCCCTTACTTCAGACAGGTTCTGCTACGTAAGATACTGGGGGAAGGGTAAGGAGTAGGGCGCCTCGGTCTCTGCCATAGCCGTGTTTAGTGAAATTTATATGGCAGTCCCAGAATACGGTTTTGGAGTCGAATAAATGAATTCTTGAAAGGGTCTTCTAAGAGAATGTGAATGTTCACTTGGAGACAAGTCTGGAAAGGGAGGGCGTTCAGCACTTGGGAGTGAATGTATTACCGTCCTCGCGCTGTGTTTCTAACTTCTGTCTCTAGCCATGACTTTTCTCTGTATGTCTGGAAGATAGTCCAGTCTATAATGCTAAAGCTTTGTTCAAAACTGGGGATTGATAAGATTGTGGTTGGTCCCAGTTACCTGAGAAATCCTGATAAGTCTGCAATGATTCCTTCATCCTCCTAGTCTCCTGTTGTAGACTGTACTTGTGTGAACGCAGATGGAGTGCTCATTGGATAATAATAAATGCGTGTATACTTTTCAGTCGGCCACTCTCTGCCAAAAGAAGTCCTACCGGGAGTACCACCTCTAGAGGTAAGACTGACGGCCGTGGCCGTGGAGAAGGTGGTCTCGGGGAGGCCTGTTTCTGTGCGGCTCCCAGAGGCTGCTTGGTTGCTGGAAGCCGGTGACCTGCTTGCAGGTGCCCCTCAGGTTTGCAGAGGGCACTCTCGCGGCGCTCCTGCTGGACTGAGTAGAGCCCCGCTGTCCCAGGGGCCGAGGGCTGTGAGGAACCCACGCTGAGGATGCCTTGGGCAGGCGGAAGTGGAGCCCTGTGACCTTTCCTCTCCCACCTCCCTCCAGCATGTGGATCCCTCCCCAAATAGTGCTGCTGCTTTGCTCTGGTCACTTGACAGGAGACTGGGGACAATGGGTGAAGATTTGAGCAACAGCAGCAGTATAGCGGCTGTTCGAGGTGGGAGAGTGGAATGTTCCCCGGGAGCGGGAGAGTGTCTGAGAGTGCATGCCTAGGCCACAGCGTGCAGGAACTATCCACGTGTGGGCGCTTCTTCATGGTCTCACTTCTCACATTACCCAGAGATAGGGTCCATTTCTTTGGGGTTTATAGTCGATCACAAGAAAATAAATGTAATGGGTGTGTGTGCTTGTGGTTCTTCAGCGGTGGCTGAATTCTGTCTTCGGTGACCAGGAGAAACTGTGGTCAGTGTGCACACACTCCAGCCTTCCTTAAAATTTGATAGGAAAAGCCAAACAAGTTGTGACGATGTATGTTTACAGTTCTCGTGTGGTCCTTACTGATGTTTCCTCCTTCCCCACTCAAGCTTCTACGGTCAGCACCAAATCCGTGTCAACGACCGGGTCCCTCCAGCGGTCTCGAAGTGATATTGACGTGAATGCAGCAGCCAGTGCCAAGTCCAAGGTCTCATCGGCCTCGGGTGCTACGCCTTTCAGCTCTGCAGCGGCCTTGCCTCCGGGGTCCTACGCATCCTTAGGTAACCAGACCCCCACCGCCTTTCCCCCGGTTTTGCTGTTTGAGATGACACTTAGCCCTGCTCAGATTTGCTTAGCAAATTACAAAACACCATCATTGAGGAAATTCTCACTGTTGCAGGCCTGATTTTTAAGTATAAGTAGCTCTGTGCATTTCCTGGTGGTTACCAGCCACCCTTTGTTGAGTGTTCCCTTTCTCTGGACGAGTAAGTACCTAGGTGCTCACGTGGTGCGTCACACAGAGCCACCCCTCAGCTTCACTTTCCCCTTCGTGGCAGCCCAGCCAGCGCCTTGTCACCTCCCACATTGCCTCATGACGTGGGTGGGGCAGAGCCAGAACGGTTTCCTGAGGGATTCGCTGAAGACAGTCACTGTGATTCGGTATTTCCCAGTTCGGGAATCTGACCGGAGTGGCCGAGGTGCAGGATTGGGGGGCGAGAGCAAGGGGCATCTCTAGAGAAATGTGGTGGACTTACTGGCCAGCATAACCATATTCCTCAGAAGAGTGCCAGGAGGAGACTGTACCTACTCTTAACAATAGCCCAAAGGACTTTTTGAAACATTATTAAAAAAATTTATATCTGGCAGAATGGTAGGTCAGTTGCTCAGTTTTTTCAGCAAATGAACACCTGTGTGTAGGGCTGATAGTTGACTTCATCTTATTTTTGTTAGAGCAAAGTCGTTCAAGCCAGAACCTGGGGACTCTGGTGGAGACTGAATGCATACAATTAAAATTTCATGAAACATTGAGACTGAATTGGTTCACAAACCGATTCCAAAGTCTGTTCCAAAACTGACGTTCTCAAGGTGTTCCGAGCACGGAGTCACAGGCTAGAGCGCCAAGGGGAGATTACTGGGCTGCCGTTTATTAGCTTGCTGACCTTGAACAGGCCATGCAGTCTCTGCATCTGGTTTCTCTACCTAATTAGTTGTGGAAATCGTCACCCAGCTCAGACACACGAGAGGGATAAATTAAATAATTTAATAAAAGTCCTTTGTAAGCGATTGCCCCGTAAGGTGAAAAAAACGGATTGTGCTAAGCACGTGAGAACGTGAAAGGAGTGTGTTCTGGAATGTTTGTTAAGTCGGTCTTGTTTTCTCTCGGCAAACCCCTCAAACACGGGTACTTTTGATTGGAAAGAAGCCCAGTAAGTGCTCTCCCTTCCCATCGCTTCACTACATTGGAGTGTTTATGACATTAGGTTGGTATGTAGTCATCCAGTAAGGGGGATGTCAGAACAGCTCTCTCCCAGGGTGGGGTAGCTCTGTTCATTTGAGTTCCGTTTTTAAATACGTACCCGTGTTTCAATACATTTGATCCACCTTGAGTATCTGTAGTTAGAATTTGTTTCGCTGCTTGAGAACTTGAGTAAAAACTGTCTTTTAGAGGACTCTGTAGTCTTTGTTTTTTCTGTACATATCTTGGATATTTTAATATGGACCATGTAGACTTCCCTCAGTGCTAGCAAAAGCACCCAGGTCTTTCGGTCTGACGATACAAATGCACCTTTTACAAGCAACTGAGGATACATTTTCAGCCCAGCATTAGCTCTTCAGGTAACAGGGCCTGAATATTCCCACTCTCTCAGCATTTCTGAGAACCCTGCCTCCACTTGCTTCGTGTCCAATACCACAACACAACAAAAAACCTGGGAAGTTGAGCATAATCCTACTGAGAAATTGTTAACGATGACTACTTAGGTCGGCACATTATATCCGTGTGGAAGTGTAGCATTAAAGCTGACGATCCTTTTCCGAACTTCTAGAGTCCAGACACATGAGGGAAGATATGGAGTCCGTAGGCCATGACTCAGGTACCCTGCTGTACAGCTTCTGCCGCTCACCGTGTAGTTGGGTAGGCGTCATTGCTAGAGCTAGCTTCTCTCAGCTTCCTCTCTGCCTCTGTTCTTTGGGGGACTCTTCAGTACTTTAGCTTTTGGTTCCCCCCCCGCCCTTATTCTGCTGGTACTTGGTTCTAAGAAAAAGAAACTCTGAGAGGATGAGGGTTGGCTAAAACAAAAGCCCAACAGTGTATCAACTGAGGCGCTACCCTGGGTTGACATTTTTTAGCTTGTTTTCCAAAAGCAAAAGCAACATTCTTCTAAGCCGATTTTAATCGGAGGCACACGTACTTGCTTCAGAATCTGCTTTGCTGTTGAACTTGTTTCTTTTTTGATTTTATTTTAAATTGTACTTCTGCTTTTTTAGTAGCTAATAACATTCTGCTTTTTAATTTTTTTTTTTTAATGTTACTAACTGTTCCCTGTTATCCCCTCCCTTGTTTTTTAATTTGCTTAAAGACGGTACTTCCACTAAAGCGGAGGGTAAGCGGTTTGTTTCTGTGACTGGGGTGTGTCTCGCCTTCACCCGTCCTCTGTGCTCACTGAGTGTTGCCTGGTGCCCACTCGCCCCCACCGAGGTCCCTGCATGACGCATTGCACGCTCCCTCCGCTCTTCTTCATTCTGTCTCCCTGCCTCTCTGCCTCCCCCCTACCTGAGTTCTCCTCGCCCTCCTTGTCCTGTCGTGGTTCTGGTGAATCTGTCACTCGTGTGCTGTCCGTGGTTTCTGGCGCCCGGCCTGCCCCAGGGAGGAGCCTTGTCCGGGTGCTGAGTGCTGCCGTGCCCGGGGGCTACTGCTCTCAGATCTTGGTATTTCCGAAGCACCCCCTTCGCAGCTTTCATTCCCTTCTCTTTCTTCCTCTCTTTACCTTTGTGCTTCTGTGGGCCTCTCCTGTTTTGAAAATAAATTCAGTGTCATTTACTTAGGTCAAAAGGCCGGTAAAGGTTTTCTACCAGGTAATTGATCGAAATTTTTAAAAAATAACTTTTCTCTTTCCTATAGATGCTACTGAGTCACGTGATGTCATTTTTATTTGTATCACTGACACATACCCGTTCATTCGTTGACCCTCAGTCTTCCCCTCATCAACCGTGTATTAAATGCCTTCCATGTATTAAATGTGTCACGTTCTGCGCTCCACACGGGCTCTGGCATGGTGAATGAAACACACACATCCAGATCCCCTTTGGTTTCTTTTTATGCCATTCTTCGGAAGTTTTCTCCTGATTTTGCATTGTCTTTTGACTTTAAGACATAACCATTTTGGCCTGTCTAGCTCTTGGATTAGCACATGCTAGGCTACACCATCCCTTTGTGCAGCCTCTACCCGGAGAGCAGGATAATGCCTCAAATCATCGAAATTTAGAGGAACCTCATGTGCTTAAGATAGTGGCTTAGACCCACCAACCCTCAGCCTGAGATTTAACACTTAGCAGTTGCTAGTTTACTGTCATACCTTATTTAGCAGCTCCAAAAGGCTAGCCTGCAGTGGGTTGGCTTTTATCCTTATGTGTGCAGCTCAGAGCACTTTTAATCAATACACTACTTCTTCAGGGACTCATAAAGGAAAAACTCGGAATGGAATTTTTTTTAAAGATGGGCATAGTCCCAAGGTCAGTGTTCTTCAAACTTACCTCATAAAAATTACCTGCAACGTACTAAAGAAACAGAGTCCTGGGTCCTTCCCCCTGAAAATTCGGATCAAGTTTGGAAGGGGCAACAGAATCTGAATTTTCAGTAAGCCCCAGTCAGTGGTGGTTCTTTGGGTTGGACAAGTGTGTGAGGTGAAAAGTTTCCCAGGTGAAAGTGGACAAGAAGCCTCTGTCACAGTGAGGACCTCCTTTGTGAGAGCAGACGACAGAGGGCTGGCGGTGACTTCATTTTTTAGCCTGCAACGAGTGATCTTACATTTCTCCTTCCCAGCGACATGATCGTACGTATTTATCCTCGGCCTAGGTGGAAGAGAGGCGGAGGGTGGAATTCTGTAATGTAGATGAAGTGGAAAGTGAAGATGTTTCAAGGGGGTTGTATTTTTTTTCCAGATGCTCTAATTTTATATGCCTGTGTGATAAGACTTGAAATCAGCCTGCTGTTCTCCCCAGCGCTAGGAATTTTTCACTTTTATTTCTTTTTATCAGTTTTCTTTTTACCAGTGCAGAGCAAGGTCAGGAGATTACCTACTCCATTATTGTGCAGGAGACCAAGAACGAGGAGTCTCCTTCTGGTTCCCCTTCCAGTAGAAGTGGGAGAATGAGATGGGGGCCTTCGTTGTAGACGGTTCAGAATCTGACGGAAGACAAGCTTAGTGAGGGGAGCCGGTGAGCCTTTTTCTCTGTGTCCCAGGGCTGTGCAGGCTGTTGAGAGCCGGACATCAGTGCCTCGGGCTTGGAGTGCCCGTGAGACGGGAAGGACACAGTGCTGGTGGGCCGCAGACTCCAGCGCTACAGACGCCCTGGCTGTTTGAGCAGTGAGGCCCAGTGGTGGTTCTCAAAAGAGCTGCACACAGATATTAGAAAAAGGCAGCAGTAAATATCACGCTGGGCCTGAGTTTCCTATCTGAATTTTTGGAATCATTGTGGTCCTTTTTAAAATTTGTTAGGGGCGCCTGGGTGGCGCAGTCGGTTAAGCGTCCGACTTCAGCCAGGTCACGATCTCGCGGTCCGTGAGTTCGAGCCCCGCGTCAGGCTCTGGGCGGATGGCTCGGAGCCTGGAGCCTGTTTCGATTCTGTGTCTCCCTCTCTCTCTGCCCCTCCCCCGTTCATGCTCTGTCTCTCTCTGTCCCAAAAATAAATAAAAACGTTGAAAAAAAAATTTTTTTTAAATTTGTTAATAAGCCTATGAAATTATTTTCCTGTCTAGCTCCCAGAGCAAGAAGGGACAAGTGCTTTCATCATTAGGAGACAAAGCTATGACTTGGAATCAATAGTTGGATGCTCTAAATTCAAAATTCAGATAATGCATTTGAATTCCAGCAACTTTGTTAGTGTGGGAATGGAGAAAAATACATCTACTTGGGAGGATTTTTTTTAATCATACACATCAAGTAGCCTTTCTCACGTTTATAACTAGTCAGAAAACATTTTTGGGGAAGAGCCCACAGAACCTCATCTTCTGGACAAAAGTTTATTTCCCCATCACGTTTGAATAATCTGGGGGATTTTAGAAAGCAGCATTCATGTCATTGGTTTTGGCGCTCGTGGGATGAGTCTGTGATGAGATGCTACAGTTATGGTAAATGAGTACATTCCCATCTACTACTGTTTTTTGTGGTTGTTTGTTTTTGGGTTTTGGGAGGACTTTTTGTTTTAGCTATTGTACTTTGGAAATGCCTTGTTCATATTTTTTTCCCAGAACACATACCTTTAAATGAAAAGTCATCAGGCTCCAATGGCTCCAATGAGTGGGAGCTGATGACTTATTGATCGTTTCAGAGGATAGATGATCCGATGTTATTAAGTCAAAGGCCATGCTTAACTACCAGTGATTTTAAGATTATAGAATAAAAGGGATGTAGCCTTGTTTGCTCTTTAGGAAAGGGACTTTAAATTTTAGTTCAGTTTCATTGGAAAATCAAACATTTGGTATCGCTTATATATTTATTCCAAGAACTCTGACTTCCAAGTGATTGGCTTTTTTACACAATGAAAAAAATATGTGTTTGTCTATTGGAGTAAAAGAGTGCTAAGATTCTTTTAGTTTTATCGGTAAAAAATATGAGGAGAGTTGTTCCTTTGGGAGAAGTGCTTGTAGGTAAGAGAATTTAGAAGTGGTCAACTTCCCAAATTTTGATTTTATCAAAAATACCACTTATGAATAAGTTGAGGTCGGTTTAATTATGCCTGGAAGCTGTGAGTTGTAAAATGGATACATATGCCAGAATGCCCCTGTGTGATGATGGAGATTTACCTAGAAGACCTTTCAATCTGGATAACCTCTAAATTGAGAATTGCCTGAAATTTTGCAACTATCATAAGGGGGACAGAAACCCTAGTGACATGAGACTATCTGATAGGTGATTTTTTTTTTTTTAATGTTTGTTTACTTTGAGGAAGAGCGTGTGTGAAGTGCACGCATGCAAGCAGGGTGAGAGAGAGAGAGGGAGAGAGAGAATCCCAAGCAGGCTCTGTGCTCAGAGTGCACACGGACATGGGGCTCCATCTCACAATCCGTGAAATCACGAATTGAGCTGAAATCAGGAGTCGGAGTCCCAACCAACTAAGCCATACAGACCCCCCTGATCATGATTGTTTAATTGCCTTGGACTAAATGTAGGAAAACCATGCCTGCAAGTTAAACCGGGTGCACAGGTTTTGTTTCCCATTTTGAGGGCTCTTCTGGAAGAATGGAAGTGTGATGGAAAGGAATTCTCCAGCAGCTTTATTAAAAAGCCACTCAGTATGGCTGTTCTGTTTCACATATTCCATGAAAGTCAAAGGCTGTCCTCCTCCAATTCTTTGTTTTCCTCTAGGTCTGCTTTTCTTGGGGTGGGTGAGTTTGTTTGTTGTCCAGCTCCAGAACTTTTTTTCTGTTGGACAGTTCTCTATTAAACTCTTCTTTTTCATTTTATTTAAAATTATTATTCTTATTATTTTATTTTAGAGAGAGTGCAGGAGGAGGAGAGGGGCAGACACACACACACACACACACACAGAGGAGAGAGAGAGAGAGAGAGAGAGAGAGAGAGAGAGAGAGGGAATCTCAACCAGGCTTCATGCTCAGCACAGAGCCCAACACGGGGCTTGATCCCACAACCCTGGGTTCATGACCTGAGCTGAAATCAAGAGCCGGATGATGGACTGACTGAGGCACCTGGGTGCCTCTATCTCTTATTTCTGTCTATCTTAACATTATTTTTCTTCCATGTCGATTCACTCTCTGTCTCTGTCATAACACAGTATGAATGAACATGAATGTCAATAACAGGTCATAATGTAGAAGTGTAGTTTTACTCTTCGTTGCATTTATTGAATAGACTTTGTTTTTCTTAAAGACCAAAGGGTATTTTGTATCATCTCTTTATAAGATCATCAATTAATACAGTGGACCAAATGAACCGACAGCCTTCTCTTTACAAAAGAAATCTGTATCTGAATACAACACAAAAAAGGCCCTTTTAATTCCCTGAAATTGATTTTAAGGGTGCCCTGAGGTCTTAGTGACTCATGTGAGTCCCTGGGACAGATGGAATCAAGCCGCTGTGTTCCCCCAGGTGACAGGTAAGGTTGGTGTTGAGGCAGCATTGTCAAGGTGCTATAAATCCATGACAAGGTGGGCTAGGAGCAAAACCTCTTTATCTTCAGGTTGACATGGTAGCTCTTGACTCTGCTTTAGGTAGGGGAAAAAAACCAGCCCCCCAATTTGTAACTGAGCTCTGTTCTCCTGCAAGCTGTACCTTCAGTTTTTATTATCTGTGGTGTCTGATGAAGTAAAGTGGTCTGCGTTTCTAGCCCTCAAGGGCGCCTGACAGGAACGGTGAACTTCTACAGAGGAAGACCCTCAAATCTGGTTCCTTGGGGTTCCCACAGATTAAAACCTGCCAAGTGTGAGCTCTTACACTATAAGTGCATCTATAATGAGTGAGAAGCAGCAGAGAAAAAGAATACAAACATACTTAAAACAAAATTTTTTTTTATTTAATTTTTTATTTTTTTAAATTTACATCCAAATTAGTTAGTATATAGTGCAACAATGATTTCAGGAGTAGATTCCTTAGTGCCCCTTACCCACAAAAAAATTTTTTTTTTCTTAATGTTTATATATTTTTGAGAGAGAGAGGGAAACAGAGTACGAAAGGGAGAGGGGCAGAGAGAGAGGGAGACACAGAATCCAAAGCAGGCTCCAGGCTCTGAGCTGTCAGCACAGAGCCCGATGCAGGGCTTGAACCCACAGACTGACCTGAGCCGAAGCCAGGCACTCAACTGACTGAGCCACACAGGCACCCCAAGAATACAAACATATTTAGTCCTTCAAGACTTAAGGACCTTTTATGTAATATGAAATAATTAAATGTTAAAGAGAAATAAGAATTTTTTTTTTTAGCATTATGTAGAATTGAGTAGTCTGAATGATCCTCCTTGTTGAGGACACATCACTGATGTGGAATAAAAACAGTGAATCCCCAGACCTAAGCAGAAACAGAAACCCTAGCAGGTGAGGGTCCAAGCTGGCTTGTACCTTGAGGTCTTTGACTGAATGTCAGAGATTTGGGGCATTTACTGCAATGGGTATGCAGGACATGGGAGGACAGGAGGTGAAGGACAGACCCAAGACCTGACCATCACTGGTGTCCAGGAAGTTAACTCAATCTTTATACTGGCTACAGGGGGAAAGTAATCTTCCCTGATAATTTGCAACCGTAAATTACACCTTCAGACAGTTTTTTGATCAGAATTTACACTGTGGTCTTTGTGATCCGAAAAACCCAAATAGATAAATGATATTAAAGTGGCTGTGGATTGCTTGTGTCCACAGGACACTAGCAGGAGCAAACATTAATCCTCTTTGGAAGAATTCAACTTCAATCTGGATCTTAAAGAATTCCTATAAGGTTCCAAGAAAAGGAATCCTTTCATTTCACGAAATTAAAAAAAAATTTGGAAAGACAAGCAAAAGGAGCTGTAGACTATAAAGAATGACCAAGTAGGTTTTGAAGAATAGTTGGATCTTCTGAAAATGAAAATATAGTAAACTGTTAAAACCAACAACTCAGTGGATAAGTTGAGCAGCAGAATCCATGTAGATGAAGGGAGAACTCCTGAACTCAAGACAGGAAGTGCTGTCCAGAGCACAGCGCAGAAGGGGAGAGTTGTGAAATGTGACAGAGACATCAAGTCACGTGGAAGACAGTAAAGACATTTAACAGAGAACGGGACAGAGGCATCTGAAGAGGTGGTAGCTGAGAGTTCTCCAGAATCGGTGAAAGACACTAAACCACAGACTCAGATAACCCAGCAAATCCCAAGCAAGGCAGATGGTGACACCACAGCTTGAGGAAGAAGGTAATAGAAGCAGCCAGAGGGACCAAGAGACTACCCACAAAAGAAAGCCAGGGTTTACATACAAATAAAACTGGGAACATCTGGATGAGATGGATGGAGCATGCCACCGTCCACGTCCTGCTTCTGATTGTCCCCCGCAGTTTTGCAAGATGCTGCCATAGCGGGAAACTGGGCTAAGAGCACACGGGCTCTTTTTGTATTCCATTTTATAGCTGCATGTGAGGCTACAATTGCCTCAAAGTAAAAAGTTTAATTTGAAAAGGGACGGCTTTTCAAACTCCCATCTCCCCAAAAGTATGATTTAATTGAAGTTGTGTTTTTAGTAATGTTATTTGAGTCTATGAGACCATTATCTTAGGAGATAGTAAATCATATCCTTAAAAAATTAAAAGATGGGGAGCCCGGGTGGCTCAGTCGGTTGAGCGTCTCACTTCAGCTCAGGTTGTGATCTCACAGCTTGTGAGTTCGAGCCCTGTGTCAGGCTCTGAGCTGAGCCTGTTTCAGATTCTGTGTCTCCCTCTCTCTCCCTCCCCCAGCTCATACTGTGTCTCTCTCAGAACTAAATAAACATAAAAAAAAATTTTTTTAATTAAGGCAAAAGAAGGAAACAACAGACTTAAAGGAAAATGAAAAATCAAAACAAGTAGCCATGCATATAAAATAGTAAAAATAAGCTCAGATCAGCTACACTTTCCAGTTAAAATAGAAGGTTTGTTAGACTCCGTTGTTGTTGTTGTTGTTGTTGTTTTAAATGTTTATTTTTGAGAGAGAGTGTGTGTGCAGACAGGGGAGGGGCAGAGAGAAATGGGGACAGGATCTGAAGTGGGTTCAGCACTGACAGCAGAGAGCCTGATGCAGGGCTCAAACGCACAAACTGTGAGATCATGACCTGAATCAAAGTAAGCCGCTTAACTGACTGAGCCACCCAGGCACTCCAGGCTGGATTTTTTTTATTTTATTCACTTGAAAAAAATTTTTTTAATGTTTATTTATTTTTAAGAGAGAGAGACAGAGCATGATCAGGGGAGGGGCAGACAGAGAGGGAGACACAGAATCCGAAGCAGGCTCCAGGCTCTGAGCTGTCAGCACAGAGCCCAACGCGGGGCTCGAACTCACGGACCACAAGATCATGACATGAGCTGAAGTCAGATGCTTAACCGACTGAGCCACCCAGGCGTCCCAACTTGATTGTTTTTAAAGATCCAGCTATGTGATAATTAAAGGGACAAATCTAAAATACAAGGCTGCAGATAGAGTAAAAGACAAAGAATAAGAAATATGTAAAAGAAAGCTGTTGAAGATCTATTAATAACAAACAGAAAATAAAGCAAAACCTTTACAAAGGTGGATTGCTATGTAATAAAAAATGAGTAAGTGGCAGAGATGTAATTATCCTGTTTTTATGGGTCTAATAAAAATAGCCTACAAATATATAAAGAAAACATTTGCAAATTCTCCTTTGGAGTGAACGATATGTAAAAATATAAATTTCTAATAGGTAATACATTTATGTGGTTCAAAACTCAGAAAATAGGAAGAGGTATACAGTTAAAAGTCCCCCTCCCATCCTTTCATTTGCCTAGTTATCACGTCTTTCCCTTCAACCCTAGTCTTACAACTTGTAGTTTCATTTTTGTTCAGTTTCTTTGCAGATAGAAGCAATACAAAAATTGTATTTTCTCCTTTTAAAACAAGAAAGGTAGCATATTTACTATTCTGCATTTTCACTTATGTATCTTCGTATTAGAGAGGACTTTCCATATTAGAGAGGACCTCGTCATTCTTGATTACCACTGTACTGCATTCTGCTATTACCTTAACCATCCAGTTCCCTATTGACCGACATTGGAGTTACCTCCAGACTTCTGCTATTACAAGTAACATTGCCATGAATAAACTTTTATATACATCCTTTTGCATGTTTGCAAGCATATTTGATAGGATTATTTGCCAAAAGTGGAATTACTGGATTAGGAAGCACATGCATTTGTAATTGTGATAGATATTGCCAAGTAGTTTTCTGTAGGGGCCACATTAATTTCCACTCCTCAATGAAGGAGAGTGCCTCTCTTTTTACACACCAGAATATTAGCATATTCTTAGATTTTTGCCAGTCTGATAGGTGATAAATGGCATTCTCAGTGTCATTTTAATTTTGTTTTCTTACAAGTGAGCCTGAACAATATTTCATACACTTAAGAGCCATTTCTATTGCCTGTTAACTGTCTGTTCCTAGACTTTGTCCATTCTATATTGGGTTGTGCCAGTGGTGTGCTGGAGCTGTCTTGAACTAGTTCATGACAGCTAATTGTTAAATTTTCAGGCATTTTGTAATCTGGTTGATTTCATGTCAGTAGCCTGAACTTGGCCTGGGAATATTGACACCAGGGAAATTGGAAAACACAAATCAGTGAGGAATCCTCTCCCACAGCCAATTGTTACACATTTACCAGCACACTACTGGTTGGTGGACTTCTTACAACTTTTTATACGTTAAAGAAATTAACCCTTTGTAATATGAATTGCAAGTAATTTTTCCCAATTTAACTTGCTCATTATTTTCTTGTCATGTTGAGGTTTTACAAAATAAGTAGTCAGATTTACCTATCTTTGATTCTAATGGCTTTCATAGCTAGAATGGACTTTTCCACTGCAAATTACAAAGGATTTCTCCCATGTTTTCTTTTAGAACTTTTATGGTTTCATGTTTTACATTCTAACCTTAGGTTCATTTGCTGTTTTTCTTAGTGTAAAGAGTGAATGTGAAATATGGATCCAACTTATTTTTCCAAAGCAAAGCATTAGCAAATAAGATCTAGTAATGTGTTTTTTTAAATCAACATATTATGTTGAACTATATCAGTCCTTACGGAATGAAGCAAAAGCAGTACTTGGAGGAATATTCATAGCCTTAAGGTTATATTCGAAGAGAGTGATTTAGGAGTTTCTTTCCAATTTGTTAGAAAAAGAACAGAATAAACCCAAAGGAGAGTAGGAAGGAAATAATAAAGATAAGAGTACAAGTTAATGAAATAGGAATTAAACATTCACTTGACAGGATAAAGAAATGCAAATTGTATGAGGCATTGGAGAATCACAGTCTTCCATACATTCTGAGAAGAAAAAGTGGGAATACTTCTTCACTCATTTAATGCAGCCTTTAGTAATAAACCAGAGAAGGTACAGTCAAGACATCCTGTGTATGTGAGTGTGTACATCGTGAGTGTGGGGGTTTAGCTCAGGTTTCAGAGCTTAGAAACTTCCTGATGGAGCTCAGCACATTTAGGAGAATCCTTTTATCTCAGAAGATGCATGGAAAGCATCAAAAAAAAAAAAAAAATTACAAACATTTTGGCAAATTCTTAGCAATTAGGAATAGAAAGGAGTTTTCTTAGCATGTTGAAATACCATACTTTTTGTGAAATTCCAGATTTTTTTTTTTTAATGTGGCTTAAAGGAACAAATCCTACCCATGTGGGCGTGGACTACATGTCCTAAGACAGCAGGATAAAGGCAGAGAAATGAAGGGGTAGAGTTTTAAGGGGAAAAAACTGAAGTCTTATTTGTAGATGGTGTTCTATTTAGATAACCCCAAATGATCTACGTACAAGTTAGTAAAATTAACACAAGTTTAGCAGGGTTCCCAGAATTAAGATCAAAATACAAAGATTAATTCATATTTGTCAAGAAGTTAGAAAATATAATTTAATAACATATTTATGTGTCATCAAAATAAGGCACCTTTGAATAAGTCTGTAAAAATTGAGTAAGACTTTAAAGTGAAATAAGTAAAGGAAAAAAAACATAGAAATATCAATATCATAAAGCTGTCTCCTTTCCTCCCCAAATTAACCTTGCATTCCACATAATGCCAGTTAAGATTTCAACAGAGGCCATTTTAACCTGTATCTTTATAAGCACTTGGAAGAGAGCAAAGGGCCTTAGGAAAAAGTGGGTTGATTTTCTCTGCCAATTAGCAAGATTTTTTTTTTTTTTTAATGCTAATACTAACATTGTGACGTTTACTGGTGTAGACACGCACATCAACGGGACAGACTAGAGAATTGAGAAACAAGTCCACACATGTATTTTAAGTACTTGGTAAATGACAAAGACAGCTTTGTAGGTCAGTAAGAAAGGGGGTAAGAAAGTTCATTTGGACACTGGTTAGTAATATGGAAAAAATAAAGTGGATCTTCCCTGTACCTCCTAGAGAAGAATCAATTCCATAAGTGACCTCACAAATAAAATGTTAAGCGAAACAGTAAGTTTTAGAAACATACATACCTTATGATATAATTAAAAGCATTTTAATATATAAAACGATGCCATCTGTTGCTTGGTTATGCAACTAAATGTATTAAAAGTTTAAAGAAATGCTAGAGGATGATGAATGCTAGGTTTAGGATCAGGTTACCAAATGTTGGAAGAAGGTAGGGGGTACAGGGACACCAGCAAAGATTTGTATGTTTTAAGCTGAATGGGTATGGATGTTCACTTAAAATATGTTTTTTGTGACCTAAAGATTTTGTAGTAAATTTGAAATAGGAAGTGAGATTCAGTTGGTTTTCATGTTGATGTTGCCTTGGTGACCCCCTTGATTCAGTGTGGTTACTTCCTCACTCAGGTTGGCCAGCCAGTTGGCCAGGCAGGCACAGGTAGCTAAACTAGTGGTGTGACCTTAGACAAATTAATTAATCCCCATTTCTCAGTTTCCTCATCTGTAAAATGGGAATAATGATATGTTCTTATGAGGATTCCGAGTTCACATACATACAGCTCTTAATATAATACCATATAATAGCTGTTAGTACAGTTTCTAGAATTTGTGTGTTTTTACTTAAACTGCTGTTAAAAGCCATGGATTCCTTCTAGTTTCAATTTTTTTTTCTTAATGTAGTACTTTTATTGCTCCTCCCCTCCCTTCTTGAACCTTGTTCAAGCCTTAGGGTTTGTTTTTCTGGATTACTGTTCTGCAAGCTTTCTCCGATGATGAGGTATAAGTGGTTTTGAACAATGTAAGATGCCAACGTGAGTTCCATTGGTTTGTGTTTTCCGTATCGGACTGCTGTTCTTTTTTTTATTCATGTTTTTTTTTTTTTAATTTACATACAAGCATATAGTGCAACGATGATTTCAGGAGTAGTTTCCTTAATGCCCCTTACCATTGTAGCCCACACTCTCTCCCACAGTCCCTCCAGCAACCCTCTGTTCTCCATATTTTAATAGACTGCTGTTCTGATTGAATTACGCCAGGAGAGACATTTTCTGCCTCCTCTGAAACCAAAGAAACCCTGAATTTCAAAAAGTTTAATCTCTAATCATACTAGTCTGATCATCAATGATTTTGCATTTCTGAATTCATTTTTGTTTTTATGGTTTCATGGTTTAATAGTGGGAGTTAACAGATTGCTTTACTTACAATAGCAAATTTTTTTCATACCTGCCTATGACATTGCGTTATTTTTAGGTGGTGTTTCTCTAGGTACTCCTAATATTGATTCTGCCTTCTTCATCTTTTGCAGCCTAGAAACTTGTTGGCATACATGCTTTAAAATAGAAGTTTATTGCTACCTGTCAAAACCTATTTATTCTCCAGGGTACTGTAGCTTTTGTTGCTTGCTGAGTTTTAAGGGTTTTTTTGGTGTGTCTGTGTGTTTGCATTTATTCTTTTTTCTGTAGTATTTTTCTTAAGATGACTGCTCATATTTTCTGCTTTTGAAAATTTGACAGGTTTGTAGATGATAAACTAGAAAATGTCATGTGTAAAAAATTGGGGGAAAAAGTCCTCAAATAGCTGTCATCTCCTCATCTGAAAATATAATATGCTAGAATAACAAAAACAGAAGCACCTTCCGGGTTCATGACTTACTCTCAGGATTAACTAACATATCTGTAGAACTTCTGGGTGCCGGTCAAATACACGGGCGTGCACACAGGGCAATGGGTGAGGACTGCTCGTGAGGAAGACCCGCGCCCCCTGTAGGTGGCGCCGTCGGTGCCTCTTGTTCGTGGTGTGGGTTGCGTTCTTGAGTAGGTCACACTGATTGAAAACATTATGGAAACCCCGTTTTTGCTGCACATCCTCCAGGTCGGATCCGCACGAGACGGCAGAGCTCCGGGAGTGCCACCAGTGTCGCCACCACACCTGATAACCGAGGCCGCAGTCGCGCCAAAGTGGTTTCACAGTCCCAGCGTAAGAAGTATATTTTATACTCTCTGTTGTGTCAGTTTTGTTCAATCAGCTCACTCTACAGTTGAAAGATTTATAATATTTTCAGTACTTCAGGAGAAAACCACATCTGTGTGGCTGTAAGATACCGTGAGTAGTCTTGATGTTCGTTGAGTAAGCTCACAAAATGGAGTATTCAAGTGTACTTTTGTCTCCTTGCCAGGTGATTTAAATTTTGTCTTATTAAGCATTAATGATTAAAATGTGGTTTCTCTGCCTTTCCTCAAGCATCTCAAATTGAGATAAATCTGGGCTATGACCCATTTAACTGTCGATAAGGACTCCCTCTGATATAATTTAAGAGCAGTACCTGGGGATTATTTTAATGTGGAGTTCTCTTTCGAGTGGTAATAAGCAAATCCATTAACAGCTGTCCCCTTTAACCCTCTGTTCTAACATTTGCAGCCTGCTCCTCTCTTCCTGCCAGCGTAGGCCCCGCTTTGCCCAGCTACCCTCGCTTCCGTTACTGCGTGTCTGTACGTGTCGAGTCACTTGGCTTGCTAGCATCAGCCACGAAAGCAGCCGTAGATGGAAGGAATGTATTCAGATCGCTCTTAGGAACCACCCTGGTGTCTCACTCCCCAGCCACACTTGGCTTTTGAGTCTCCCACTCCCTCTGTGCGCGTGTAGAGTAGTGCTGGGGGTCCGAGTTCTCCTGGGCAGGATGAGTGTGGCCGAGAAAGGCTCTCCTTCCCCGGGAGCTGCACACAGGCCCTCAGCACAGCACTGTCTAGTAGATGTGTGTCTGCTTCCTTCATGGCCCGAGGAGCTGTCTGGTTTGTGTCAAGAATATTCCATCTGTGGCCAAACCTTCGGTTCTCCTTAGTATTTAGAATGCCTTTCTCAGCTTTCTCAGCTCCTTGTGAATACTCCCATGTCCCTCTGGTAACTCCAGGCCTCGTGTTAAACAAGCGTATCTCCTTTCTGAAAAGAAAAGTAGAATGTCAGTCATACATTCCTGCCAGGATTGTCTGAAGCAGAAGCCCACGCATCTGGCGTATCACAACGTACAACACGACACGGATTGTACAGCTGTGGCCCAGCAGCTTCTACCTTGGGAACAATATCCAGGCTCTGGTTATTCTCTTGAACCCTAGCGATGCCTGGAGTCACAGATGGATCTGATACTCTGGTCATGAGTCAGGTCTTCTTACAGAGAAATTTTTCTTGACAAAAGATACTCAAGACTCCATATTGAGATAGTATGTTAAGATTGAATTTAATAAAAAATGTTCTTTAGCTGTGAAGTGTTATTTCCTTTCTTGGAGTGAGGTTGGATAGTACTTTACAGTTCTCGGTGTCTGCTATTTATTGCCATTGGCCTCTGCAGGGATTCCTGCCCCTAGCCTGGCTCCTCTGCTTAGCAGGTGGTGAAGATGACGTTCTTGCAGAGGAATTTTCTATAGTCTCGATGATTAGAGCTTCCGTTCCTCAGTCTTATAGAAATACTGCACTCTGTCTTGGGGCTCCACTTTAAAAGTCTTCAGTTTCATTTTACTCACCGAATTCCCCTCCTAGGAAGGGAGACAACACCAGCAAATGATCAAGGCTGGACCTCAAGCTTAGTCATATAAATTAAGTATTTTTTAAACAGTTATTTTAATAGGAAGTAAATATGAGCATATTTATATGTTTTACAAATGTAGGTATACTTAGCATTCATAGTGCCAGTAGAGTACTAAGTAGATTTCGTTAACATTAGATTTAGGGCCCTTAAGAGTTAACAAGCATATTTTAAATATTTGAGGACTTAAGTATGTGAAAATTAATGTTTTAATATTTGAGGATTTGGCATAGGACATTCAGGTGAAACTAGTTAATAGCAGTTTCTTTGAATTCATTGAAGTTTACTGAGCACTTCCTAGGTAAGTAAGCAGCACCACTTAAGGCGGCAGTAACACATAAACGAGTAGGATGCGGTCACTTCTCTCGGTTGCTCAGAACTAGAGAGTATAGATGTGCTTCTGGAGGACAAGACACTTGTCTTCTCTGCATCTCCTGCACCTGACACATGTAGGTTCCTAAATGTTACATGGACAGACCTGAAGTCAGTGCCAATAGAGTATGATATGAGTAAAATCAACATAAGTACAAAAGTGGACAAAAAGGAAAGAGACCTAGAAGAAATAGCTAATTTGTTAATGTGTTTGTGAACAAAGACATTTGTGTTGTGTTGCATGCTGACCTTCTGTATTGTGCTATTGTCTTTTAATCCACTTTTTGCCTGTCCTTTGGTCTGCTCTCATAATCAAGGATCCAGATCTGCTAATCCTGCTGGTGGTAAGCCGTTTCTCTTCTTGCTTTTTTTTTTTTTTTTTTTTTTAGTGTTTTCCCTCACCCCATGTTCCTTGCACAATGTTAATTTCTCTCCCTGTTATGAGCTTAATCTTTCTGCATTTTTTTTCTGTTATGTTCAAATTCTAGTGTTTAAAATGGATTTTTCTCTTTTTACACAGTTTAATAATTCATTTGTGTGCTCAAAGTTTATGGGCAAGATTATTAAGTCCTAAGACAGGTTCTTTGTGGTGATGCGTACTGGTGATTTTTATAATGAATTTCACTTTAAATTGTAGCTAAGTCATTATAAAGTCCTAATTTTATGATTCGTCACCTTAGTGATTCATTTGAATGATGGAGTGTGTGTGTGTCTAATTTCCAGGTTGTGTTCCTTTAAAGGTTTTTATTAGTTACTAGGTTCAGTAGTTAGTATCTTTCTTAGAGGTACATTAATAATCATGGTCTTCTTAATTTCTCCCTATATTTTTATCAGTTTTATGTTTTATATTTCAAAGCTATGTTATTTGGAACATAAGGGTTTATGACAATTATATCTTTATGGACAGTTATTCTTTTATCAATATGAAATATCCTTTGTCCTTTTTTAATGCTGTCTTATTCTGTTTTGTTGTTTTGTATTAGGTATGTTGTTTCTTTCTTACTAACAGTATGTAGTTGAATTTCATTTTATTTTTTAAACCAATCCAAGAATCGCTGTTATTTTAAGAGATTAATTTAGTCCAGCCACATTTATTATGATTACTGACATGCTTGAGTTTATTCTTACCATTTTATTTGTGATTTTTATTTATTATTTTTTTTTAGTTGCCTCTTCTTCATGCCCTCTTTTCTTCCATTTATTAAGTTAGTGGGGTGTTCTTGGGTCTGTTTTCTTAATGTTTAGGAAGTTTCTATTGTAATTCTCGCAATTATACTTAAAATTTTCAGCATATCAACTCTTACAGAATAAAAAAGCAAAACAGTAAACACCTTTGTGATTGTTTGTAGAAATTTGCTGTGGAATGGGGAGCTGTTTATACTTAGTCCACTGTTTTGAATCAGAAATCTTGCTGTCATTTTCGTAGAACTCTGCCAGTAATTCTTCTTTGTGGATACTTTCTCTTATGTTATTTGAAGCTCTTTTATGCTTCTGTATTTAAAAAAAAAAAAAAAATCAGTACTACTACCCACAAGAAAGCCATTTTTATATGAAATTCTTAGTATTTGATCCAAATTAATGTGTAAGCTGACTTCTGAAATTGTAATATTATAGTTGTATTCCCTGATTTACATCCATTTTTCAGTTTTGTTTTGTTTCATTTTTAGCTGGCAGCCGGTCAAGTTCCCCAGGAAAATTGTTGGGAAGTAGTTATGGTGGCCTTGCCGGGGGTTCCTCAAGAGGCCCGCCCGTGACTCCCTCTTCAGAGAAACGAAGCAAGATCCCCAGGAGTCAGGGATGTAGCCGAGAAACCAGTCCAAACCGGATAGGATTAGGTAAGGATCCTCAAAGACCTTGAAATATCATTCCTAACTTGGTGGTAATTTTTATTATAATCTAATGGCTTTGTCTAATGTTGGAAGTAGAGATTTACTTTTGAACTGGGGGTGTCACTTTGCCTGTGTTAAAAAGACATTCCGATTTGCGCTTTTTACAGATTATGGCCTGTTCAGGTTTGAGTTACAACTAAAAAATACATGGGCCTCACCATTCAGATTGACGGGAAAGAATTAGATCCCTCTGGGCTTTTGTACCTGAGAGCTCTCACAGAATGTTAGAACTGGGGGAGTGGGCAGGATTGTTCTCTTCACAGTTAGCAGCATTGCTGCTTTTCATCCTTTTTTTCATGGATTAGCACTAAGTCTCCATTAATCTGTGTATGTTTTCAAAAGCAATTTGTAGGGTCCACGTTTATTTTGATTTTGATCTTCTCTAACCTGTTTGGTGGAACTTATGATCAAAAGAACATGAGTAGTTACTTTTGACATAGTATTGTTCGAACATGAAACCTAGGAATAAATTAAAGTCAAATATATGATACTTTCGTGTTACAGTATTTAGTTTCTCTGTGACAATGAGTAGAATTACGTGAATTACTCTCAGCAGCTTAGAGACCTGTTATTCTATTCAAATCTTTTAAATTATACACCACCTATTTAGTACTAAGAAGTCTTTTGTAATATATTATGAGAAATCTATGTTCATACTCTTTCTTATATTTCTACCTGCTTCCTAAGGATAAAAATCTATTAATGTGACATCAGAGTACTGCTGTATTCTTAAGTCCTGTCGGCTTCTTGTTCTCATTTATTTATCTCATCAGCAACTTTCACGTGAACGTTTCCTGTGATGCACCAGGCACTTTATTACACCTTAGGATCAGAAGATAAAATAGATGTAGCTTCTGACTTCGAAGAACTTGTGGTCCTAAGGGTGGAAACGTGAGAGACAGTACAGTAGATACTGTGACATAGTGCTCTGGGGCCACAGAAACGGAGTGTCTTGTCTGCCCTGCTCTGGGACCACAGAAACGGAGTGCCCTTGTCTGCCCCACTTCTCCCAGATTGCCTGCTAGGAGAGGCTTCCCAGAATAGGTCATTTTGATGGTGAGTAAGGTAAGATTAGGCGGGGGACAGAGATGAGGAGAATGGTGTTCTAGGGCAGACAGGAGCGTGTGCCGGAACAGTGAGATGGGAGGGAGCATAATGGGCTGTGAGAGGCACAGGTCGTTCATTTGGCTACAGCAAAGGGAGTTGGTCAGGGTGAGTGCAAGAGGAGGGCAGGTGGGCTGGGAGGGTCCAGCTCATGAAAGTCCTTACAGGCCGCCTGAGCTACAAGAAGGCAGGGGCACATATTTAAGAAGTGGAATGGGTAGGAGTTGGTTTGACTAACATTTCCAAAGCAAATTTGAAACGTATTCAAGCAGTGGTTTTGTTAATTGTACATGATCTCAGCTTTCTGTTGGGTGTTACATAGCATGGTCCCTGAGCTGACAAATTATTTGGATCCAGTGATTACAAGTTACATGGATACAACCAGAGAAAATATCATGACTGGAATGTCTAAATTTCAGATTTGAGGCTGTAACGTGTATGTTTGGATCTAGTTTTGTTTGGAAAATGCATTTGATTTCATACCTGGTGGTGAGGTTTTGGCTGTCCTTTTTCAGTAGTTAATTAAATGTATGGAATGTCTCTTGGCAATCCAGAGTAGTTTCATCCTTTTAAAAATTCTTTGCTTTTTCGGGATTTTACTTTTCATATTATTAAAGGTGCCATTTTTACCTTCTTCCTGAAATTGGAAAGAAACCACCTTAGGTTCTCTGACATAACTCTAGGACCTGGTATTTCATGGTTTTAACTATGAATTTTGTGTTATGGATAGTTGAAAAGACAACACTTAATAAGCATTTACAAGAGGTACTGTGAAACATCATCCATTAGTAAAAGCTGAATAGGAACCTATTTTCTTCTGAAGAGTTCTTTTTTGAAACAATATTTTGAAGAAAGTTCTCACCTTGATGCCCATTAAGGGGGAGTAGTTATGTGTAAAGCTTAGAGGTCATATATGTCATTCTGACTTAAAAAGGTATTTTATTTAAATTTCTGTACATGGTGAGAACATACATAGATACAAAGGTAGATAAATGAGTAAATCTTTCCACTTCTTCCTATAGTACTTCTGAGAGATTCCATTTTATACGGTGTCGCATATATTAGTATCTTTAGCAGTAGATTGTCCACTGTTGTGATCATTTAGTCAGTAGTGGGTGTATGCCTATGTGTCTATAAACATTTGGTTCATTGTATAGCAACTTTAAATAGAAATACTTAGGGAAAAAGGGTAAGCAACTTTTAAGAGTATTTCCTTTTGTGCCCAAACCAACTAATAGTTTTAATCATTGCTAAACTAGGCTTGGAATTTGCACTGAGAATTAATTCTACAAATTATCTACAAATTATGTTTGGTTCAGCTATGCTTCATCTGTGGTAAAAATGACACCAAATTTCTTCTTCTTCAGCATGTAAGGTTTCTTAAGCAAAACAGAATGTAATTCCTGTTATATAACCAAGAAACAGAATAAAACCCTGCTGCTCTCTTTTTTCTTGGCAATTTATTCCTTCACAAACTGTTCAGCCAAATAGAATAGATTATAAATTGTTTCATTTTGGAGTTTTACTCCGTTTTTGATGGATAATAAAGTTGTACATTGGAGTGCCTGAGTGGCTCAGTCGGTTAAGCGTCCGACTTCGGCGCAGGTCATGATCTCACAGTTCGTGAGCTTGAGCCCCATGTCGGGCTCTGGGCTGACAGCTCAGAGCCTGGAGCCTGCTTCAGATTCTGTGTGTCCCTCTGTCTGCCCCTCCGCTGCTTGTACTCTGTCTCTCGCATTGTCTCAAAAATAAATAAACGTTAAAAAAATTTTTTTAATAATAAAGTCGTACAAATAGGTAATATCTATAGCAATTATATTTTGGAAGCTTAGTTTCCTTCCACTCATGTCTTGAGAAGGCAATAAAAACTTTTGATTGTTGGTAGCTTACATCCTGTGAATATACATTTAAAATGTTTTCAGATTTTCTGGTTAAAAATATTTTGAAAACAAAAATTTACGGGTGTCAGTGTCCCCTGTTAAATTAGACTCCTGTGTGCAAGACCAAAACATGAAAATAACAGACTATAGACGTACTTCAGGGTAGTTCTCATTATTCCTCTTGGACTTTTGCTTTTGATGGGAGTTCAGGTAGGACTCATCTCTGCCTTAAAGGGCAGAAGTCAGGATTCCCTTAAAACTCTACAGAAGTATAGTGTCTCTTAAGAAATGAAAGCCCATCAAATGGGTTTTCAAGGCTTCCCGGCCTTTCCTGTAAGCACAGCACCACAGAATCACCTAAGAATACTGCTTCCAGAAAGTCACACAGCAAGCGTCTCTTCATCGTGTCTCCCTCTTCTGTTATGCCTTCACATCACGTATTCTCCCAGAGAACAGTTTTGGCACTCCCTAATGAGGTTAATTTGGTATGATGTTTTTTAGCTTTGACCACCTAGTTAATTGGGTTTATAAAAATCATTTATGGATATACTTCTTAAAATCCTCTGTGTAGAGTGGTCTTTGGAAATGGTATTAGAAGTAGGCGTTATTCCTCTCGTGTTTTAAATTACCCAACATTTGAACTATTCCTGTCATCACTGATACCCGTTAATGACGCATGGGGCAACTGTGGGCAGATGTTTAGAAAATTGTAAACAGAATTCTCTCTATATATGTTACTACTAGCCTATGTTGAAGAAGCCAGTCAGCACGAATGGGTGACTAAACTTTCTCTGGCTGAAATAGTAAGAGGGTAAACCTTGTTAAGAATTATGCAGATTATTGTTTCTGAGCATGTCTGCTTATCCCTTTTCATGCTCTTTTTTGCCTTCACAAAGCAGGCTCAGCCTGGGAGAGAGCAGGGATTTCCCATTGTTCTAGCATGTGCATTAATTGAAGGAAGGGAGTGGAAGCAGAGTAACAAGTAATCAGTCAAGAACCATAAGAAAATGCTCAACTTAAGTGTGTGCATGTGTGAAACACCATCAGGACTGTTTTTATTGTTTTTGATTATTTGTTTTGGAGTGGGTGGTGGAATAAGATAAGATTTTTGTTATGCCTTTCAGCAGGGAACTCGGAGGTGCTCATGTAGGTACCTTATGTCACAGTACCCTTCTCATTTAATTGATTGGGTTCTTTCTTCCAACATTCCTAGGAGGGCGGCTGATACAGGAGAGGCAAAGTGGCTGGACCAGGGAGGTCATTTCACAAATTGGATGTGGCATTGATTCTCTTAGGGATAAGCACCATTTCTTCATAGGTTCTAGGCAACTTCCCATGTGTTGGTATCAGTGGGTGCTCCCTCGTTTTTTGAGGCTTTTAACATTCAGGCCATGTGCCTTTGCCTTCATCACAGGAGCTGGTTTAGAATTATCAGGAAGAATCTGTTGATCAAATAGTCACTGCTACTTTGAGTGCCTCCATGTCACTGTGGCAAAATGAAGGAGAATGTAGGAAGCACTGGCGAGTCCCAATGAGGCCCGTCTTGACGGATTTGCTCAGATTGCATTCCTGCGCTTGAGTTTTTCCTTGCTTGCCCGTGCAGACCAAGCGTTGGGACGTCTGTCACATAACTGTAGGGTCTGATTCAACTCTAGCACTGAACAGAGACCACAGTGGGGAGCTGGTTTGGTTTCTCACTTCCGTGTTCTCCTTTGTCAAGGAATTTAATGATTCTGGTTTGTAAGACGTTCTTGTTCCAGTTTGCTCATGTAGTAAATCCACCTTGGCTCTGAAATCATACGCTATACTCATTACCATATAATAAACATGGCTGCTTTTACATCAGTGAATCAAGTTTATTTTTTCCAAAGTTTTCGGGAAGACATTTCGGGATGGACATATTTATTGTCCCCACATTCAGTATGCAGGATCATTTCTGAGTATTTTGCCAGTTGTGTCTTTGTTCCTCAAATTAAATTAAAAACCAAAAACATCATGGCCTTCTCTGAGCTTTACCGCCCAGTTATGTTAGACCTTCAGTTATTCATGTGTCTCTGTCTTCTCAGCATTTTATAACATGACAATACAGTCATTGTTAATCCATTATCCACAGATGATTTTATTGCAGTATAACGAATGAGTATAATAAAGTTATCCGTGGATAATCATACAGTAATTGGCTGTTCTTAGGTCAGTGGGGGGATCTTTTAGCACGAATATTGGGATTGTAGGTCACATGCTGTCGACTCGTGTAAGGCGTGCCGGATAAGAGTGCTTGAGTAGGGGACCACAGGCAAACCTGTTTGGGTTCCCATAGAAAAAGCAGAGATTAAATGTTGGGACCAGTAAATAAAGGGATAGCAATCCCAACCCTTTGTTTATGCTGGTTTAGATAATTAAGTATGTTGGAAGCATCTAGATACTTACTTGGAGTGGGCAGGTTCTCCAGCTGAGTCAGTCCTTAGGACTTCTCTTTGTAAAGAAGCCCAGGCTAGAAAGATGAGCCCCCTTCCTTTTAATTAGGTAAGTTCATGTATTTCAGTGACCAGAGCCTTTATTCTGCTTTTTAACCCAAAGTAAATTATCTTTCTAACAACAGAACGTATATGAAAATGGCTTCAGTCTTTTATCATCTTGATGAGAAGTTGGCTAAAGCTGTAAAAAATGATCATTTTCTGAAACGCTTTTGACCTTGTATTTCCTGATTGTTCTTTGGAAAGCTTTCTTTTCATTTCTTACATTTAGGTGTTATTTCACCTCCATAAAAAACCCCCACAGCTTTCCGAAGCATTGAGCATAATCGAGTTTTTACACAGACCCTCTCCTGTTGTCAGCACGCGAGTCAGTGAGGCCTCAGCGGGGAGAGTCCTCACGACGAACCCCCGGCGCGGGCAATGTCATGATTACGTTAACGGAATGTAACTGACGTTTTGTGAGTTTTTCTGTCTTCATTAAACTTCTTCACCTTCTCTGAAACCCCTCATGCTGCACACTAGCACGGAGCAGCCGTATCCCTCGACCCAGCATGAGTCAGGGGTGCAGCCGCAATACCAGCTGTGAGAGCAGCCGCGATACGAGCCCCGCTCGGGGCTTTCCTCCACTCGGTGAGTACACATACGTAGGCGCTGGCTCTCAGAGCAGAGTTCCTTGCCCTGCTCCCAATGCTTGTCCCACACACTGCGAGGCGGAATGACCTGCTGTCCTTCCTCTCCTGTCCTTGTGGTCCTTTCTTCTTTCTTTCCTCCTCCCTAGTTACCCTCTGTTGCCCCCCTCTGCATGCTTGAATTTTGGCAGTTTCCAGTTTTTATATATGGGAGGAAAAAAACACCACTTCACTCTGTACTGTTGCCATTTGTGACCACCTGCCAGCATCCAGGTTGGCAGACAGGCAAGCCCGTCTTGTGGTCACTTCTAACCTAAGGGGACGCTCAGCCAAAGTCAATTGCTTCTTAACAGTAGAGTTAATCCAAAATTTATCCTCTGTCATTGAATTTCGACAGTTTGTGTTTAATTTCACCAAAGGTCAGGACACACGTGATTCAGTTGAAAGACGGAAAAAAATTAAAATCATGAGAATGGCTAGGAAATGAAATGTGCTCAGTTTAGGGCTGATAATATTAATCTAAAAAGCCTTGTGGCGGAAGGTACTAGCCATGCCTTGGCTAAGCGAGTCATTTCAGTGCTTTCTTTAAAGCAAGCCCACAGTAACTTTTTGATAAACTGCTTATGTGTACAGCACAGTGTACGACTTTACAACATTTATTGTTAATCAGAGATTTTCATTCTTCTTGGGCTCAATAGGCTATGCAATGTCTGTGACCTGATGCCATCCCAGGGCAGGAATTTACAACAGTTGGTCGCCATAAGGTGGTGTCAGTACCTTATCTCGGGTCACGAGCCACGTCCCGGTTTGGGGCTGCTTATCCACAACGCTCCGTCTCTCTTACAGCCAGAATTTGTATTTTCACAGTTTTTAAGATTCGAGAAAAACAGACAAAAGAGAAACATATTTCCTTTATGAAATACTGTGTTTGCCTTTTCTTTTCAGGCTCAGTAGTCTAAAATGGACATATATTTTTACCTAGTGCAAATTATTAATCCCCCAAGACCTCTAGAAAGAGCACATACGTTTGCAAAAAAAACATTTTGTATTCTCCAGTATCTGTGTTTCAGTTCTTCGCCACATTAATTGCTGTAAAGCTGTATATTTTCCTCCTGATAAGCATGACAGGTGGAAATTATAAGATTAGGCCTAGGCCTGACGTTGTTATATGGAATTGTGGACTGCAGCAGTCTGTTATTTTGACTCTATGTAACATTAGACATTAGGTCTTTCAAATATAAAAAATGTCACTCCAGAAGCTGGATGATAGATCAAAAGCACACAGTCTTAATATTTGCCTCGTTCTTCTCCTGATGTCATACACTTCTTTCTAATATCCTTTTATCCCATCAGTAGCAATAATACTTCCTTATGACCTGTTGTCCTTTATGAACTTAAAGCCAGGCCACATGGGTCACTTGACTTAGTGAGAAGACGCCTTTGTGAGATAGTCTACCTGATTAGCATGAGATCCCAAGTGGAGCGACTCACCTTGAACACACCAGCTACTCCACAGCAATCTGAAGCAGCAGAACAGAATTCTCAACAAATCAGGGGCAGCAGTGATGATTTTTTTTCTGAATGAACTGGTGATTTTTCCTTTTAAGTTAAGGCTGTATATCTCTGCGTCCTTGCTGACTATTTGGCCTTCTAAACAACCTGTTCTATAAGTGAACAATTCAATCTGCTTATTGGTTATTCGGTCTCTTAGAGGCAGTTCCGTGTTTTTCTTTCCTATATGCACTGGTATTTTTGTTACTGTCTACGGAAGCAGCCTTTGTAATCCAGGATGTGGTCAGTGGACCAGGCAAGGTGTGCTGAATTCTTGAGTTCCTAATTGAACCCTGAGTACTTGAGTGATCCAGTCTGGTTTTCACTTTCTTTGGTGAAATTGATCTGCATAAGGGTCTTGGTGACAACCCAGAATGGTGAAATGTGCAGTCGCTCCTACCAGGACAGAAGATGTGGATGAGGCGTTTCCCTTTCCTAACAAACTAGCATCAGCAGGTGCTTTCTGTTGGTCAGGGCAGAGTTAACATCTTGTCAGCTGAGTTTGTAGGCATGCCCTCTTTTCCTCCTTGGGGTAAATCTGTCTGTAAAACTTTTACCCAGCAAGAACAAGAGCGGTCCTCGTGCGCACGGCCCCCCATCTGAGCAGGTACCTGTTCACACTCTGGGACGGGTGTTACCATTATCCCTTTTTTATGAATGACAGAACAGAGACTGAGGGAGAGTAAGCCAGCTGTCCAGGTCACACAGCTAAATGGTGGAGCTAGGTTTTGAATCCAGTCTGACTTCAAACCTTGGCTGCTCCCTTGCCTCATTTGAAAGTTCTGATAATTTAGCATCTTTCATTTGTTCCTCGGAAGTGTATTAAATACTTTCTCTCCAGGCTTAAGCACAGAGAAAGTGTCTGGTAATGTTTCTCAATTACGATTTCCAGGTTTGGAGTTAAGCCATGGGAATTCATAGCTCAGTCCCTGAAGGTGGTGTCCAGGGGAGCTCACTGTGCCCTTTAGACAATATGAAGTTTCCTTCTTATTCACGTTAATAATTGTTTCCCACCCTCTCTGTAAATTAGTGAGATTTTTGTGTTAGTGCCCCTTTGGGTCAGTTTATATAGCCAGGTTTTGTTTAAAAAAAGGTCGGTGGGGGGGTGTGTGTGAAAATAATTACATTTTGGTGATTATATACTGGTTTTAAGTTTGCTTTTTTTTTTTTGTTACAAAGTTATCTTGGACCATTTTAATAAGGATGTTTATATGGTTACAGTGACAATATCAAAATGAAAGTAAGGGCTCAGCTGTAAATCAGGCTCTGATTGTAAGAGGGTCCACCTCGGATTCCATTGTTGGGTGTTCACTTGAGAACAAAGGATTCATTCCATGACAGATTTACTGTAGAATAGCCTGTTGAAACAGAACCAAAGGACGACTTTCTAAGCAACCTTCAGGCGTTGCTTAAAAGGTATTTCCAGTTTAAACTACCAGGATATGGCACTGATACGTTGCACAGTAAATGGTATGCTTCAGTCTTAAAACGTATTTTGCCAGTTTGTTTGTTTAAGGAAAGTGATTATTTTATATCTGTTTTAGAGATTGCCAATTTATTTTTGTGCATCCTGAGGAATTAGAAATTCTCTTTTTGTGAGCTGGTAGAAATTTGTCCTTATCCATGAGGTAGCCTTTGCTATTTGATACCACTCGTGCCACTTATGAAGATACGTGCATTTTCATCAAGTGACATGAGCTTAAAAAAATAAAATTATGGGGGCGCCTGGCTGGCTCAGTCGGTAGAACATGTGACACAATCTCGGGGTCGTGAGTTTGATCCCTGTGTTGGGTGCGGAGATTACTTTAAAAAAAATTTTTTTTTTTTAAATTCTGTCCAAGAGTTTGAGGTTTTGGTATTTTACAACGAGACGGAAGTGTTCACGTGCACAGGATACTGCACTCTGTTAGCATATGTGAGAAGTGGTAGCACTGCTGGGTAGTACTTTGTTTGTCAAACCTGGGAATTTCCCATGATGCAACCACCGGGTTCCTTTCAGAGTAAGGAGTGTAAGCGTGTTATCTCTTGGGGTTTTTTCCCTGAGGTAAGGAACCATATACTGCATGGCACTCTGCTCCAGAAATTGGTGATTCGAACCAAGTCAGTTTCATGGTTATTTCTGAGAGTTATTCTCTCTATGTGAAGACGGAGTTGAGCATGTAATTCCTCCAATTGCTGAATTAATTCGCTTGTGAATATCTGCTAATCAAGTGATATTTAACGTAGACATGTAAGTCGCAGTTTACTCGTAACCATCGCTGCCACCGCCAGCACCAGCAGCGTACCGGCCCCCACTGCTACCGCTACCACCATTTTACTCAGTGCCCGGCACTGCCTTAAGTGCCTTATATAAGATCTCCCGCACCCGTCTCTACTCCCAAGAGGTACGTACCCTTTTTAGCACATTTCCAGATGCGGAAGCTGAGACACAGAGATGTAGAGCTTCGCCCAAGGTGGTCCCGCTGGTTGTGACCAAAGCAGGACTCGCCCCCGGCTGTCGTGCGGAGCTGGTGCGCGGTTAGCCAGAGTACTGCCAATGCCTTGCCAAGAAAGCTCCTTAAACCCGTTCCGACTAAATTCCCAACAGTGAAACGACAAGTTCGTTAATCGTTAGGATTTTCGTGCAGAAAAACAGCAAAAATTGGGGGAACACAGGATTTCATTTGTTGAGCCCCCTCTCTTGTGACTTCCTTCCATTTCTGTTCAAATAACGTTATGAACCTTTATGCTTTTGTGTTTGGTGCACGGTCACATATGCATCATGTACCGATGAGGCATCTTGTGAGCTGAGTAAATAATCCATTCTCCTGATGCTCCACCGGGTATAGACGGTGCTCTGTGACTCCTGACGTCCTTCATGTTGCATACTTCCATAACGGCTGACTGAGGCTTCGCGGTGCGAATATAAACGTGGAGTCTGAGCTTAGGCACCGCAGACAGTGCCTTCGTTGTGCCTGTGTGTGTAACAGCCGTGTGAGAGCCAGCAGGCTGCCGCGGAGCTTGGGGATCGGCACTTGCTATCCATTCATCTCCAGCGCCATTTCCGTTCATGAGAAAACATGGCCTTGTTGGGAGCAGTCCCTGCGTTTCCTTCAGACTGTGGCATTTTCTGTGTCGGGTACTCGTGTGTTAATCCTGTGGGTGTTGCCGTTCCTTTTACCTGCAGCCTCTCGACGTCATTCCAGGTCCACTAGTGCCCTCTCCACTGCTGAGTCTGTTGGGCAGTCAGGTGAACAAGTGCTAACTGCATGATTCGGCTTCTTCATACGTCCCGTCTCACGCTCATTCTAGCATTTGTTTCCGTCAGTGTCGCCTAGCACTTGGCATGTATGCACTTCATGTTTGTTTTCCCCAGTGTGCTTTGGTTTTTTTCCGTTGTTGAATGTTTATGGTTCTGTTAATAGGCCGTAGATGCTTTATCGCCTGTTTGACAACATCATCTCTCCAGTGCTCATGTTTATGTGAAAACAAAACAGAAACATGGGGAAGGGCTTCTTCCCCCTCTTTTTAGTCCCTCCCTCAGGAGAACAAGCACCCAAAATAGGTATCATGAAAAGTCCCTTTGGGGAAATAGGGTATGGGTGTCATCCAACAGTCTTGCATTTCCAAAGTGTTTGCTCCCAAAAAGTGGTGATTACTGATGTTAATTATTAGTGTCAGGTTCTGGTGATCTGGAGGAACTATCTAGTTACCAGACGTCCCAAATCACAGAATACATAACTTCACAGGTATAAATACTGTCCTAAAACTTACGGAAAAGCAAGGTCACGATTCAGATAATCAGGTCAGGCCGAAGGTAGCCTTTGCAGCCTGTGGTCCCCAAATGTTTCATCCCAGCCCGCTTTAACGATACCAAAAATCCCCTGGTTAGCCATTTGGGGCAAAAAGTAAGCATACAGAAATATATAAGTGTGCTGGCTTTTTATACGCTAACAGTCCCTACTGACCTGAGTCAGAGTTCCTCACCTGAGCACGGCAGTATGTATTAAGTCACAGACTGTTGATGGTGACAACTGTCACCCGTTCACGGAGTTACTTTCTCTGTTCTTCCTCGAAGTGAAGCGGGCTGTGCATTTTATTACTTACACTCTGTTGGGTACACCCTCCAGAAGATGAGGGCACAGGCACACGCATCCGTCTCGGGGAACGGAGCTTCACGATAACACAAGAGCAGTGAGAGCGTAGAAGAGATTGTGGTCTGGTGAAAACAAAAGGCTTGTAACCTTGCTCAAATCCAGACAAGCATTTCCCCCTCAGATTTGAAATTCAAATGATCTGTGACATCTATCCAGTGATGAGCAGTCACTGTGTATGGCGGAGCTGGATGCATCTGGGAAGCACAAAGTAATTGCATTGTTCTTACAGCTTTAATTTTGTGTCTAAAAGCAAAATATCAGTATTATCCCTGGAGCAGGAATTGCTGGCATGTGATATACTTTTTGTTTTTTAATTGTTTTAGAGTCCGTTTTATTTAAGTTTATGCTGGGTAATTTTTAAATGGCTTATAACTGAATTACTTTCATTTTGTTACTCATAAATCCCTTACTATCTACCCTTTTTTAATGGAAAAAAGAACAAAGATGATGTATAAAACTATATGCACAGCAAATTTCAAATTTACACGAGTTTTATATTTCAACTGATAATATACACACACACACACATATAGGGAGACATCTAGATATTATTGTTTTGTGGTCTCTTATATGGCACATTTAATCATCTTTTACATAATGACTTAAGACATCATGCAGTCTGACCAACAAGTACATTAAAAAAGGGGATAGTATAACATACAATTTTTGTTTCTTTATAAAAATTCATGAGTGTATAACGTTTTGGTTAGCGGTGTTTAAATTTTTTCCCCTTTCTGTGGCGCTGGAAGGTGAAAATTTTGAAACTGACATGTTTAATGAGTTAAGGAACACCTCACTTTGAAACTTGTTTCCTAAAGAACTCTCGTTACATATCCAGAGTTTTAAACATATCACTTTACAAGAAAGATCGACTCATGTAAAACATTTAGCTTTCCTTTTCCCCTAAATGCTTCATTATGAGAATATATATATATGTTTGTATATAGTCCAAACAGTGTCTTATTTGTTCATAAAAAGAAAGCATTTTTTTATCTAACATTTTTCTTCAAAGATTTTTTTTTTTTACACGTTAGTGTTTTAAATAAGAAACGTTTGCCAGTAAATAGGTGTGAGACACTTAGGAAGTGTGATTTTTATATGAACTTTTCTCCTGTTGTATGTAGCTCCAAGCTCAGCACCTCTCAAGGAAGGCTGCTCACCTAACATAATGGGACTTGTAAAAAGTTTGCCTTCTTTGTCCATGATCCTTAACATAATGGAACTTAAAATAATTAAACTGCTGGAATTTGTTTTAAATTCCTTGGATTGTATCCATTTTGTTTACATGTATAAAGACTATCATTTGAAATTCAAATCCTTTGAGAGACTCAGGAAAATTTTAGATTCATGTTATCTGAATGATTAATGGTTTGCAGTGGAGATACTAGCTTTTTCTGATGATCATTGAAGACTTTGAATAAACTGAATTTTAAATAACTTTTGGTGACACAGGCATCATGAACAAGTACCCAAAATTAATTGAGCTCAGTTAATAAGAACAGTTAAACAGTAGTGGCACTGACGAAAATTTGCAGAGATCAATTGAACACATTAGTTTCAAATTTTAACTTCTTATTACACATTTCATTAGAACTCACTTGTCAAACCACGAAGCTCCCTAATTAGTTTGACGGGAACATCAGGGCCACTTGCCTCCAGAGGGAATGCTAAATAGATCAAAAGACTCAATGCCACCGCCCAGCTCACTTCTAGAATAAGCTCCCCTCTCTCCCAAGTCTTAACACTTTAACAAAACAAAACATCATTAAAGAGCCATTTCTGTTGTCAGGACGCTTTGTGGCACGATAGCATTCAGCGCGAACAACTTGACCTCTGCCGCTGGTGAACAAGTCAGGTCTAGTTAGGACTGCAAGGGAAGTGTAGTTACGTGTGGCTAGAGACTTTCCAGTGCCTCTGTCCAGTAGGTGGGAAGAGGCAGGAGCCCCTGCAAACAACTGAGGAAATGTGAATTAAAGTGACATATCTTTGGTTTTGTTTTTTGAATAGACCGGTTTGGGCTTGGCCAGGCAGGAAGAATACCTGGCTCTGTGAATGCCATGCGGGTTTTGAGCACGAGTACAGACCTTGAAGCTGCTGTCGCTGATGCTTTGGTAAGAGTCACGGCGCGTGCGGAGTCTCTCTGACTTACTCATCCGCCATTTTCCTCACAGAAGATCGCCTCCAAATCAGCGTCCTCAGGCATCCCCGGCACTGTGTGAATTGTGTAAATATTGTGTACACCCTGTGTAAATAACGTGTAAACTTGTATTATTATCTCTTTCTTTTGAAACTTGGATCCCTGTACAGAAGTGAAGATTGGCCTTACAGAAAACACTAGCATCAAGCATTTCTTCTGTGCTCTTCAATGTCAAGGAAATTTTGATGTCATTGGGCTGCTTCTTTTTCCCTTTTTTCTCCATGTTTTTTTTTTTTTCAGCGTTTCCTTTTTTCATTCTGTGGCTTCTATTGCTTTACAGGCTCTGATGGCATAGCCTAAACACATCATTATAATAGTAGGTAACAGTGTGAGTGGTTTGGAAATCTCACACGTATTCGATGACCACACTAGTTGTTCCGTACAATTTTACATTTGTTTCGTCTTTTAAAATGAGTCATTAAGTCCTTGTTAAGGGAACTTTGCCAAACGTTAATGCCGATGGACTCTGAGGACATAAAGCGCTGGTGGAATGTTTTTGCCTCAGTATAATGTAGTTCCTAAAAATATATAATAATAATAATAATAATAATAATAATAATATAAAGCAGTTAGAGATCCTTCAGTTTGTGGTTATAGCAAAACACTCCCTGGTAGAATCAGCTTGTGGTCAGATTGCCTCCTAAAGATGCATTTCAGCTGGCAGTGACACTGCCTCTAGCATATTCTGGTTGATGTGCTCAGCATTTAAAACAGATCCTCTTTAGAACTGTCTGATCTCTGGCCTTACTTGTGCTGTTTTAAGATACATTGTCTTTCTAAGGGAAAAAAGTATCTGGTTTCAGAACCAGAAGTTTTAAACCCAGCCGTGTTTTGCATCTGATCAAACTGTTACAGCCCCTGGCTGCACGGGTTCTCGCTTTCACCCCTTCCTGTGTCGCCCTCATTTATTCTTGCGCAGTCAGAGTGCTTTGACAAGCGACTGTGAGCAAGCAGTGTGCCACTCTCCCGATGCTTTTCCTGTAAGCAGGGGCTGCCTGGCCAGCTCTATTCATCGGCCTTCTGTGCAGAAGGGCTTTTTTCCTGGCAGGTACTGGAGTTCAGGATAATTGCTTTAACCATGGCTTTGACTTCAGAGTCATGAGCTGGAACAGAATTCTGGGAAGAGATTCTTCCTTCCAAGCTGCAGCACTGGGAATCGCTTACTTATTCAGGGACCCTATTTGGAGGTCAGAGTGGGGGGAAATGATGGATGTGCAAAACCCTTAGTTAAATGGGACTTCCAGTTAAGGTGGGGGAGTTCCCTCCCTCGCTCTTTAAAGAGCTGCGCAAGGGACTGTGCACCAAGTGCTAGGAGCCAGAGTCGGACTTGAGAACTTGAGCTTGGGCTTTCCTTGGCTTGGGCTTTTCTCTGAGCTCTAGCCGTCAGCCCACTCAGGCTGCCCTTATTTACTCTTTGTGCAAACTGCCTGGTCTCCCCGAGTGACCCGCTGCAGAAGAGAGAGCTCAGGAATGGTACACAGATGTGCTTCCCAGGATAGAAGCCCCAGGGCAGACAGAAGCTAGCATGGGAATAGGTAGAATTAACAGTGACTTTAGAGATGTACCACGGTGGTGGGGAGTTTTTAGCATAGCAAAGGAGTATGGCAAGTACTAGAAGGCGTTTCTAGGAGGTGTAGGAAGGGCTAGGAGATGCCATTGTGAAAGCGTTCTTTGTTATTATTCGCTTGATATGAATTGCTTGCTAACCTGTATTTTTGGTTTGCTAAGATATGTTTTGCTGTACACTTTTGTTGCAAGAACAATCCCCACATATGCTTCTGACATAATTCTCTATGCTTTTTCCCCATCCTTCAATATTTTCCTGCCTACAGCTGTTAGGAGACTCCAGGAGCAAGGTACCAGTGCTTTAACTTTTGTTTTACAACTTCATTTTTTTCTGTTGCAAGTATATTTCCTTTAGGAGCTAGTGAAAGCAACAAAGCGTGTAGTATAATGTAGAAATCCTGATCTGAATTATGATTTGTCCAGTCTAGTGAAGCTGTTGTTAGCGATGGAATCAGTCCCCTCTCTTATCTGTTCTAGTTCTTTTTTGTTTTTTGGGTTTTTTTTGGTTTTTGATTTTTGGTTTTGGTTTTTGTTTTTTTTATGTCAAGCTCTGCTCCTTCTCCTATCAGTGTTTTATTTTATTTATTAACCCAGCTTGTGTCTACTGTTAATGTTCTTATTTCATGGATGGATGTATTCAACATTTTTCTTATTTTATGGATCTAGTTTATACATAAATAAGATGATCTTGTAATTTACCACCCTAACAAGGATGATTGTGAAAGGGGGGACTATTCATAACTATGCTGGGACAAGAGGCATAAGACAGAACTGTCCCGAGCAAGTTGTGATGGATGGACAAGCCGTGTTAATTAGAAAATTACATTTGGGGGGAGAAAAAGAAAAAAGATTACATTTGTATGGTTTTGGCCAATAACTTTTTTTTTTTCTTTTAGGGAAAATTGTATTTTATCAGTTTACTAGCTGTTGCTATATTATTTATGGGTTTAACTTCCAGTTTTATATTCAGGGTAAGAGAAACAAATGAAGGATCTACAGGAAGCCTATTTGTGTTCAGATAATTTAAGAATCCTTTGACAGGGGCTACTCTGCTCTGACATTTCAGTTTTAGACTTTATTAAGGAAGCATGAATATTCAAACAAATTTTCCCATTGACCGTGCTCAAGATCTATTGTTTTTGATTGTGAAAGGGGCCGGTGGGCACACTTACTTGCAGTGTGGCAGGGGCTGGCCCAGGTTAGTTAGCATATCCTTCCGTTATATCCTCGCAACAAGCGTGTGAGAGGTATCGTTACTGTTATTTCAAAGATGGGGAGAGTGAAGCAGGAAGGTTAGGAGGCTTTCCGGGCTTCCTCAGCCCATCAGCGGCTGCAGGCTGACCACCCAATTCTGTCTTACTGCAAAGTCCACACACCGGACTAGAGACCGTACTCTTTTCGTCTCTGCTGTGGATTGCTCTGCTTGTTATCCTATCCCGACTGGACGTCTGCTTTTCTGTTTTTATTTCCCTAATCTGTAAGCACAGGAAAGTGCGGTGCTTGTGTGCGTGCGTGCCCGTGTGCGTGCGTGCGTGTATCTTTTTACCATTAACTGTTGCCGATTTTGTTTGGCGTGACTCGCGGTCATTTCGCCTTCCCATTTCTTCCTCCGTCACTCCCACCTCCGTTGGACCTGACAGAAGAAGCCGGTGAGGAGGAGGTATGAGCCGTACGGGATGTATTCTGATGACGATGCCAACAGCGATGCCTCAAGCGTTTGCTCTGAGCGCTCGTACGGCTCCAGGAACGGCGGCATTCCCCACTATCTGCGGCAGACCGAGGACGTAGCAGAAGTTCTCAACCACTGTGCCAGTTCCAACTGGTCGGAAAGGAAAGAAGGGCTTCTCGGCCTGCAGAACTTGCTGAAGAGCCAAAGAACACTGAGGTGAGGGGACAGAAGGCCGAGGCTGTGAGCCAAGTTCTAAGTCTCATGGTCTGCTCATCAGCACCTTAAATGGAATCGATTCCTTGCCATTCGTGCAGTCCTTCCAGAGTTCCAAGGCTCGGGGTCAGGCACTACGAGTGCTAAGATGGCTAAGACATGGTCTTTGCCTTCCAGAGACTTTGAAACCTCTGGCAAATACTCTGTACTTTATTAGGTGTGTAAAACATTTGGTTCCCTTACAGTTCATATGTATCAGGTAGGTGTTGTTTGAGAAATCTTGGTACAGTTTGCAGTTTAGGTAAAAAAATCAACTCTGCAGGTTGATATGGTTCATTACACTTTGGGATTGTGGGTAAAATGATAGCAGTCTCCATCTAAAATGTTTCAATATGCAAACACATATATACCTTATAAATGTGTATAGTGATGACATACTAAGAGTACTTTAAACTTGTAACGGTATTATCACTAGAAGTGATTACTTTGTTTTTGCCTTTGTTTCTGTGTTTCATAAATTTTCTCAAATGAGCTTGTATTACACCAAAAAAGTATGTGTTTATACCATACTTCATCAAATCTAAGGCACCATTGATGCACCGTTATTTTACATCCCTCTAAGAAGAAATGCTTGCTTATTAAACCATGGCAATACTAATATGTCTTTGATTGTAAGACAAAGCTCAAAATTATAGAAATGTTACAACGTGAAGAATTTGAGAAAGTTGGAATCCATGAAATGCAGTATATTCTTTGGATAATTTTTTTTTTTTTAAGTTTATTTCGAGAAAGAAAGAGAGCAAGCACGTACATGCGGGCGGAGGGGCAGAAAAAGGGAGAGAGAGAGAATTCCAAGTGGGCCCCTAGCTGTCAGCGTGGAGCCCAGTGCTGGGGCTCGATCCCACCCAAACTGTGAGATCATGACCTGAGCCGAAACCAAGAGTTGGACACTTAACCGACTAAGCCACCCAGGTGCCCCTGGATGGTTTTTCTAAGATAAATTTTGAACGTGTGTAAGTTTATGGTCACAGGTGGGCCCTGCGAAGCTAAGTGAACATTGACTGATGAATCCCCATGCTGTTAAGTGTGCCCGTCCAGTCAGTCAGACTCCGCCCTGCCATATTCGGACTTGTTATGTGCTGTCCTCCTACCTCCCCCCAGCCCCCCATTATTCCATTCTGGTCACGAAGAGGTCTTGAGCAGCTTTGTCCTATGCCTTCTGAAATTCAGGTAGCCTCTGACATTCACTAGTGAGCTGTCAACAACAAAATGAGGATGGTTTATTGAGATGATGATTCCTCAGAATCTGCTTAATCTGGTGGTCCCCTTTCTTAATATTTTAATGTTGACCAAGTATCCGTTGAATAATCTCTAGAAATCTATTGATTGGGATTGGTCTAATCTAGAGCGCTGTGTTACTGATGTTAAAGTAGATCATCAAACCAGCTGTCTCATATGTGTGAAGGGGGATTACTCAGGGGGTAATTTGGGGGCGAGATGATGATCCTTATACTCAAGCCTTGAAGTAAAATCGGCCTCAGTGGTATAGATAAGGATAAGAAAAAGCAAAAGGGCACTAACAGGAAATGAACATTTGCTTTGTCTCAGTAGCTGTAGGAAGGAAGTGTGTTCTCTCCTTAACCCTCCCTGTAGTCATTTGTTTGATACAGATCTAAAGACATCTGAGTACTTTGTAGCAAAACTGAGATTAATCCAGGTCTGTCTGACCCCAAACCACCGTGCTTTTCCTAGTTTATCTCATTGAGTTTCATCTGTGGCAGGTGGAAGACAGACCTCAAATGAGTGGGGTTTAGCTCATGGCTTTTGCCTCCCCCATGTGTGTGAACTTCAGCAGTCACTCTGGAAGACTGTTTCCTCGTTTTCAGATGAGAGCCCAACTATCATGATTTTATATTTCTACTTAATTTCATCATGACTTAAATAAGTTAATTTATTTGTGAAAAAAACTTTGTTATATAAAAATTATTTTAAAAAAATTTTTTTTAATTTTACTGTTTATTTATTTTTAGAGAGAGAGAGACAGAGTGTGAGCAAGGGAGGGACAGAGAGAGAGGGAGACACAGAATCCAAAGCAGGATCCAGGCTCTGAGCTGTCAGCACAGAGCCTCATGTGGAACTCGAACCCATGAACCACGAGATCATGACCTGAGCCAAAGTTGGACGCTCAACCAACTGAGCCACCCAGGCGTCCCTGTTACATAAAAATTATTTTTTACAAAGCTGTCACAGGGTGCCCGGGTGGCTCAGTCGGTGAAGCCTCCGACTGTTCATTTCGGCTCAAGTCATGATCTCATGGTCTGTGAATTCAAGCCCCACACTGGGCTCTGCGCTGACAGTGTAGAGCCTGCTTGGGATTCTCAATCGCCCCCTCTCTCTACGCCTCCCCCTTCTCAAAATACAGAAAAAACAAAAGCTGTCACTAATCTCAGTGTTGACTCATGAAATTCCAAGTTCATTTCTTTCCATTTTATTTCCTCTAGTCGAGTAGAATTGAAAAGACTGTGTGAGATCTTCACTCGAATGTTTGCTGACCCTCACAGCAAGGTAAGCCTGGGAATCCTGCCTGCTGACGCCCCCCCTGCATGCCCACGTGAGCTGTATAATACACTACTTAAGAGTGAGAGACAGTTCCCCATAGTGCAGTTTAGACCTTCCAATTTAACACCAGTTTCTGCAGTAGTTGATGTTATATCTTTTAAGCTGTTTTTTTGTTTGTTTGTTTGTTTGTTTTTGTTTCTGTTTTTTGAGAGAGACGGAGAGAGAGTCCCAAGCAGGGACTCAGTCTCACGAATAGTGAGATCATGACCTGAGCCAAAATCAAGAGTCGGAAGCTTAACCAACTTGAGCCACCCAGGCACCCCCCCCCCCGTTATATCTTTTAAAAATGACTTCTGGAGAACTTAAAATGTCCATAAAACTTCGGGCTGGATAAAGTATGTTTTAAGAGTTAATGGAAAAGAGTCAGATGTATTCTTACTCATTCAGATACTTTTGGGTGCCTCCTATTAGCCAAACAGTGGTGCTAGAATAAAACATTGTATTATAATGTAGTGCCCCCCTTTTTTTTTTTAACTTACAGTAAAGAAGATAATCAAATACATGATTTTTTTTTTTTTTTTTTTTTTTTTTTGTATCCCACGTAGAATGTGTCTATATAGGACAGGACAGAAAAATAGAAGCATTTATGTAACGGATTTGTTGAAAAACCCGGTTAAACTATTTCTCCAAATAGAATTTGCTGTCCCTAAGAACTTGCTGTCCCTAAGAACTGCGGCCATTTAGCAGGTGTCCACACTCCCGGGGTCCAAGGAGAGTGCTGAGCGTGAGGGGATCCCTGCTGGGGGGGAAACAACACTGAGTGTGACCCAGGCCCTTTCTAGGAGTGGCGCCGAGAGGGGGTCTTTCCAGAAGCTTACTTGGAGTCCAGATTTGAAGCACATACCATCAGTTGGGGAGGAGTCCTAGAGGCTGTCGGGTGCTTTTACAGAAAGAAAACAGGGGGAATGAGTTTATTGGGGAAGTTTAAAGGATGGATAAAGGACAGAAACAACTTATGGGTCCTGTCCTTTGAGATGCTCATGAGAGCCTAGGAGAATGAATGTGTGGGTTCTCTGGTCTCTACGGGGGGGGGGGGGGGGGCGAGTTGGGGACAGCATTTTTCCTCGATCCTGGTCTTGAAGCATGTCTTAAAAGTCCTGTGATGATCCTCACAGCAAAGTCCACATTAACAACATTCATAAAATTCAAGAAAGGTTGGGTTCTAGGGCCACACAGATATCCAAAGATCTAATTATCATGATTTTTCTCTAAGGTAGTGTTTAAAAGCAGGAAGATTTTAAGCATAAGCATAAGATTCATAAGACTTAAGGCATAAGGGGTATTAGGTGGTATGGGGCATTGATGAAATTTCTATTACCTGTCACCTCTAGATTGCTGATTCAGAACCAGAATATGAGGATAAAGAAGGAAATTTGTTTCCATCAGAAGGCTCTTGTACAGTGAGTTTGGAGGTCTCAGTTTAGTTCATATTTGCTAGCTGCCTTTGAGCTAAGTCAGGAATCCCTGGGGCTCAGTGAGTTATTTCTGAGCTGTCTCACTGGAGACCCCTGGTGGTTAATAGCTGCTGTGCTAGAACTGAGCAGGTCTATAATGGCTGGATTGTCCCAGTAGAGCACGACTCGTTAGCCAAATGGGGTACTTCTCTCTCTGAAATCGGTTCCAGGATAGTCCACTGTGGACTCTTATCTCACCTTAGACAGCGTTAATGACTGCACGGCAGCATAAGAATTATGCGGACTGTGTACCATACTTTTTTACAGTGAAGACTATTATCACTTTTACAGTATCTCCTTATAAAGATATTCCTTTGCAGTATCTGAATTGGAGTCATACAGTGCACAAGTGTTTTTTCCTCCCTCATCCTCCAACATCCAAATAGTACTTGTTGAGTGCTAGATAACGAACAGTAATAGTACAGAATTATGATGGTTAAAATACCTTTTTTTTTTTTTTTTTTTTAAGAGAAAGGAAGGAAGGAGGAAAAGCCTGCAGGAATAAACTGACACTTTTCAGTAAAGTTAATTTCTCTCAATACTGTATTTCGAAGACATATTGAGGGAGGGGAGAGTATCAGAGATCAGTTTGTAGTCTTTTCAGGTCTTTTAAAAAACTGCATGAAAATGGTATTAATTCACTGTAGACTAACATGGAATTTGTTTTGTTGCATGGCCTGGTTTGCGGTGGAATTCACAACAGAGAGTAAGTTCCAATCCTTTTTCCTTTATTTTTAAATACATTTGTCTTCTCTAATATGACCTGTCCGTGTTTTAGAGACTTTGGAGACAATTCTGAATTACATATATGAAATGTTTCCGTCTAGGTTTTCAGTATGTTTTTGGAGACTCTGGTGGATTTTATAATAATTCATAAGGACGACTTACAAGACTGGCTTTTTGTTCTTCTCACACAATTACTTAAGAAAATGGGGGCAGATTTACTTGGATCTGTGCAAGCAAAAGTTCAAAAGGCTCTAGATGTCACAAGGTAAGTTTTAAGGACCAGACCACTTTTTTCCCCAGCTTTTGAGTTGTAACTGACATAAAACGGCCTCTAAATTTGAAGTGTATAACATGATGGTTTAATACACGTGTACATTGCTAAATGATTACCACAGTGTTAGTTGACACATTCTTCACCTCACATAATTACCATTCTTTTATTGTGCTCGTGGTAAGAACATGTAAGGGCTTATTCTTTTAGCCACTGTCAAGTTTATAATCCAGTCCTGGTAACTGGTAATCACCATCTGTACTTCAGATCCCCAGAGCTGCTGCGTGTTACGTATGCTTGTTCCCTTTGACCAGCATCTCCCCATGCTTCCCACCCCCGCATCCCCTGACAACCACCATTCTACTCTGTTTTTATGGATTTAGGGTTTTTTTGTTTTGTTTTTTATTTGTTTCTTTTTGTTTGTTCGATTCCACGTATAAGTCAGATCACGCAACATTTATCTTTCTCTGTCTGGCTTATTTCACTTAGCATAATGCCCTCAACGTCCATCCATGTTGTCCCAAATGGCAGCATTTTCTTCTTTTTTATGACCGAATAATATGCCATTATTTTTCTTTGTCCGTTCGTTCATCTGTTGACAGACACTTAGGTTGTTTTGTATCTTGACTATTGTAAATAATGCTACAGTGAACATGAGGTCAGAGGTCTCTTCAAGATAGTGGTTTCATCCCCTTTGTATACATACCCAGAAGTCAAATTTACTGGATTATATGATGTTTCTATTTTTAATTTTTAATTAATTTATGTCTTCAAGTTTCTTTATTGGTGGGGGGGGGGGGCTTGGCACAGAAGGAGAGAGAGAGAGAAGGAGAGAAAGAACCCCAAGCAGGCTCTGCACTGCCATGCATAACCCGACGTGGGGCTTGATGTCATGAACCGTGAAATCATGACCTGAGCCAAAATCAAGAGTTGGATACTTAACTGACTGAGCCACCCAGGCGCCCCTTTATTTTTAATTTTTTGAGGAACATCTATACTGTTTTTCATAGTGGCAGCACCAATTTACATTCCTGCCTACAGTGCACAAGGGTTCCCTTTTCTGCACATCCTCAACATTTATAATAACTAGGAGGTGTGAGGTGATAGCTCACCGTGGTTTTGATTTGCATTTCCCTCATGGTGATGTTGGGCACCTTTTCATGGATTTGCTTGACACTTGTTTGACATTTGTTGATGTCACGTTTGGGAATGTATCTGTTCACGTAGGCTAGACAATGTTGATGTTACAAGACTCTTATAGTGTTTTTCTGGCATTCTCTTTTGTTTTTGTCAGCTGCTTGAATAAGTCCTCTCTTACACCATTTCCACATTCTCTTGTTAACAGATTTGTTGAAATGTCCCTGCTTTCCATGAGATGAAAAGTTGGTGTTATTTTTGTGAATGCTCAAGACAAATGTAAAAACAAGTATAAAACCTTGCAAATTGATCCTCTTATCTTTAAAAGACATTTTAGAGTATTTATGTACATCCTTCTGAAGACCTCAGTATTTTAAAAAAATGATTATTTTGAGAGAGAGCACGCATGTACGTATGCACACATACGTGAGTGGGGGAGGGGCAGAGAGAGAGGGAGACAGGGAATCCCAAGCATCCTCTACACTGTTAGCGCAGAGCCCTATGCAGGGCTCAATCTCACAAACCGTGAGATTGTGACCTGAGCCGACGTTCAACCCATTGAGCCACCCAGGCACCCTAAGACCTCGGTATTTTTATTTATTCATTTTTAATTTACATCCAAGTTAGCTAGCATATAGTGCAATAATGTTTTCAGGAGTAGATTCCAGTGACTTATCCCCTGTGTGTAACACACAGTGCTCATCCCCAACAAGTGTCTTCCTTAACCCCTTACCTATTTAGCCCATCCCCCCACCCACAGCCCCTCCAGCAACCCTCAGTTTATTCTCTGTATTTAAGAGTCTCTTATGTTTCACTCCCTCCCTGTTTTTATATTCTTTTTGCTTCCATTCCCTTATGTTCATCTGTTTTGTATCTTAAATTCTTCATATGAGTGAAGTCATAGGATATTTGTCTTTCTCTAACTTATTTCACTTAGCATAATAATCTCCAGTTCCATCCACGTAGTTGCAAATAGCAAGATTTCATTCTTTTTGATTGCCAAGTAACACTCCATTTTATGTATATACCACATCTTCTTTACCTATTCATCCACCAATGGACATTTGGGCTCTTTCCATACTTTGGCTATTATTGATAGTGCTGCTGTAAACATGGGGGTGCATGCGTCCCTTCTAAACAGCACACCTGTATCCCTTGGGTAAATGCCTAGTAGTGCAATCGCTGGGTCGCAGGGTAGTTCTATTTTTAATTTTGAGGAACCTCCATACTGTTTTCCAGAGTGGCTGCACCAGCTTGCATTCCCACCAACAATGCAAAAGAGATCCTCTTTCTCTGCATCCTCGCCAACTTTTATTGTTGCCTGAGTTGTTAATGTTAGCCATTCTGACAGGTGTGAGGGGATATCTCATTGTGGTTTTGATTTGTATTTCCCTGATGGTGAGTGATGTTGAGCATTTTTTAACGTGTCGGTTGGCCATCCGGATGTCTTCTTTGGAGAAGTGTCTCTTCATGTCTTTTGCCCATTTCTTCACTGGATTATTTGTGTTTTGGGTGTTGAGTTGGATAATTTCTTTACAGATTTTGGATACTAACCCTTTATCTGATGTCGTTTGCAAATATCTTTTCCCATTCCATTGGTTGCCTTTTAGTTTGGCTGATTGTTTCCTTCACTGTGCAGAAACTTTTTATCTGGATGAGGTCCCAATAGTTCAAGACCTCAGTATTTTTAATACTTCCATCTTCTTACAAGTCACACTAGAAATCTTGCTAGCCACATATGATGTAGGGCTCCCACTCGCCCAGGTACAATCTCTGTTAGCATTCACTGGCTCAGAGGTTGATAACGCATAACAGTTGTGACCTGTTACAAGGAAAGAAAGAAGAGCTGTGGAGATTCAGAGACATGTGAAAAACTGTGTGCTGTCATTTTTCAGAAACCTCTTATCTACTGTGTCTGCAGTTGTAAGTTCGCAACATACGAGTATTAGAAATTAAATAGCCTCAGAAGACACCTCGCTGTAATGACTCAGTTGCCATTTGGTGGAAGATAGAGGGTTATAGGTCAGATCAGTGAATTTTTAAAAGAATAAGCCAATGACTCCAGATCAACTAATTATCCTCAGTAGAGTAACTTTTATATGACTCAGTTACTACACACTGGAATATTACTATATATCATAGAATGTCCAAAACAGAAGGACCCACCTTCATTTTATTAATGAGGAAACAGACTTTACTTGACTTGCCCGGGTCACAGTGCGTGTTAGTGGCCATCTGGGAACTGGAATCCAGGACTGCTGGTTATTACACCGCTGTGTGTTCCCCTTACTGCAGACTGGTCTGTGGATGTGCGACTTTCTCTCCTGAAGGAGAATGTGGATAGTATTTGCACTTTTTCTTTCCTCTCTGGCTCCCTCCACTAGCAGTAGCACACGTCACCCTGCCATCATCCCCCATGTATGTGTCTGTTAGTTGTTTGTGACTGCGAAACATGCATTTATTCCTCTGTGCTCTGGTGCCAACTGTTTTCTTTTGGTTCCTGACCCTGTAGATCTGTATAATTTGTGCTGCTATAGAATTTTATTATCCAAAGAGCTCTCCCTTGGTATTCAGTGAGCTCAGTATAATATACTATATTTACAATAAGCTTTTCAAATGCCGTCCCTCCTTTGGATGAGCGAGTTTAGTGAAATTAAGGAACATTCCTGCATGCCGGTGTATTACTGGATTTGTAAAGGGTCAGCCAGGGATTGACTAGAAGGGCGAGGCGGGTCCAGCTGATAGTAACTGAGTGAAGTAGACAGGAGGGACGGTGACGCTGTGGGCTAGGGAACTTCCGTAGAGAGAGGTGGCCATGTTGGCATGTGGGCCCAGTGGTCCCAGACTTCCCAAGAAAGGTCAGAAATGTGGAATAAGGCAACACATTTGAGCTTTATTTTTTTTTTTTCCAACGTTTATTTATATTTGGGACAGAGAGAGACAGAGCATGAACAGGGGAGGGGCAGAGAGAGAGGGAGACACAGAATCGGAAACAGGCTCCAGGCTCTGAGCCATCAGCCCAGAGCCCGATGCGGGGCTCAAACTCACGCACCGCCAGATCGTGGCCTGGCTGAAGTCGGATGCTTAACCGACTGCGCCACCCAGGCGCCCCTATTTTTAAATGACACTCTGAAAGCCAGATAAAACATTTGTGAATCAGACTTGGCCTAAAGATCTCTTCCTTCATATAGGTGAATTTGTGAAGGGCAAAAACTTTCAGATCTTTAGGGATGGCAGGAATATTAACATTTTACTCCTAAACTTTGTTGATTAAGGAAAACCCTCTGGTTATTTTCCTGGATGCCCCTTTCCTTTAAGAATCCTCTCCTGGGTAGATTCGATCCAAATCTCTAGAGCACGTTCATTATTCAGTTTTCTCAGCAGCTGAGATGCCTAGCTATTTATGCATATTTAGGACCCATCAGTGAGTATTGGCGGGGAAGGGAGGGGAGGGCCTTTGTAATGGCTGAGGGGGGTTCCTAAGATAACAGGTCTGATTGTGAGTCTGCCTACTTCCTTTCCTTTGGCCGTGCCTGGCCACAGACACATTTCCAGGTTAAACATGCCAGCTTATACTGAAATGGATTCTCCGTTCTCCCCTTGCTGCAGAAGGAGACAGAAGTTTTGTGTGTGGTTTGTCAAGCTCGTTTCTCTAATTTATAGCTGGTGTGAGTCACTTAAGTCATGTATGCTAAAGCGTACTTTGCTTGCAGAAGTGGTCCTCCTGGCTTCCTGGGTACAAATACATGTGCTATTGGGTCACGTTTACTTTTTATTAGTAATTATAACAGTAGTAATATTAGTACCCAGGATGTGCTCTGTGCTTTGCATTTTCTTTACATTATGTCATTAAAATTTCAAATTCAGGGGCGCCTGGGTGGCTCAGTCGGTTAAGCGTCCGACTTCAGCTCAGGTCACGATCTCACGGTCCGTGGGTTCGAGCCCCGCGTTGGGCTCTGGGCTGATGGCTCAGAGCCTGGAGCCTGCTTCCGATTCTGTGTCTCCCTCTCTCTCTGCCCCTCCCCCATTCATGCTCTCTGTCTCAAAAATAAAAACATTAAAAAAAAAAAAGTAAAATTTCAAGTTCATCCTGTGACTTCACAGATCTGAACCTGCTTCCCCGTTCTTGTTACTATACTTCTGTAGATTGGGAAGAGTCCCTTAGAGAGGCCAAAGGAAACAATGCCGTCACTCAGCCTCAGTTGTAATAGATGTTTGCATTGCACCATCTTTCCTATTAGTGTGGAAAATACGTCTACGTCTTCCTACATGGACACGATTATGCACTTTTAAACTAATGCTGGTAATTGCAGCATTTTAAGGGAAGGAGCATGGACTTTGGCTAGCCAAGAGTCCTCGGGGTTACTCAGATGTATCAAAGATGTGAAATGATTGCAAGAAATGAGATCAGGAACAGGTGAGAAGAGGAGGGCCCTGGTTTCTGCATATGTGTTGTAGCTGGATGGGGGATTCCCTTGCTGGGTCTCCCATACTCTTTGTGGTCACCCTACAACATAGAGACCAGAAGCAGTTGCCCAGTAGGACCAAGGAGGACAGCATGGTTAGCTTAAGCAAGGGCAGCTGTAGGCAGCCTCGTCAGGATGTAAATTAAGATTTCGGAATTGGAAGTTTTTCTCATGAAGCAGTTTCAGAAAGGTACCTGGAAAGAAGATGAGCACATTCTAGAAGGCAGGTAGGAATCTCTTTTATCGTTTTGGGCTTCATTTCTAAAATAGCATACATAACTCTAAGTGTCGTGTGTGTTTTGGGACTTATAGCAAGATTTCCCATTTTCTGGGGCACCTGGGTGGCTGAGTTGGTTGAGCGTCCGACTTCGGTTCAGGTCATGATCTTGCACTTGGTGAGTTGAGCCCCGCATCGGGCTTTGTGCTATCAGCACAGAGCCTGCTTTAGATTCTCTGCCCCGCTCTGTCTCTGCCCCTCCCCCTCTCAAAAATAAATAAAACATTTTTTTAAAATAATAAGTAAAAAAAAAAAGATTTTCCATCTTCTTAATTTTATATATAATGTATATTACTCTAGTATTTATATAAAATGGAAAGTACAATTACCTGTGTAGAGGCTTGCTTCCGTGTCCATCAGACTTATCTCTAGAGGTATATTTTTGTTTCTGAGATGGTTTTGCATTATTTTTTGTAACGTATCTTTCCTTAAAATGAGCACTTTCTTTCTTCTCTTAAACCTAGGGACTCCTTTCCATTTGACCAACAGTTTAACATTTTGATGAGATTTATTGTGGATCAAACTCAAACTCCTAACCTCAAGGTTGGTGACTATTTGTCATTACAATTCAACCTCTAGAAGTCAAATTTGCTTAAAATGTCCTTTTTTGTATATGACTCGTATTTGGCTGTTAGGAATAAGTCTGCTGTGAGCATTCTTACACAACTGTTTGGGGCCATGTTTCCATTTTTCTTGTTTGAGTACCTAGGAGAAGAGTCACTGGTTCGTTGGGTGGGTCGTGTTTAATGTTATTTTAAACTGTTCAAATGGTTGTACCATATTATATTCCTACCAGCAATATAATGGCAGGCCTAGTAGTTCCACATCCTCACCAACATTTGAGTATTTTTGCTGTTTTCCACCGTATTTAAACTAGAAAATTCTGGTGTGTTGATATAAGGTATCTTACTGAAATGTTTTCCATATTAACGTTCTAACACATGAAAATTAATTATCACGTATTTTGGAAAATCATAACTATAAGACTGAATTTGAGGGAGGATATGTATTAATTTCAATTAGGTCGCGTACGTCATCTCTTCTTTATTCATTAGCTTTTGTTGGGGTTTTAGGATAGCTGCAATCAATAACCGCCCTCTTCTCCTAAGGTCAAAACCAATTGAGGCATCAGTGGAGAAGTTAAGGTAGAATATCAGCGTGATTGCTAAAAATGCTACCTTGCAAGACGTGGCCTAGGATGCCCAAAAAACAATACTAAGTGCTTCCTGGTCAAGCGGCAGAGTCGGTAATCCCGTGGCCTGCCCATGGGGGCTCATGCCCTGCAGGTGTCTTGCTGTGTATGTGAGGAGGCAGAGCAGGCCTCCTCCACAGGCACGGTGATCTAAAACTGAAGAAGGTTGATCTGTATGCCAGTCTTCCTGTTCCCAAACTTAACCTGTCAGCCATTTCATGCTTTTGTCCCTGATGGACGTGGCTCTATGTGAAAACATAGATCCAGGAGAAAGAAGGGGTCCCCTCAATTGTATTTACTTTTCTCTGATCAGAATTCTATTCAGAGATTCATAAGTGTACCTAATGAGTATAATTATTGGATCTTTCAGGTCAAAGTTGCAATCCTGAAGTACATCGAGTCCCTCGCTAGGCAGATGGATCCAACGGATTTTGTAAACTCTAGTGAGACGAGGCTTGCAGTTTCTAGAATTATAACCTGGACAACAGAACCAAAGAGTTCAGACGTGAGAAAGGTATGTCCGTGAGAGCTCAAGTGCAGCTTTAAACACACCGTTCTCAGGCATGTGTTAGGAAAAGAAATGTACTTGGGAACTTGCACACCATCCCACACACCTACATGGGATCCTTTATTACTCCTTTTCTGTGAAACCAAGACTTTGCTGTTGCCCCTTATCTTTCTCCAGTTCCACCTAGTCCCAGTCTTCCAGCATCAAAATGAAAATCGGAAATCGTGTATGATTGGTTTGTGGTTTTCTTAGGCATCTATTTTATTCTTTTTAAGTGAGAAATCACTCATGGTTTAGTGTCTCTTCAGGCCGTCGGTTTTCCACATACCAGTTTTGTGACATGGACTTTGAGGACAGAATTGAAAATCTAAGGCTGCCTGGCCACAAGGTGCCTCATAGCAAAAGGTGGCTGAAAATTTGCTAAGAAATGAATTTCTGAATTTAAAAAGAGCAAACAATTTCAGATTACATACCATACTTGGAACACACTCTGACTTGGGGAGTGACATGGGGAGATAGAATTCAGATTTTGGATGCACCGTGATATCAAGGTGTTGTTTTGTTAGTTTATCAGCTGAAGAATATTGGCTACTTTTTTCAGAAATGACACATTGAGGAGCAGATAACATAGGAAAGAGCACAGAGTACTATTATTTCTCTTTCAAGATAGTACTCTGCATCAGGACCATTACAAAGATTAATTATTACATGTGAAACACTTTGTCGGTTCCTGACAAGTTGTAAGCACACCGCAAGCGTAAATTACTGTGTTTGTCTCTCTTACTCTCTGCCTGTTGATGTCGTTCTGTGCTTGAGCTTCCCACTGCTTGAGTTTGACACATGGCCATTATTCTTTTCACTTTATGTATAAACTAAGTAGCCTTCATGAAGTACTCTTAAAAGCCAGCTTTCTCAGTTCTGCTTCCAGACTGGAGGTACGTGATTTTGGTTATTTGTGTATAATCACGAGCCTTGCATTTTTTCTTCTGTACCACATTCCTTCCATCCTTGGCCCTACCAGTGGAGTTGTTTGGCCTTAAGCAGAGTTGATAATGTGGACCACTTGGGTCCAGCAGGAAAAAAGGAAAGGAGAAATCCAAGCAATAGTTAGCAGGAGTGGTAAATTTCCAATTGCCAATAAACACTTAGCTCCTCTTCCATTGAAGTTCAAAGACAAGAACAGAAGAATTCTGTGAAAGGTTTCTTTAGAAGGGTTACGGATCATGTAAGTCCTGTGTCCATTGTATAGTCATAAACTAAGTTGTCCAAGGACAAGGAACAAGGGCAAATCCTATTAAAGCACTCATTCAAAATTGTTATCAAAGAGGCATTTCACTGGCAACCTCTGATTTAGCCATTAAACCAGTTTGGGATTAGGGAGGTACAATAGGAGGTGGTTGAATGATTTGCTTGGTGTGTAAGTCACAAACAGATATTTCTGTTGTAGTTTTTAGAATCACAACGGTGGCCAAAATACAAAAGCCTTAAGGGTAGCTTTCTGTCTTTAGTCATAACATGTAAATGTGTGTGTGTGTGTCTATGTGTGTGCCTTTTGTAATTGAATGTTACTTAAGTATTCCTTCCTGTAGGACTGAAACATTATAGACTTACGTATCACTTTCTCTGGATGTGCGCATTAAAAACTTGAACTACAATTTATTTTCCTAACTTTTCTAAGGAGGATGTTATAGGAACTTTCTTCCTTGAGTTATTTAGCCTTAGGCTCCCAAGGCTTGAGTCAGTTATGGTTAGGATATTAAACTTATTGCCAGAAATCATGTGGATCGTTTACTGTTGGATCTTCAACACTTAATGTCAGTCATTTTGGGTCACGCGGTGCTACTTCACAAAGCCTGGTCTCCATTGGTGTTCCACTCCTGTTGCCTGCCCTCACTTCTTCCCCTTCCCGTGTCGAGGACTGCTCAGCACCTCGCCTTCAGACTGAGTTCAGATCCAGGTTCTGGGCCAGTAATCCTGATCTTCAGGAAATTTGGAAAGCTTTTTTATTACATCAGTAGTTCTCAGTCCTGGCTACGGTTAAAATCTGCCTCTGTTCCTGGGCTCTACCCCAGGTAATTTGACCTAATTGGTGTAGTGTAAAGTATGGACATTGTTTTGGGTCTCATTGGGATTCCCTCCACTGTTGGCTGTTTTTTAACGCACAAGTTTGCGACCTGGTGTTTTAGACCATTACCCTGGAGTTGCACCTCAAGACATACAAGCTGCTGGTACAGTGTTGACCTGGTTGCGATCGATTCCCTTGGTCCGAGCCTTCATCTGCAGTATCTTCAGGCCTGGGGCTAGACTTGCTATTCCCCAGGGACTTCTCACCCTCCCTATTTTCTCTCGCCCTGTATCTCTGCACCTAGCACAATACCTGTGTGAGCAAAGTAAACATTTCATAAATAGTTTGAATGAATTAAGGGAATGATAAATGTCCAGAAAGAGGTGATCTCATTTTAAGTAGCATTTCGAAACCATTATTTTTAAAACCATAATGTCAGAGGCCCCGTTTTGACTTCTGTGTTCGTTTTCTGTTGTATACTGAAACACCACAAACTAAGTAGCTTGAAACTACACACATTTATTATGTTGTAATTCTTTTTTTTTTTTTTAATGTTTTTATTTATTTTTGAGACGAGAGAGACAGAGCATGAGCAGGGGAGGAGCAGAGAGAGAGGGAGACACAGAATCCGAAGCAGGCTCCAGGCTCTGAGCTGTCAGCACAGAGCCCGACGCAGGGCTCGAACTCACAGACTGAGATCATGACCTGAGCTGAAGTCGGACACTTAACCAGCTGAGCCACCCAGGCGCCCCTGTGTTGTAATTCTTTGATTCAGGAATTTGGCACATGGTCTTTGGGTCCTCTGCTTAGGGTCTTAACAGACTGAAATCACAGTGTCGTCTGGGTCTTTGATCTCATCTGAGGCCTAGTCTTTTCTTAATCACTGGTTCTTGGCCGAATTCCATTCCTTACAGGAGGGCCGAGGGGCCTGTTTTCTGGCTGTCAGTAGGGGACATTCTCAGCTCGTGGGCCACCTGCCAGCCCTGCCACACCTCCCTCTCCCCAGCTTGGCAATTTGTTTCTTCAAAGCCAGCAAGAGAATATTTGGGGAAAAAATTTCCCCAAACTTCCCAAATGTGATGAAAAACCTTAAGTCTACCCATCTAAGAAGCTCCATAAACTCCCAGTAGGATAAGAAAAGATCCACAGATAGACACATCGTAATCAAACAATTGAGAGACAGAGACAAGTAAAGAATCCTGGAAGCAGCAAGAGGGAGGCAGCCTGGCATCCCCCAGAGACCCTCTGTAAAACACACAGCTGGTTTCTCCTCAGAAACCGTGGAGGACAGAGGCAATGGGATGGCATTCAGCGTGCTGACAGAAAAAACCTGCCAAGCAAATATTCTCTGTTCAGCAAAACTATTCTTCCAAAGTGGAGGAGAAATTAAAATGAAGCCTGCACCTCCAACCTTGCTTAAGGGTTTAGGTCACACCCATCCAGGATAATCTCCCCTTTGATGACCTGAAAGTCAACTGACTGGGGAGGGACTTTTCATTACACCTGCAGAGTCCCTTCTGCCGTAACAATTAGTGGAATGATGTTCCATCATTCACAAGTCTCACTCTAGGGGAGAGGATCGTACAGGGATTGTATGTGGGAGATGGGAGTCTCGGGGGCGTCTTAAGTGTTTTGCCTACCAAGGCTTTATCTCACTTTCAGTGAGTTGGCAGGAATCTTCCACAGTTATTTGTTAATTCACTAACTCTTACTTAAATAGGGAGCTTTTTAATCTCACTGTTTAAATTGTGGTGAGGGTCAAGATGCATCTCTGTATCCTGGGTACCCTGTAGGGTTTTGTTTTTTTTTTAAGTTTATTTATTTATTTTGAGGGAGAGAGAGTGCGCGAGTGGTGGAAGGGGCACAGAGAGGGAGAGAGAGAATCCTCTGCACTATCGTTGCAGGGCCCAGTGCAGGGCTCAGTTGCATGAACGGTGAGATCCTGACCTGAGCTGAAATCAAGAGTCGGACACTTCACCCACTGAGCCACCCAGGTACTTCTAGATTTATTTATTTTTTTTTAATCATTAAAAATGTCAGTGGCTGGAGGGGCACCTGGGTGGCTCAGTCGGTGAAGCATCCTACTCTTGATTTTAGCTCAGGTCATGACCTCGCAGGTTCGTGGGTTTGAGGCCCGCGTCGGGCTCTGTACTGACAGCTTAGAGCCTGGAGCCTGCTTCGGATTCTGTGTCTCCGTCTCTCTCTGCCCCTCCCCTGCTCACACTCTGTCTCTTCCTCTCTCTCTCTCTCTCTCTCAAAAATAAATAAATGTGAAACAAAGGTTTTTTTTAAATGTCTGTGACTCAAGATCACTTGGCTTTATACACATCCAGCATTGTTGTTTGATTAAAATAGGTGCATTAAAGCACGGTATTTGGATATGTGTTCTTTTGCCCCTTAACTGCTTACCCACAGACTGTACATTAGGGCACTGCAGATTAATCCTTCATGGAGACGGCATCACTTTTATTTAAATGCTCTCTTCTGATGTGCCATCCAATGGACATTATATAAATACAGATGCTATTGTAAGTAATGCAAACTGCCTTGCACAAGAATTTGGACCATATTTGAAAGCTTATCTAAATGAACCGAGCACCTAAATAAATTAAAATACTTAAAAATTGGGATGTGATATATATCACTCTGCTCTAAGATCTGAACTTGTCATTATCATTTTAAGGCTGTAAAAAAGTAAAACAGGAACTATTTTTATCTGGGTAAATTAAAGCACCCTGTCTCTTTTAAATAAACTTAATGTTTTTGCACCATCTTTCATTTGCAGTTACTAAAAGTTTCTATCAGGTGCTAGGAAAACCTTGGTGATTTAAAAAAGCACTATGTGATCATGAACCAAGTTTTCCTATTGGTGTCCTGCTTTAATTTCTGAAGAGTAGGGCAAGATTATATTCTAAATGTTAGAAAAACCCTTCAGTCTGAAATTTGTGCAGTAAACCCTCATATTGGCCCTACTCTAGAGAACATTAATTTTCTGCAAACAATACTTGGGGAGTTTGCAGACAGTATAATTCATCCTATAAGGTCCTATTTGGGAAAACAACTTAACTCTAATAGAACTCTTAATTTGTTGACTTAGCATTTTTAATATTTTGATATTTACTTTGTTTCCCTTTTTATCTGTGTTTTGGGTGTTTGTTGTTGGAGAGAGAGAGGTGTTTAAATATTTAAGATGTTTTGAAGAGGAAGGAAGAAGCACGGCCAAAACCAGAACCCAAGCCAGTCAGCAGTGGAGTGGGCTTACCAGACCAAGACTGATGGGGGCCAGCAGGAAAAGCCCCACCCAGACCCTCACTGGCCCAATCTGTTCCCAGAGTAACCTTGTTCTTGTTTTAGGTGCGGGAGCGCTGTCTGTCCTGTTGGCCAAACTGTACCTTTCTTTTTTTTTTTTTATTTTTTTTTTATTTTTTTTTTTCAACGTTTATTTATTTTTGGGACAGAGAGAGACAGAGCATGAATGGGGGAGGGGCAGAGAGAGGGAGACACAGAATCGGAAACAGGCTCCAGGCTCTGAGCCATCAGCCCAGAGCCGGACGCAGGGCTCGAACTCACGGACCGCGAGATCGTGACCTGGCTGAAGTCGGACGCTTAACCGACTGCGCCACCCAGGTGCTCCTAAACTGTACCTTTCTGAAGGAACTGTGTTTTGTGTTCATATAATGTATTAACAAGGAGGAAGTGGATTCTAGAGTTTGACCGTCCTTTGACTTCTGCCCCTGCCACTTGGTGGTGGTGCGAGCTGGCAGCTGAACCTCAGAATTCTTGTTTGTTCTCCATAAAATGGGAATAATCACCCCTGCCTCAGGCTTCATTGGGGGGCCTAAATGCAGTATAGAAAACATAGGTAGAGACTCCTTCATTTGCTATTGCAGCCTCTGCAGCCCCGTGGGAGGCTTGTTTTGGTTTTGCTCTGTTATTTGTGAAGCACATGGAGAACTCAGGTTTTTTCCAGCATTAGGAAGATTTTTTTTCCCCCAGTCAACCAAAGGGAATGTAAATGCAGTAGAACTTTTAATGCTATGTTTACATTTCAGGATTCAGAATCCCTGTGGGTTTGCGTAGCATACATGATTTTCTACCACTGAGCGCCTGCTTTGTCAGATGAGATAGCAAATTTAGCCCCCGAAATGCCGTAAATGAAGTCATGGCAAAGAAACCTGGAAGGTATATAAAGATGCTGTTGTCTGGATCAGGAAGAGAATAGAAATAGCCCTCAAAAGTTGAAATTTCCAGCTGAAAAATTTTAATGTCTACTTACAGGTAGGCAGTGTGGCCTAGCCACAAAGCTCAGGATTTTCCCATCAAACAGGATTTGAGGCTCAGCTTAACTGTGACTGGCTCTTTCCAGAAATGAGTTGACTTTTTTGATCTCTTTGCTCAGGAACGCTACTGCTGCCAGCAACAAGGCTGGGTAGGGAGCACCTAGCAAATGGTAGAGGTTTGAAACCAGTAGTTACCGTCTTCCTGTTCTTAGAGCTGCTAGATCATATACGTCCAGGTGATGTTGCAAAAGAAGCCACATACTTTCACAGCTTACAAATAACCCTGGTTTTAGCACTTGCTTCTTCTCTCATTAAATCCTGCCGCCTTTCCTGTTTGTCAGTCCCCTCTTCAGCGTAGTCGAGTAGGTGAGGATTTCCCCACTAGGTCAGCTTCCACCTGCTCTGGGCCCGGAGAAGGAAACTTGGAAGAAAATTGTAAACAGGTAGATTTTAAACTATGTACTAATTTGAAAAAAGACACTTCACTGTTTGCATTGTAGATTATTAATACTGATTACCCTTGGCAAGACACTGAAAAGATTGTGAAGAAACCTAAAATTCATATAATACTATGTTGAATGTGTGTGTGTGTGTGTAAATGTTTGTGTTTTGATGTGTTTTATGATTAACTACCTGCCCAAAACAAAAAGCTATGTTGAGTGTAGTCCCCTACCATATGCAAGATACTAAATAAGGAATGTCTGGAGGTTTTGAAGTAACCTTTCTTCGGCGATTTTCTAAAGCAATTTTAATGACCATCTGGAGGGAAGCAATAATTGTTTAATAAATTAGAAACCTTCTCTTTCTCCCAAAGTTTAAGTTTTCCCCAGTTAATACCAGCGCTGAAGCATTTGTCAAAAGCTTTATTGATCTCCTGTCTCAAAGAACTCTTTCCTGCCTTCAAGGCAGTTAGTTGATAGCCCCGGGGGTTCTTTCCATAGAGTGACTGTAAGATTTGAAGGACCTTTTGCCCTCATCTACCAGTTTCTACTGCTGAGTGGGCGTGAGTGGGAGTCAGTTCCTTTTAAGTTGCCATTTGGTCTTTAAAATAAATGACCCTAGAGTTGTCCGTTAAGAGAAGTCAGCAGCAACCTTGCATTTTTGGTCGGGCTGCTCACTGGCCCTGCCTCTTATGAAAGGCAAGAGTTCAATGATGGAACAAGAACAGTGGTGCACTCCACTTTTTGATCCATTATTAAACACGAGCTATGCCCCAAGCTTTTTAAAATGAATCTCTCCAATTCATCGCTATGTTTGGAGTTACTCCTTTAAAGAGAATGTATTGATGATAATGATAAATATAACCCAGTTTTCTTCCTTGTTTGGATTCTAGTATTCTGACTTCTCACTAACACAGAGGGTTGTAGATAAAATATTTTAGGACCATACAGTCTCATTCCTTTTAAAACTGTGATATAAAATATTTTTAAAATAACGGATTTAAATCATATTTTCTACCCATTTCTGGAGCTTGGACCTCATTAGAAAGGATTTTACTTTGAAAACAGCTTTAAATCCCCAAGGGTGACTTTTGAAAAATGTATAAAATCATTTACATTTCATATTTTGGAAAATGTAAAAATAAGTTACATCCATTTATATGTATAAATCACCACACGTACCATCTGTCCAACGAGTTATATTTTCAAAATTCCTCCATCTCTCTTTTGGATTTCGTATCAAAATTCACCGTTAGGGTTATTGAAAGAGAAGTTTCTGTAGTGGGCCAAAATGTAAAGTCTGCTGCAATGGCTTTCCCACGTGACTAAGTCACTGATAGCACATGGCCACTAGTTAGCACAATTTCTAGGCCTATCGTCTTGCGGCTCTTTTGTTCCTGAAAGATCCCGCTGATTTTTATAATTTGCTTCGTGAAAAACCTCAAGTTAATTTGTGATATTAGATATCCTATCATTCTGGGAAGAAACACGGTTTTTTTAAGTAAAGGTAGTGGCACATTTCACATAAAAATACTGATACATTTTATAATTTTGAAATGCCATTGTCATTCATTAAAAAATAAGTCCCTAAACTTTCTTACTAAATTGGCAACATTTTCTTTTTTTCTCTCCCTGCTAAAACTCAAGTCTCTTTCTTTCTCTTTGAAGTGCATTTTTTTCTGCATGCGTTTTTTTCCCTAACATCTAACAAAAATGTCTTTTTTCAATGCACAGGTTACTTTGCATGATTTTTGGAATTTAATCTTATGCAAATATAAAGGTCAAGTTAACGTATATTACATTGGTGGTGAAAAAGATTCTTTCAGATAACTATTAAGTATGTTTCAATAATATGAAAATGTGTAGTACAATCGGTAATAGTGTGTTTTGCCTGTGTCATGAAAGCACACGGGCCCCTTGGGGTTTAATTTGGATGGAAAGGCTACTGATGACTGTATTTGGAGGTCAAGGGAAGAAAGTAAGATACTTTTGTCCAGTCTGTGCTTAATAAATGCTTTTGATAGGTCTAAAATCTAGTTTTTGATTCTGTGAAAGACATTCTGATATTTTAAAATTCATAATTTTTATTTCTGGTTAAATACATTTGGGTCCTTGGATTTTTTTGTTTTTCTTTCTTCGGACACAAATAGTAGGTTTGTCTTAACTGGGCCCAGGATTAATTTTAACGTTGTGAAAGCATTGAAATATTTTGCGGTGTTTACTTCCAAAGCATTTCTCAAGCAGATATGTATTTTTTAATGTTTGTTTATTTTTGAGAGAGAGAAAGAGCAAGTGGGGCAGGGACAGAGAGGGGGACAGAGGATCCAAAGCAGGCTTTGTGCTGATAACACAGAACCTGACATGGAGCTCGAACTCGCGAACTGCGAGATCTCGGTCTGAGTCAAGGTTGGACGCTCAGCCGACTGAGCCACCCAGGTGCTCCAGCAAATATGTTTTTTGTAACACCTTACGTCACGGGTAAAAATATTCCAAAGAATTACTACAATCCTAGAAATTTTGAATCTTTGGAAAAATAAATGTATCCTTTTAGTCAGAAGAGTATGTGATGCATTTTTCTTTCTTTTGACTCTCAGAAATTTGTAAGAGATGCCATTACATACCAAAGTCTTCTCTTGGCAGTTGTTCTAAATCAAAACCCTTGGAACTAATTCCTCAGGCATTGTTTTTTAAGCTCACTGTGCCTGCTGCTACTTAGAACCATAGAAAGACTTGCTGGAGAAATCCGAGTCTCATAGGGCTACTGTTGCTTCAGCTCATTGCTTTCCCACCTTGCTGCCAGAGTGCTCGCTGCAGTACGTTGTCTCAGTTAATAAAGTAGAACGTTTGCCAAAACACCGAATTTGTACCATTTAAGTCTGGTTTGCTTCCCAAGGACTGGCCTTTCTCACTTGGCAGGTGCAACAGGGGTTTTTCAGATGTATTTAAACTCTTTCTCTAGATTTTCTCAGTCAAAGTGGGGCTTGAGGAAAAGTGGTTGCTCAGGTTAGCCCATTGGCAGCTCCTGTAGAAACTTGTTCCCTCCAGGGGCACCAGGAGCCCTGTCCAGTGCTGACTTGGTAGAGTGAACCATCTTCAGCCTTTCCATGTCCTCTCGTTGTTTTACTTAACTTACTTAGCAGCTTTGTCCCTCGTGCTAGACAGCATGGGGAAGGTCATTGAATATGAACATGCTGTGGATATCCCAGGCCAGGGCGTGAAGGTGAAACGGGGGCGTATTTTCCAGATTGAAGTCAGGCTGTTTATAACCGGTGATCCTATTTTCTCCAAATGCCTTTTGTGTGTGTGTTTTATGACGAAGCTGTCCTCTTACTATTGTTTGACTCATATGAAGAAAGTTTGGTGAGACCATTTTAATGAATGTTTTGACCAGAATATGCTGTTGTCCGTTACATAATGAATCCCATCTTCTTTTTCCAGGCAGCACAAATTGTGCTGATCTCTCTGTTTGAATTGAACACTCCCGAATTTACCATGTTACTTGGTGCCTTGCCAAAAACCTTCCAGGATGGTGCCACCAAACTCCTGCATAACCACCTCAAGAACTCTAGTAACACCAGTGTGGTGAGTGCCTCAGTCACGACTGGTGCCTCTGTACTGACCGTGACCTCTGCGAGTCCCTTGTCTAGACTTGCTCTGATAGAATGGCCAGCTTTCTTGTTCTCTTTCAGTAAACTGTGGGTGTCTGGAGGGTGGGGGTGTGTCTGGCCCCTGCAATAGTCCCAACAAATGAGCGAACCTAGTGTTTAAACATACCCTTTTTCTTAAGTGAGATTGTTCAATCCGTTAAATTTTTACTTGGTCACTTAGCCCTTTGTTCACTGAATTACTTATGTTTTTCATGCTATAAAGATGGAAGGACTCAATTGTGTGTGTGACTCTGGCACAGGTGACATCAGACAGTTCAACTTGAGGAACCCCTGCGTGACAGCTATCCGTTTGGGGTGTATCTGCACTTAAAATTGACCTTATCATTCTTTAAAAAAAAAAAAAAAAAAGTTACCCCGATTGTGCAAGTATTTATCTTACTTCATTCTGCTTTCACCCCAGGGCTCTCCAAGCAATACAATTGGCCGGACTCCCTCCCGACACACCAGCAGCAGGACCAGTCCCCTGACCTCACCCACCAACTGTTCCCACGGGGGCCTGTCTCCCAGGTAATGCCATTTCCCCAAAAGTGAGGAAACCACCCCAATGTCTGTCCACCCCATTCCTAGGTTTTTAGACCAAGCTTTAACACCAAAAAATGGATGGGTATCAGGAGATCATGGGGTCTAGTAGTCTGTATAATCTTGGGCAAAGCAGTTGACTTCTATGACAAAATGGCCAATTTGTGCTGAATGTTCTTGGAGATTCTTCCAGCTCTAAGCACTCCCTAGTAACTTAAAGATTTTAAGGCTAAAAGCCACATTTAGTACTGTTTCACGTAGAAACGCTTTAGAAATTCATCACCTATTTTGTAAGTGGTAGGAGTGCCTTATGGTATTTGTCATCTAAATAAATCCCTTGTAGTCCCACACAAGGCCTAGGGTAGTTTTCCAAACCAGCAGTCAGTCATTCCAGGCATAGTTGCTGTAATTACGGGCTCACGTTTGAAGCAGACTCCTGCTCCAGAGAGGTATTTAGAACCTGAGAACTGAAATTAGATCATCGTTTTCAGACTTTGTTGGGACTGTGCAAGCATTGGTCTTACAGACTCTGAGTCAGTGGCTTTAAATAAGAAAAATGCCTTGTCCCAGCATCTGTAGACTTCTCCATCTGGCCAGAGCCTGTGGAAGTCTCTGCATGATGACTTTAGTGACCCCCCCCACTCCCCCCCCCCGCCGGTGTGTGTTGGAACCTTCCATGGCCTTATACTGAGTAGTGGCCGTAGAGACCAGACTTGACAGTGCCCAGACGTGTGAGGGTCGTACGTACATGCTGTATTTGTCTCCAAGAAGGCCACATCTTTGAGGTCTCTGGGCGCGAGGATCGGGGGCTGTGTCTTCAGGGTTGCCGACACCAGGATGACAAGAAGATACTGCAAGTATATGCCATCTTCCCTTCAAGGGTTGCCTCTTTAGTAGGAAAATATTACAAGTGCCTTTAAATTTAGATTTTGAATGATCAAGAGTCTCCCCAAATCTTCTGTCATGACCAATGAAGTCCTCTTGAGTTTCTCAAGTTGTCATCTAAGTATTTGGAGCATACCAAATTTGTATTTTTCTCTTGGTGACACAAAGTATTTTGTATACTTACAGTATCCTACCATTTGTATTGCCCTACTTATAATCTCTCTAAATGCCCCTGGTGCCATGTTTAGGTAGAATGAAGAATGATGTCACGTCTCCAAGTTTGGTCTGTGTTGTCATGATTTTGGCAGGCTGTTATGATCAGACAATTGAGATCAGAAGTGAGTGAAAATATGTCTGAATTTCCCCAGGTGTCACTGAAGCTCCACTATTTTTTTTTTTTTTCTATGTTAACATCTGTATCTTAAGCATATGGCTAGTCTTAAATGACCAGGGTCTGGTGTTAACGGTAAAATCAGAGTTCTCTTTCTTGGGGCAGCGGAGTGGGGAGGGTTTTATGGAAAACTTGTATTCTCTGTAAATTGTTTCTTTTGTCTAGAAGTAATACTTCACCATTAATTGGGAAATCTGCTCTTCCATAATACACGATTCATATTCCTTATCTTTTATTTCATTATTAGGGTGGCACATTCCTTAGGTAATAAGCAAAAGGTAAAATGCAAGTTAAGTATTTTATTATTATATGTGCTACTAGTCTAAGTAAAGGATCAGTGGCGGCTGCTAGCATAATCCAGCAGAGCTAAGAATTGGCTGGGTGTTAATCTTCATGGATCCCCAAATTATTAAAAATTTAATTTATTTTTCCAGCTCACCATTAATTTTTAATTGGTCTGGTCATAATTTTTATTGTCAGGATTGCAGATCAGTGGAAGGGATTAATTTTCAATATTAATATCATTTTCAAGATTAAGGCCAGTGGTGGCATAAATGTTTTCTTGTCAACAAATTACTCTTTAGGGAATTATTTAGTTGTGTTTTTTCTTTATTTTTTAAAAGAATGTGCCCTCCGTCAGTGCGTACGTAGCCAGATGGCCTTAGCCAATTTGAACTCACAACCAAAACTGTCCAGAAGTGGGAAACAAGGCTTCCTGTCATATCACTGGAAATACTCAAATAGGCCTCATACTTTCACCAGGAAAATTATAAAAGAAATGAACTCTTGCATTAAATAGGAGAATGGACGAGGTTACCCCATTCCTAGGGAGGCGATAGACAAGTTCCACCACACATAATCCCAGAGTTTTCTGAGCTGTGCTCTTGAGGCATTTATTTTCTGTGACCTGCAGTTCTTTTGAATCATCTTAACCATAAAATGTTAGCTTTGTTATTCTTACAGGAAAAAGTCATTACCAATTACTGCTTTTTAATCTAATTTTTTTGTATCAAAACAAACCGTAGTATTTTTTTTTTAGTCCCAAAATTCTAATGCTCAGATCATGGTGTGTTATTGGCAAATATTCTAAAATGATGAAAAAATCTAATTTGATAGTTACAGAAAAACTGCTAACGAGGAAGTTGTTTCTGCAATAGTATTAGAGAAGCCGGAGCTAACACTAAACCTTGGTGAAACATTCCATTAATTGTTTTTTTGTGTGAAGGAAGAATTACTCCTTACCCCTAGCTAGTAAACAAATACTGCTGGGTATTTGAAGAGATTTGTAACCTGGAGTTTTGTCTTTAAACACATCCGTATATTTTAGCTCATTTTACCCAGTGTGATTTGTGTTAAATGAAAAACCGAGTTGCAAGGGGCTTCAGAAATAACAGGACATCCATTCCTTTTGAGATGAGAAAGCGGATGGCTTCCTCGCCCTGGTCTGCTGAACGTTCTTGACAAACGTGGTGTAGAGCAGAATGACACTAATAACAGAGCATCCCCTCTGTTACCCCCAGCAATAAAGGGTAATTTTAGGTGGATTTTACAGCCATTGCATCAGAGGATCAACAGTTTCCATAGAAGCCAAGTGGGGATTAACTGGGAAACTCAGCCTTCCGTAAGCTGTGGAGGGGCTGGTGCACCTCTCTGCTTTCCGCTGCACCTGTTAGCAGAACTCCAGGAGACGTGGTCACCCGGATTCTTCTTGTACCTCTGCTCCGATTCAGTGTGTGACTTAGAGAAGGTCTGTGGGCCCTCCTATGCTGTGGTGACCTCTCCTCTCTCCACTTACTTGCCTTCCAAAATAAGGCCACAGCTGTCTTTGGTGGAGACTAGTTCTCAGGACTATGATGAATGCCAGCCACAGGCGGTGCTGCCCCCTGGGGACGCGGTCTCTGATGCCACGACTCCATCCTGGGCCTCAGATCACATTTCCTGCCAGGTCAGCGCACGCCTTTCCCAGTGTGTGTGGCTCTTCTGAATCGCAGCAGCTGTTAGAACTGTCCGTCAGGGCCTCTGCAGACCCAGGCCACTGAGTGACATTCACGAAGTGAAGAGGGCTGCCTGTGTTCTCAGATGCATTTTAATTCTCATAGTAGGTGATGTGAGTAGGGGAATTGTAACCCTCTAGTGGTGCTGTTACTCTTTCAGAAGGAAATTGCTTGTGGTGGCCTCTGAGCTCCCATCTGATTGGATCCTGGCCTCAGGGAGCACCTTGCCCCCTGCTTGAGTGCTCTGGACAGAATGGCACGTTCTCTGAATCTTCCTGCTGTGGTCCCTTGGTTCTCGTTTGAATTAAGGCCCGAAATTCCTTGTCTGGCTCTTTGTAAGACAGTTGGTTGCATTACCCGAAACTGAACATCCGTGCCTATTTGTGTGTAAGTGCTCACAGTGTCCTTCCCCGTGCACACACACCCCCCCAGTCTTACCCTTGGAATCTCACGTGATTTAAACATGTAACACACGATCGAGAGGGGAAGGAATAAAGCAGCCTCATCAGGGGCCAAACTGTAAAACAAAATTTGTTCAGTTTTCCTCTGTATGGTGAAGTGTACGTTTTGCTGCAGTTAACTCTGACAGAGCCTGGTCAAGGAAGGAGGAGACCGGAAGACATTCAGGACATCGTGTCTTCCTGTCCCCTCCCCCCTCCCCTCCCCGTTGCCTTGTGTTGTCTCTCTCTGATTCTCCTCTTCTGATCACTGCAGTCGGTTATGGGGTTGGAGTGCCGATGGGCTATCGAAGCACCCACCTCCCTTTTCTCAGCCTAACTCCATTCCCACCGCTCCCTCCCACAAGACTCTCAGGCGCTCTTACTCTCCCAGGTAACAAGCTACCTGTTAACCTTGTCCGAGGTGTCACAATATTATTGCTTTTCCAGGGTCGTCTCAGGTCTTGTGGAAAGCCTCTGGCTTAGATGAGCAGGAGTAGAGCCTTGGTGAGAAGTGTGAGCAGGCACATGGTCTCTGGACCCGCATGAGTGCAGCTCCTGCCGTGGCCCAGGGACAGATGACTGTTTCATCAACTGGCCAAATCCGTCAGCACCCACTGTGGCCCAGGCAGAGCTGAGCCCCCACCCCAAAAGGTGACGGGGCAGTGCCGTGCAGTCGAGGCAGGCGAGAGGGGCACAGTTTCCTTCGTATTCTTCTCAAGCAGACAAGGCATTCCCACCCAGAAGCAAATGAGACCTGCCCTGTCCCAAACCGTACCTGTAGCGCTCGTCCTGCTGTTGATGACGTGGACTGCTTTCTTGCATAAGGTACCCTCAAGTGGCGATAGTCTGATCCATAAGGGGAAGTCAGGAGGTTTTCACTGCTGCATCTCACTGAGGTGCCCTTGCCTCTAGGCAGTGGAGGGGTCGGTATCTAGAAGAAGGCTAGTCAGATTTAAGACAGATGGTAAATCAGTGGGACAAAGTAGGGCCCATGGATTCCTTTAATTTACTGCTTGAGAGTCCTTTAGGTGCTTATTATAAAGGTCCAAAGATCAGAGGACCCCTTCCCTTGAAGCCTATAACTGCATGAGCAGAGCATAGGGCAGTTCAGCCATCTTTGTGCTGTGCAAAATGAGTTTGTACCCTCTGATAGGATGGGGTAAAAACAAAACAGAAAAAGGTCTGCTACTTCTGAATGCTTCACAGATAGCTTTTGCACAGAAGTTTTACATTTCTACTTTTGTGTCCTCAGCACAATGAAGCTGTACATATGAACAAGTCCGCTGTGTCGGGTTTTAACAACACCTTTCTTTGGAAACTCTTATAGGTTTAAGAGTAGCTTCCCAAGTGTTGAGAGAATCCTATAATGACTGTTACTAGATACGCAAGATTAGGGAAAAGGTACAGCAACAACGTGACCACTGTTGTGGTCAATGTTAATGAAGCGTGTCACTTTACTTCCTTTTTTAAAAAAAAGATGAGCCAGGCCTCGAAGTAGAAGTCCCATTTATGACTGTCTTCCAGTACACTGACCTGTGTGCCCTAATGGGCACTAAGCTTCACCCCCAGCCACTCTCAAGACCCCATTTCCAGAATCGTCCTTCACACACACACAGTAACACAGCTGATGCTAATAAATACCCATAACTTTTGTTGGCCATCGGAGGGAGAGAGCATTGACAAGAGACTTTTACATTTAGAAAAACCTGTCCGTTACATAAAAATAAGAGGAAACCTTTGTCTCTTTGCTCTCTGTCAAAACTGTGTTGATGGCATAACACGGAATGATTATCCTAATTCCATACCTAGAATCTTAGTGTCCTTCCCACTGCAGACATATTTTCCCTACAAAATGACAAAAGAGGAAAATCTGAGAAAGCAACCTTCCTGCCTCTGGTGTCTCTGTTCTTGGAGACCTGACCTCACCCCTCTCCCCACCCTTGATATGGACCCTTTACAACAGGGCAGGTCCAGAGCTCTATTCTGCCCCAGTGTTGGGTGGCATGGCCTGACCTTAGGCCAGTGAATATTGACCCATTGAGCAACTCTTCCTAATCTGAAGAATTCTAAGGAAACCCTCTGGGGTCTAATCACAGTGTTTACAGAAGACCGGGAGCTGGCTTGTAACTAAAGGATTACGTCTCTGAGCTAGGGGGCAGGTGGCAGACTAGGGTCTACCTAAGCAAAGCCTCCTCTAAGAAAGCCACTGCGTCCCTCTTGCTGTGCTCTCTTATGTTCTGCTGGCCGGGGCCCCGGTATCTGGGATTCCCCGATGACAGCTTTCGTGGGAATTTCCTTTTTCCCTACAAAATGAGGGCTCGTAGGCATCGATTCGGAAAAAAACAAATGCCAAAACATGAACTAGCAAAGAAAGTAACGTTATCTGGTTCGTGTTGGAGAAAAGCAATGCCGTCTCTCACCTGCCGCTCAGTTTTAGCTTCGTACCAAGGAGATACTTCAAACCTCAAGTCTAAAAGAAGTGTCACCCCGGATTGCAGCCGGTCACGCACGTGTACTCCTCACTATTAATTGAAAGTAAGAAGGAGGAGCATTAACTGGCAGAATCCTTTATTGTCTTATTTTGAGACGAGGCTATAAAGTTCTGTGAACGGAAGTGAAATATCTTAAGGCCATTGAGGTTACGAATAATGAGATGAATGAAGTGAAAGCTAATGTTATCTGAAGCGACATATGGAAAATAATATTGTGACATCCCTAAAAAGCTGAACGTTCCGCCAGACTTGCTCTTGTCCATCTGTCATTCTTTCAGTTGTTTTTTTTTTTCCTTTTTTGCATGGGCTATGCTATTATTTTTGGTTGTTGTGATTAAAAGTATTTTAAGGCATCTTTTTTACATCTCGTATACATAATTTTTTGTTTGAGTCATACTCAGTCTTTATATATAAAAAATAGTGTACTGGCCAGATGTATAAATGCCTTTGCTCCCACGGAAGCTGGTATTGTGGTGTTCTAGAAAGGAGGGGCAGGGACCGACCCCCTGTGCTCCTCAGTCACGCTTTCTTCACATTAAAGTGATGTTGCCCCATAGACAAACTTATGAACTTAGCAGGGGTTGACATCTTGAATTCCATTCAGGTTTTTCCTTCCACTTCCCGTCAGTATATACATGGGACTTTAGCTGTTAACATGTTCATTCACATTTCTTTGTGTTTGCTGCCAGAGCCCGTCTTTGAGTTGGCATGTATTTTTGTGAGCTCTCCAAGCACAGTTGGGGTATAGATTTTCTTTCATTCATCAGAAAACAAGAAAGTTCTATCTGGGCGAGTTTTGCAATTTTAGGCAAATAGCTCCTATCTCCAAAGGTGAGTTCAGATGTTGTGCCCCAGCAGGACGTGTCCAGCCACAGAAAACACCTGGATGGTTCCAACCGCGAACCAGTAGAGGTCTGGCTCCTCCCAAGTGAGGACCGTCGACCTCTTATCTTGCTCATCTGCCCAAACCATTAAAGAAGAAAGAAAAGAAAAGGTGGCGAGGGGGGCTTAGTAAATATCATTTGTTTGTAAGCTACAGGAAACAGCCTCTTGTGAGAACGTACAGGGTTGGTTGTGTCGCACGTAGGAAAGGTTCCTGCCAGCGATGGTCTAGTTTCAGTTACTTCTTTTGAAGAACGAAAGACTGTATGTCTTTAGTCCTGAATGATGTTGTCGAATGCTCACTTAAACACACCCAAGGATTCTTTGTCCCTAGCAATCCTCAGTGTAGCTCCAAGACTTTGTGGAAGTTCACTTAGACCAACTCATCTTCTCTTCGAGTTTGTTTGAAACACGTGACACTCAAATGAACACAGTTGTTTTGCCTTTACCCTTGGTTGACTGTTGCTTCATGTTTTGCCTTCTTTATGCTGTGCTTTATCCTGTGCTTTTCTTGGATACTCTCGGTGAGGGACGGCGGGCTATTCTCGGGACCCGCTTCCGTGCACTCTCCGGACCGTGAAAGGCTGCCTGTTGACACCCTATACATGACACCCAAAGGCTACTTGGGATTTTTGCTTAGTTTCTGATTTTGCTCTGCTCAGCCCACTAAAGGAACAATCGTTGGCATCACTTTTCTGTAAGGGACGAATGTTTCTTGCTTTTTCAAATACTTCTAGACATCCATCTAGGAACGTGACTCATCTGTATAAGATCTGTTTTTATTGTAAAACGCAAAATGTCAGCACCTTGGAAGAGTTTGATATTCACAGCAAGCTCCTGGGTTAGATGGCACAAGAGAGACTCTCGGGAGCCTTTCGGTAGGGTGGATCTAACTTGGAATCGTTTTTGAACGTAGGGTTTTATTTCACAAGTTTCTAACCCCAGTGAGCATTACCCAGTCTTGTGAGGTCGTTAGCTTTGCCCCTCTGAAACTTGCTTGTGACACTAGCTTTATTTTGAAATGCCCACCCCTCTTACCCGTTTGTACATTTGAGACCAGTAACAACCAGACTCCTTGTTTCCATCTTCAAGATACGAAAGTTATTTTTCCACTTTCATTACCTCGTGCATTGTCACCAGTTGTCACCCTTTGAGTTCTTGCATTCTTGTGGTTATTGCTGTGCCCCCCACCGGGTCTTACCGAGTGCTGATGTGATGTGTTTGGGGCCTGGTTTGACAAGGAACACGTGCAGTTGTCCAGTGGTGGCACTCTAACAGGTGTCTCCTTTTCATTCCAACTCGCCTAAAGACACGAAATTGTAATTATACCTCACTCCATAAACTGTTGGAAGTAATTTATACCCATGCCTCAAATTTATGCGTGTGCTTCAATTTAAGAAATACAATATCTTTTGATCCTTTAGCATGCTGGAATATGATACAGAGAACCTGAACTCTGAAGAAATTTACAGTTCTCTGCGTGGAGTTACAGAAGCCATTGAAAAGTTTAGTTTTCGAAGCCAAGAGGATCTGAACGAGCCAATTAAGCGAGATGGCAAAAAGGACTGTGACATTGTAAGTATCCCCGGGCTAACAGAGAACTGTATTTCGGTGAAGTGAGAACTCTGAGGACTGACCACGTGAACACTGAGCTTCATCATCATTTGTGTCTTGTAGCTAGAAGAGTATTATCTTAAGAGGCCCGAGGCAACTTTATAAAATTTTGAGTGACCCTCAGCTCTCTTTGTGAAGATTGTAAACTATCTTGTCCCCCGTTTGCCTTTGTTTATCCTGGACATATTTTTGTTCCTGTGACGTGATGAAAATAGTAGGCCTGAATCAGACAGCAGCGTGGTTCTCTGGGAGCTGTAGTTCCTGCAGAGGCAGGCGGATCCGTAGGGAGTGGCGATGCGGTGGGAGCGGGCAGGGCTCAGTACTGATGAGTCAGGCTTGGCCGGTCCCGGTGCTCAGAGGTGGTGCTGTCCTCGGAGCCACGTGAAGCAGGGTTCGAGGGGAGTGTGTGGGCAGATAGGAGGACGGGCCTGGGAGAAAGCAGAGAGGCGGCAGGGGGCATGGCATGAGTTCTCTTTGCGGTGGCTGGCGTGCAGAGAGCGGGCCTGTCGTGTTGGTGGCCAGGTTTGGGGAGGAGGCTGCAAGGGTGGCTCAGGAAGGGTACTCCCTTTCCTGCTGGTGTCTGACTCCACTCGGGAGTCACTGGAGATTTTTAACCAAGGAAGTGGCGTGGTCACACTTAAAATTTTAGGAAACCTGCTGCCCCTCTGAGATGGAGAATGACTCTGGAGGAAGTGGGGTCGGTAAGGCATGAGCTGAAATAACAAGAGTCCGAAGTCTCTGTCTAGAACTGTTAGGTGCTTATGCCGTTCAGTGAGATCATATCACAGAAGGAGAATAAATGTGTGTTAACCCCTTTGGAACTTAATGAGTTCAGTTTTGGATGTGTGTGACTTGGGGGACATAGGGAGTGTCCAAGCACACATACTCCTTAGGCCTTTGCAGATACCAGTCTGCAGTTCAGGTTGGCCGCTCGGCCTGGAGATGAAACATTGAGAGACATTGACTGGTTGCCTGATGGTAACTAGAAAGTGAGTGAAATCAACCAAGTAAAGGGTAAGGACAAAATCCTGGGGAGCATCAACACTAAAGGGAAAGACGGAAGAAGAGGACTTGGGAGAAGGGCTACAGGTTATTATTGCATGGGAGACCAGGAGAGTGGGCTATCAGAAAATTTAAGGGAAACTTTGGGAAAGGCCTTGTAGCCAAAGAGGTGATGCTGCAAAGACAGCGACCAGCCAGACGTGAAGGGAAAGGACTCCGCTGGATTTTTATTTTTTTTACGATCTGCATCAAATATTGTATTTTAGCTGAAAGTATATAAAACACACGTTTATTCACCATTGTTCTGATGTAGAGCCACGACCTCCTCTTGGAGGATGGACCCACGGTTTGGATTTCCATGTTCTTCTCAAATAAACTTTACCCACAGTCCTGGTCTACGGTTTCCAGATCTAGTTTCTTCCAGGAGCCCCATCTGTTTTGTGAGCACCATTCAGAGCAGAGCTGAGCGTGGAAAGCAGAGTGCAGTGGGTTGAGGACCAGCTTGAGTAACAACCTGGACATTGAGGAGGGATCATTCAGGACCTTTTCCCCGGGGAGACCTGCCCCGTCTGAATGCACATGGGACCAGTTAGGAGAAAAGTGTGGACAATGCCGTGGCAGGGCGTGGGTGATTGGTGGACACGGGTCCTTGAGGACATGGCAGAGGAGGCAGTCTGGGCACTGGTGGCCGTAGCTGGGAAGCAGGGTGGGCTGGGTTGATGTGGGGCCAGGAAGTGGAGGGCATCCCCACTGACCGCTCCCACTTTCTATGGGCAGCAGAAAGAGGCCGACCTGACTCCGGGAGTTCAGCTGTGGTGAGGAGAGTGGAAAAGGGCTTCCAGAACACCTGTGGGGAGCAAGGGGCTCAAATTAGGGAATCCGAAGCCCTGCTAGGAACAATAGAGGCCCTAAGAGAAGGTGGATGCTTTCGTGTGTATTTTTCTATTTCTTTATATGTATTTATGCATCTGTATGCTTGGAGTAGGCTGTAGCATGTTTTTGTTTGTTTTTGATGCAAGTGACATCACGGTGTGCATTCTGTTGAGTGTAGCATGTGAGCACTTTCCCCCCGTCTGCATTCTCCTGTGGGAATTTTTATGGTCAGGTGAGAATTCGTCACATGGATACCACAGTCATGTACTCAGTGCCCTATTTTGGAACATTTGAGTGATTTCTGCTTTTTCAAAGCATAAAAATTCTCTGGCGAAGTTGAAAGGGGTGAAGCTTGCCGAGTGAAGGTAGCAGGCGAGGCATGGAAGCAGGATTGTCATTGGTGGGATCGGCAGGATGGGGTGCAGGAGCCCCCCAGGCCAGACAACAGGGTGGGTGGCAGGATAGGGGAACATGAGAGGACGAAGTGGAAATTGTTGAACAGGTTCGAAATTCACGATCTTAGCTGCTGATTACCGGAGTGTGAGCGAAGAAGCTGGGCTGGGTGTGAAAACGCATTATGTGTGAAAGACTCGGGAGCCAGTGTACCTCTTTGGTTTGATCAAAGTGACCCAGTGTAATAAGACAGACCTCCGTAAGGATGAATGTCAGAGCCACTAGGAAGACAGTTCCCCAAAGCAGAGATGGAAACATTCAACGTGCAGGAGAAAGTCCATCCTTCTGGGTGATTACAGAAATGCAGCAAACATACATTTGAGGCTCCACTTTATTTCTAAATTGTTCCACTTTGTTTCGGGTAAAAATTAGAATATTTAATGCTTCAGGATATGAGGGAACTAGTGTAATATTGGTGGCATGGGAACTTGATACAGTTCTTTGGAGCTAAGTAAAATTATATTCGGCATAGGTGATTTTAAGTTTCATATCCTTTATCAAGTAATGTAACTTTTGGCAATCTGTGCTAGATAACAAATGCAGCAAAAGGTAAGAAAGGTATTATGTTACAGTGTAGTTTATTTCAGAGTTGTCTATAATAGCAAAAAATAGAAGCATTAAAAAAAGTAGAAGAGGAATGGTTGAGTAAATCTTACTAGAACACAAGTAGAAATAGTGGTGTGATTAAACAATATGTTATTTTTTTTTTAATTTTTTTTTTTTAACGTTTATTTTATTTTTGAGACAGAGAGAGACAGAGCATGAACGGGGGAGGGTCAGAGAGAGAGAGGGAGACACAGAATCCGAAACAGGCTCCAGGCTCTGAGCGGTCAGCACAGAGCCTGATGCGGGGCTCGAAGTCACAGACCGTGAGATCATGACCTGAGCCTAAGTCGGCCGCTTAACCGACTGAGCCACCCAGGCACCCCATTAAACAATATGTTATTAAACACTTTATTTACATGGGACATTCTTACACTATGAGAAAAGCAAAATATATGACAGAATGTGTGCTGTGATTCCCACTCTGCAAAGTCTGTGTGAAGATAAGGACTGGTTTAAATATACAAGTTTAGAAAGTAAGAATTTTTTTTGGGGGCGCCTGGGTGGCTCAGTCAGTTAAGCATCTGACTTTGGCTCAGGTCATGATCTCACAGCTTGTGAGTTCAAGCCCTGCATCGGGCTCTGGGCTGACAGCTCAAGAGCCTGGAGCCTGCTTTGGATTCTCTCTCTCTCTCTCTCTCTCTCTCTCTCTCTCTCTCTCTGCCCCCTCCCCGACTTGTCCTCTCTCATTCTCTCTCTCTCTCTCTCTCTCTCTCTCTCTCCCTTTCTCAAAAATAAACATTTAAAAAAATTTTTTTTAAAGAAACATTTAAGTCAAAAGTCATCACCACCTACAAAACAGACTTCAGATGTAAATTAACAGACTTTACATGTAAATTAGCGAGTGGAGCGGGGAAAACATAAGTGTTCAGTTCCTGCTCAGGTAGTTTATGAATTGGATGGTTTACAGATTGAAACCTAGTAACTATCCTTTCGTCAGTGGCCAGATTTCAAGGGAGAAATCTGGCTGTCCCAATACTTCTGAAAATGTAAAGGAAGAGTTTGTTAAAAGTCCTAAAAAGGAACTGACCGTGTGCCGTGCCTTAGGTGTCCCGCGATGGTGGAGTTGCATCGCCTGCCACGGAGGGCCGCGGAGGCAGTGATGTGGTGGAAGGAGGCAGAACGGCCCTGGACAACAAGACGTCCCTCCTCAACACCCAGCCCCCCCGCGCCTTCCCTGGGCCGCGGGCGCGAGACTACAATCCCTACCCCTACTCGGACACCATCAACGCCTATGACAAGACAGCCCTGAAGGAGGCCGTGTTCGATGATGACATGGAGCAGCTTCGAGATGGTTTGTTCCTCTTTGCTTGACCCCCATCCAAACCCCCCCCCCCACCGCCATCCAGAAGAGCTTTCTGTGGCTCTCCCTGGGCACAGCAGCTCTGGGTGTAGAGGGCAAACACACATGCAGACGGTCCTTCGTTTAGCCACTTACTGAGTCCCCACCATGTGCTTAGGCATGGAAAGCACATCTGTGCACAGAAGCGTGCACAGTCCCTGCCCTCTGGAAGCCAGCAACCTGGCTTTCGTAGAGCCAGTCACGAAACCAGGAACTACCGGTGACCCAAACTTAGGGCTGCACACTGTGCTGTGAAGGAAGGTCAGCTGTGCCCCTCAGGGAAGGCTTCCGCGAGGCACAAGGGCCTGAGTGGAGGTCAGAAGCGCGAGGGGAGTAGCAGTTAGCGGGTGGGAGGCAGAGGCACAAGCCATCCCAGCACAGGCTCCGCGTCTGTGTGTCCTCTCCCAGCCCTGAGCTATGGAAGGAGGGCCCGGTAGCACCACTGAGAGCCCCCCGCTTTTCTCTCACACCAGCGTTTTGACCAGGCCTTCCTGGAGCTGCTTTGGTTGACTTCTGTCTCGTAGTTCAGAGAGAGGGGATCTGGCATATACTGAGCTCCTGCATTACCATGTGCTTTCCGCTCAGCTGCTTTCTGTACATATCTAATGAGATAGAAGGGATTATTCCCATTTCACAGGTTAAAAAACTAACATTCAGAAGGGTTAAGTTACTTGCCCCAAATATAACATACTTGGCACGAACAGAACTAGTCTGATGACGTGCTTTGTTTTCTGACACTTGTGTTAAGACCAGTGTCCATTACTGAGTAACCGGTGAGTAAGCGTGCATTGGAATGATGCTGTTTTTGTCTGGAACTTAATTAGTTCTTTTTTCACCTGATTGTCACGTTCACATAATAGGTTTGTTTTTTTTTTTTAAACATACGTATATATCCGTTTTGTTTCCAAGCCTTTGTTTTGTTTTTCAGTTTTAAACGAAGAATTAAATCAGAACCCTAAATTAGAACCCTAGACAGGTAGCATTCACTGTGTGTCATGAAGTGTATAGCTTGCTGGGGACAAGGAGGCAAATCAGACAGAGTCCTTGGCCTCAGAGCAACTCATGGCCTGTCCGAGAAAAAAGACCTAACACAATGGCACTGGAAAGAGAGGGCGCCTCGCTAGAGCAGATGCTGGTTTCAGTGGGGACACAAAAGAAGGGGAACTGGGGGGCGCCTGCCTGGCTTAGTTGGCAGAGCACGTGACTCTTACTCTCAGGGCTGTGAGTTCAAGCCCCACAACAGTGATGGGATCCTAAGACAGAAATGAAGTCCTGCAGTCGTTTGAAGGCACGTGCCCAGGTGGTTACTTGCCGTGGGTAGCAACCCTGTAAATTCCCAGGGATTCCCAGTGTCTGTTCACTGGGCCCAAGGCTAATGGCTTGGTGGTTATTATGAATTGCACTTTTTAGGAGTAGTGGGCTGTTTCCTTTTATTGTTCAGACAGTTGACACATCATTTAACTTACCCATTTGTTGGTCTTGTTTAAGATAGAACAGAGATTGGGGTGTTGGTTGTTCCCTATTTACGAACTGCGTAAAAGGCTTCCTAAACTTACTAAATTTATGTAAGGCTTACCAACTTACTAAAAGGCCTAAAGAGAAAAGTGGAAAGGCAGGGGGGAAATGATTGAGTTCTTTAACATTTCAAACTTCCTGTGTGTTTGTTCCCTCGCACCTTAGAAGCTAAAAAAAAAAAAAAAAAAAAGTATGAAAATACAAATTTAAGTAGTTCCTAATGATTTGTCTTTGCCTTTTCGTCCTTTCTATTGAAAGGAAGTGTTCAGAGTTGAGGTCTCTTAAGTTCATGGGAAGAGAAAGGATAGGTGTTTCATGGCTGAAGCCCTTTTGCTAAGTGGTTTTGGCACGTTGTACAGTCTGTGCATGGACAGTCCACGCACAGGCTCAACACCTTGATTAGTATTTGTTTGCTGTGCTAGTTACTAAGACTAAGCTCTGGACATTCGGGGAGGGAAGGAATGTCAGACGGGTCGGTGAGGAGGGCCTGGAGGAAAATGTGCACGTGTCAGTGGGTGTGACGGCGGGAGGGGACTGTCCAGGGGTGGCCTGACTTGGAGCTGCTGCAGTGGAGATAGATTTGGGGGGAGGAGGACAGTCACGGAGAGACTTTTAGATGGCTTCTCCTGTTTGTCCGAACTCGAAGGGGGAAAACGATGGTGGGGGAGGGTAAGGATGTTGGTATTGGTACTTGACATCTGTTCCCACATCTCTGTTTTCCTGTTTGGTGAGACGGCCTGCTGAGGGTGTCACAAGCAGGCAGCAGAGAAGGGTGAAGGGCACGGGGCAGGAATGATGGAGGGGGGCTGCCTCTGGGAGCGGAGAGCGGGCGGAGGGCGCGTCCACAGCCCGGTGTCCTCGTGAGGTGACTTTGTCTCGGTGTCTCTCCAGTGCCCATTGACCATTCTGACTTGGTGGCTGACCTTCTGAAAGAGCTGTCCAACCACAACGAGCGGGTGGAGGAACGGAAAGGCGCCCTGCTGGAGCTGCTCAAAATCACCCGGGAAGACAGCCTGGGTGTCTGGGAGGAGCACTTCAAGACCATTCTGCTCCTGCTGCTGGAGACACTCGGAGACAAAGACGTGAGGCGCCTTCCTCGTCCTTGCGTTCCCCCCTTCCCATGTGACGGGCTGTTAAGTCCTGTCGTTCTGGACTTTGGCTTCAGCTTTATTTCTGTACTGTGCCTGCTGTTTACATCAAAATGTTTTCCAAATATTTTCTGAGTACCAGCTAGTGAGGTCATGTTTCTGTCAGAGACGGGCCCCGTTCCTAGCTTATTTATATGTGTGTTTTCTTCTGTAATTGGGTTTGTAGGAGTTGAGGGAAACTTGTTCCTGCTTCAGGTTACTTTGTTTAACACAGAATTTCTTAAACCTTTGTTAGCACAGAATGGTTTTTTACAATGAGGTTTTTTTCTGTGTGAGTTTTAGGTTTCATGCGTAACTGAGAAATAGAAAAGTTCATTTTTTAAGAGACCCTACTAGATGCTGCCTTCCCTGAAGTTCTGTGTAGATGCAGCCGGCATCTGTGAGCAGCAACAGTGATTTTAACTGGTTAAGCATGCAGTTCTGGAGCGTGGGTTGTTTTCTGTTATCTTCTGTATTATTTTTTAAATCAAAAGCCCTCTTTGCCCTGTGACCTTTGAGTGTGACCAACCAGGAATTTGTGCCGTGCCCGGTCCGTAATCCACACCTGGCACCACGTAGATGACTCTTAACGGGGGGAGTAACCTAGTCAGAGCCCTGCCTTCTCCCATCTGTGTGCCGGTCCCTTGTGCGGAGACAGCAGCAGATGTTGGGAATTGTCTGAGTGAAACTCTAGAAGTAAAAATCCACCTGTGCACTGGGCTTTGTGGAGGCCGCAGAAACAACGAAGCAGGTGTGATGAAGAACTCAAGGGCAGGACCAGGTGGATTTTGAGGAAGCTCAACACAGCCCACGGTGAAGGTCCCTCTCGGGGTCACGTTGATGGTGACTCTGATGGAAGACGGGTGCACAGGGGGCCAGCGAATGCTGTGGCTCTGATTGCTTTCTGATGCTTCGGGTTAATGGTTTGGCGGAGGGTGGGGACAGACAGAAGTACAGTGATGGAGGAGGGTGGGGACAGACAGAAGTACAGTGATGGAGGACCTACAGTCACTTCCCTTACAGCCTGCTTGGTCAGGCTGTGTTGGGAGATAGAGTGATCTCACGTAGAGAGCAGGTAGATGGTCCATTAGTGAGCCAATAGCACAGGCGAGTGATGAAGAATCAGGATGTAGTTTTTGGCTCAGTTTGGTGTAAACCCCTTTTCTTTTACTGAGATCAGGAGCCCGTGTGGAACGGTTTTCCTCCAAACGGCGCAGCTTGGGCCTCAGACACCTCGAGGCGTGTACACACGACCCTCCCCTGTGATCTCATCACACAGAAGGTCGGGAGTAAAGACAGGTCTGTGGCTGTCTTACAGGCCGTGTTGATGAAGTGGTTAGATGCTTGTTACCTGTTCTTTACCAAAGGGTAATTTGCATACCGACATCTCAGAAAACATGGAAATCCTCCAGGAGATTGATAATTAACTTAGATGTATCGTCCTCATTCGGTCTCATTTGGTCCTCTTTTGGCTCATTCCAGAAACCTTCCTCAGGTCTTAGGTGCTGGGTCCTGGGAATGTCAGCGTAGGCATAGCACCCGCCTCATGGGACTGGCTGCCTCAGCCTGTGCCACGTTTGCAATGTGACCTGCGTTGGGTGCCAGCAAGATGCCAGGGGAGCCCAGGGCTGGGTGCCTGGCCGTGCTGGGCGCTTCTGGCTAGTATGTTCAGTGAAGCGCTGTGTTGTTTGCTGATGTCTTCCTTTCCTCTTGTACTCCAGCATTCCATCCGAGCACTAGCATTGAGAGTTCTACGGGAAATTCTGAGAAACCAGCCCGCAAGATTTAAGAACTATGCCGAGCTGACGATTATGAAGACTCTGGAAGCCCACAAAGACTCCCATAAGGAGGTAAGCCGGCCTCTGGCCCAGGAGTGCCGAGCAGATGGGCCTGGGGGTGCAGTGAGGGTGTGGGGAGAGAGGGGTGTGGATCAGTGTGCAGCCTGACTAGGAGTCGCTCCCTTTGGGGGGCACCTGGGGGGCAGGGCTCAGTCAGTTAAGTGTCTGCTTCTTGCTCAGGTCGTGATCTCACAGTTCGTGTTCGAGCCCCACGTCAGGCTCTCTGCTGTCAGCATGGAGCCTGCTTGGGATTCTTTCTGTGTGCCTCCCCTGCTCTCTCTCTTTTGCTCTCTCTCTCTCTCAAAAATAAATAAGTAAGCTTAAAAAAAAAAAACGTGAAACAAAAAAAGAGTCGCTCCCTTAGAGCTCGGCCCAGGCCGTGGTTCAGGGTGACAGTCCCAGTGCTGGTGTGGCGGCTGAGCCCAGGTGCCATTCAGGGCCTGGTGCCACTTGGTAGGTTCCTGACTCCCACATGTACAGCAGGCCTGACCTGTCCTCAGGGATTTCCTGGTCGGTGGTTCCCAATTGCTGTGGTCAGAAGGAGGGGGCTGCCATTTTCCTGGTGGCATTCGGCACCTGCCAGACTGTTGTTGGGAGATCGAGGTTGGCTCGAGAAACAGATGTGCAAGTGCTGGAACCCACGCTTGGAACATGCTCCACGACCTCGGACAGGTTCTTTCAGCTTCCGCGTCTCAGTGTGCTTGTGGATAAGGTGGAGGAGGACGTTGTCACAGTTTCTTGTGAGAACTGAATGACATGGCCAGTGATGACAGAGGTGCTACATATACCTGTTGGTCTTCCTCCCTCCCCTCCCCTCTCAGTGTGCCCCTCTCTGCAAGTTCAGGATGAATGGAGGCAGCCATGTCCTGCCTTTCCTCGCTCCTGAACGTGTAAAATGCTAACAACTGTCCTGGCACCTCAGACGCCTACTGGAGAGTTGGAAAAATGTGTTTCTGTGCCCCGCACACTTACGACAGGCCCAGATTGGACCCGCAGTAAGTCCAGCCGGTTGCTCGTTGCCTTGTCCAGCCCCTGGGGCTCACCAGTCCTTCAAGTGCCTAGAGACCTACAGAGAACAGTGAAATACAGATGGTTTCAGTAACGCCTTTCCAATCAAAGGCACTGTGGGAAATTGGACTGTATACTTAGAACATTAGAAAACCTCAATGGATTGGACCCCAAGTGAGAATAACCTGCTTAGTTGAGTCTCGTGGCTCACATGTGATTCTCACGGGCACACTTGTGGATTAAGGGAACGGCAAGAATATGTCAACAAAAAGAATCTGGACCCCAAATTGTGCTGTTTCTCTGTTTAGCAGCTTATGTGGCTGCCCAGTGGTGACAGGTTTGATCTCCTGAAACCCGCACCACAATTGCAGGCTCAACAAGAGTAGGGGTCTCGCGCTCTGTCTAGGCATCTCCACCTGATGGGCCTGGCACAACGCGGGTTCATAAAGTGATAGATACATTTTTGTTTGTTTGTTTTTTTACATTTATTCATTTTTGAGAGACAGAGCACAAGTGGAGGAGGGACAGAGAAGGGAGACACAGAATCCGAAGCAGGCTCCAGGCTCTGAGCTGTCAGCACAGAGCCTGATGCGGGGCTCAAACCCATAAACCGCAAGATCATGACCCGAGCTGAAGTCGGACGCCCAACCGACTGAGCCACCCAGGCGCCCTAAGTGATAGATACGTTTTTAACCTGTTGACGCTTCAGAAATCTGGCTTCGTCATGTGCTAGTACAAATCACTCATGTTTGAACAGAACGCTTTCCTGTTACAATAACTCATGTAAAATGTGAGGACCCGTGAGCTAACGTAGCCAACGCCATTATTCCTGAGTGAGGGAAGAGGGTCCAGAACATGCTGTCATTTGTCAGGTGACGCATGGCAGGTATTGGCAGAACCAGTATGTGAAGCAGGTTTTGTGACTCTTAGGGCAAGTGGCCTGGCCTGTGCTGACCTTTTTCTCTTCTTTTTTAAACCCTAATAGCCTCTTCTTAAATACCTGACCAAAAACCGAAGTAAAACTGTTCTCTTGGAAGCACCTGATGTTGTTTCCTCTGGAGAGGACCTACTTAGAATGTGGCATCGAGGTGACACTAAGCCCTCCGTAGTGTGTGGCGCTTACTGACTATCCCCTTGGAGGATGTCTGTGTTTAAAGCTGGCATCCTGATCTTAAACTGTGAAACTTTGCCAGTGGACCCTAAGAAGTACAGCTGAGCAGAATTAAATAGTCCGTTTCTTACTGAGCTGTCTTCTTGAGGGATCTTGTTTCTTTGGGGTGTTTTTCCTCCTGCAAAATGAGAAATTCAGTAGAGAAAGTTCTTTGGCGTGAACTCTTTTAAATTGCCTGAGGGACAGAAGCAGAAAATACCTGTTGCTTAAAGTAAGCTTAGCAGCCCTTAGTTGTCCTGTGGCATCCCTGTGACCCAGGGTCTCCTCACTGCCGTCACTGATCACCTGACCAAGCAGGTGGGGAAAACATCCTGTTCCCAGTAAAGGAGTGCCTTTATTGGCAGGCCTGCCCTGCTTTGCATACTTTGATACTCACCTTGAGTGCCCTTGTATTTTCCTTGTGAAACTTCACTCTGTCACTTGGCCAGAAGCTCCCAGCCTTGGGCACTTGTGTATATTTAGGATTATGTATGGTTTCTTTGTCTGTCTTTTCTTTTGAAATTCTTCTAGTCTTTCTCTTATTTTACCCAAACTGTCTCCATCCATCATTCCCTTTTTTGTTTGTTTGTTTGTTTGTTTGTTTGTTTGTTTTTTAGGGCAGAATAGTTAGACGCACATCAAGTTCATGCTGTGGCCATCTTGTTGGCATAGAATATTGCACATGGTAGTTCTCTAGTGTTATGTTTTTTTTGTCACTACATTCAGACATGGTTCTGACATTTATTGGGAAGGATCTAAAATGTTTCTAAACCCAGTGACTGTGTCAGTCATGCAGAAGCAGAGTCTACTCTCCTAGCTAATTGGTACTTCCAAAGCGTGTTCATTCCATTGAGCTTTCCTGGAACTTCCCTCTTAGGAAACTCGTTGGTTTTGTATTCACAGACAGAACCCAGGCTTCGGCAGGACGCGACAGGGTGACACAAGGCTGCTCTGGGACCTTAGCCCCAGATGTCCCTCCTTGCCCGCTGGGGCAGTGGCTGCACTATGGTGCACACTGGGCAGTGGCTCTGGGACTGTAGCAGTGAAGGACAACTTACTGAAATGCCATTTCTAGAAGTTGAAATTTGTCATAAAAGCTCTCAGGGGAGATGAATATCTCATCCTTTAAGCCACGGTCTGTGTTTTCAGGGTCTTTTAAAAGGAACCGTGCATGCAAAACATGTTTGTTACACATTGGAAACATACCAGGCACTAGATCTCGCTCAGGCGTCCCTCATCTTAAGCCAACACAGATTTAGTAAGCACCATAGAGGATTTGGATACCAATTTAGAGTTTCTGTTGAAGAAGTTGGTGTTTGTCAGCTAAGACATGGTTTCATATTCCTTATTTGAATAAGTACATCTCCTTCATTATCTGACTCCTTTTTTTTTTTTAGTGTTCTATTATAGTTTTATTTTTTTAATATGAAGTTAATTGTCAAATTGGTTTCCATACAACACCCAGTGCTCATCCCAAAAGGTGCCCTCCTCAATGCCCATCACCCACCCTCCTCTCCCTCCCACCCCCCATCTACCCTCAGTTTGTTCTCAGTCTGACTCCTTTTTATCTGTTTAGTAAATAAACATTGCTACAGAGTTTCAGTGTCTCCTTAATGAAGTCACCACGGTTTACAGTAGTGTTAGCTTATAGCAAGCATCTTAAAAAGGGCTGAGGACTTGTTAGTGACCTTCAGAAATCTGAAGCCCATTTTCTGTTTTAAAAGAAAACTCCATTCATTTAACTCTTCTCATCTTAGAATTGGCAATCTGTTTGTTAGGACTGGCGCAGAATCTCTCCTTCATCGATGAGGAGGGGATTTAATAAGAGAATCCATGGTATGAATAAGATTCTAGGATCAGCATGGGGTGTGACTCCTGAGGCAGAAAACCTGATTTTCAGTCCACTGTGTGTGCTGTCCAGCTGTGTTGTTGGGTCTCATCACCTCTGGGTGAGCCTGTTATAAAGCTTGACTGTCGTGAGACTCAAATACAGGACAGTGTGGAAAAAGACAAGAGAGAGAAAGAGTGTGCGTGTGAGCACGTAAGCTGGGAAGGGGCAGAAGGAGAGAGAGAGAAAGAGAGAGCGAGGGAGTGTGTAAGCTGGGCAGGGACAGAGGGGGAGAAAGAGAGAGAATCCCAAGTAAGCTCTAAGCTCAGCTGGGAGCCTGATGCAGGGGCTTGATTGCAAGACCCAAGATGCTGAACCAGCTAAGCCACCCAGGTGCCCCTGTCATTGAAACTTTTTGATCATTGGGTGTAGCTTTTTCTGAACTTGGCCACATTAGTGAGTATTCAGTTGTATTTGTCTATGAAAAGAAGGAAATGTCAGCATCATTTTGTGTCCCATACTGACTCACCAGATGTTTCTTCATCTGGGTGTTTGAGGCATCACAGTCCAGCCTCAGGCAGTCTGGGGAAGTTGGATTCTTATGAAACAACCATTGTTTGTCTTTGGGGGCTGTATTTTAAATCATAGAAAGTTAATTTTACGTTCTAATACTGTAACGAATTACAAGTAGAGCTACACCAAATTATTTTAAACAATAAAAGAGGAGGTTTCGGGCGCTTGTTTTCTGACTTGGGCTTCGCCCTGCTGGCATGGTGTGTTTTCTACAGTCATTTTGACAAGCGTCCTGGCCAGAGAAGAGCAGTGGTGTGTCGGGGAGGACGTTTGATTTTAGCAAGCTGATAATTCTCCTTCACATACCAATTAAAATCATTGTCTGACCACGACTTAGCCAGCCCCGCTGCGCTCTGGAATGGTCCTTAGAAGCCTCCTGGGGGCAGTGACCACCCGCATATCAGTGGTTCTGGAGGACAGTGTGTTATGTGAACCTGGAGAAATTACTTCACCCCTCCCGGACCTTGGTTTCTCTTATCTCTTACCCCAGGGAATGGACTGAGTGATTATCTGTGTCTCATCCAGCCTCAAGGTACTAGAAGTTGCTATTAAGTAACAAACCTACCTTCACAGGTCCTAAGTATCCAGTTTTCCCTGAGCCCACCCAATCTTGGGAGGTGGCTAGGAACCCGATTTCCTTTGCAAGTTCTTGCTCTTTTTAACGGAAAGGCAAAACCAGAAACCTATATAATCCTCTAAAGGTTAAAAGTTGCCAAGCCAACATTGTCTGACACCAAGAGCACAAACTCTGGTAAATGTTTTGTTTTTGGAGGCAGGAGGTTGGAAGTGAGGGGCAGGGCTCCAGTCTTCAAGAAGCTCATAGTTTAGTTGAGGTTAAAGCACATGTGCGCTCGGAGTGAGAGGCACTAGGACTTTGGAGTGGGCTGGAAGAGTCCAGGAAGGCTGCCTGAGGAAGTGAGAACCTGAGGTTGGCTGCGAGGAGTAGTTACGGGGAGAATTGTAACAGTGAGCCGGGGCGGCCTGGCCTGGAGGAGGGAGCATGGGCTTAGAAGACCCTGGGCTGACTGCACGAAACCAAGATTGCTTTCATGCTGTATATGTCACGTGGAGATGCCGCGTCCCCACCCTACTGGCTCGCTGTAGAGTGCCAAGCATAGAGCCCGGTTCTGAACGGCAGTGCCGCTGCTGTGCCACTGTTTGGGGCAAGTGACGGGTTCCTCCTCTCAGGTGAACCGGCCCTCCTGGGAGGCAGATAGGACACCGGGCCGCCTTTTAGCTCCTGTGGCTTCAGAAAAGGCATCCTACTAAGAAACAGCTCCTACAAAGAGACAAGCAAGAGGGCCAGTGTTCAACGTCACAACCTTTGAGTTTGGAGTGTGAACGTGTGGATCCTCGTCCTACTTTGGTCATTCACTGGCTGTACGACTGAGGACAAGTCACAGGAGCTCTCTCTCTGGGTCTCTAAAACGCTCGTACGCTGGGTGAGCCCGGGGGAGCAGAGAGCGTGATACCCTGCAGGGCTCATGCTGTGGAAAACGGAAGATACTGTCTCCTCTGCCCTCTTCCAGCGAAGAAAGTAGACCAATTCTGAATAGAATTGTTGACAAGCTTTATAGATTTTACACAAAGCACATATAGTGTACTTTTTAAAATATATCTAAGAGGGCTATTGAAATTCGATTGAGGAAACTGTAAAACACCAATGGAAAACAGTTTTTGTCTTGGCTGCTGTGCTGGCTGAATCTATCCATGTCCACACTGGAGTAGCTGTTACATTGTCACCTCCAAGCCGGAGGGCACCCTGAGTTTTGAGACATGCAGAAGAGGAGGCTTCTGTGTGCCGCTCAGCTTCCCATCTGAGGAGGTTCAGGTTGTCTTTTTTTCTTTTTTTTTTTTTTAAGTTCTTTTTTTTTTTCTTTTTAAAAGCCTCTAGCGCCTTCTTTACTGACTGCAGGGTTTGATGTTATCTCCAACAGTACAGCTTCTAGTTTTTTGTGTTTTTTTTTTTTAAATGTTTATTTATTTTTGAGACAGAGAGAGACAGAGCATGAACAGGGGAGGGTCAGAGAGAGAGGGAGACACAGAATCGGAAACAGGCTCCAGGCTCTGAGCTGTCAGCAGAGAGCCCGACGTGGGGCTCGAACTCACGGACCGTGAGATCGTGACCTGAGCCGAAGTCAGACGCTTAACCGACTGAGCCACCCAGGCGCCCCTAAGTTTACTTATTTTGAGAGCAAACGAGTGGGGTAGGGTAGGTCCAGAGAGAGGGGGGAGAGAGGCTCCCAAGCAGGCCCCACACTGTCAGCTCAGAGCCCGATATAGGGCTCGAACTCACAAACCATGAGATCATGACCTGAGCTGAAATCAGGGGTCAAATGCTTAACTGACTGAGCGACCCAGGGGCCCCTAGGTTGTCTCTTTTGCCCTTCCCGACAGGCCAGCCAGCCCAGTATCTGCAGTGTCCTCCAGGATGGGACACAGCCACCTCCCAGGCCTGTCTCCCACCTGGCTGCCGTAATGCAGTTGAGAGAGATAGTGTTGCCCTGAATCTGCTTTTGCAGGCAAAGATGTGACGGCTGTCTTGTTAGACATCATGTCTATACTCTGCCTCTGGAAATTCCACGTGCATCTTTTTAGGGGAACGCACTCCTTAAGTAGGGGCAGAGATAAGATTTTATAACAAGAATGTGAAAATTCTTGATTCACATTCTCCCTCTCATTTTTCTGATGAGAGAAACTGAGGCCTTGAAAGTAGAAGAAATGTCCTCCCAGACCACCTCACTAGTTGATGACAGAACTGGTTCCAAAACTTGGGTCTGTGGACGTTGAACCGGGAGCTGTTTTTTCTTTCCTCCCTTTCTCCCTCTAGTATGGCACTGAGCCTAGTTAAGTGAGGGCTCACATGCAGCTTAAATCCTGGAATTTAAAGGAGTGCCAGTCTTTTCCAAAGGATGGAATCTCCCCAGGATACCCGTGGATACCACAACTCCGTGTGGATCCGGATCCCATTTGTATAAGGTCTTTCCAGTTTTTCCCCAGAAGGTGGCGCCAACCTTTTCCTTAGCTTCCACATGATTGAGGCACTAAATAAACTAGGTTTGCCAGACTGGGAAGAGTTCTTTGATTCCAGTCATTGTTTAGGAACATTTGCCGCCCACCCCCCGACCTCCACCTTTTTTTTTTTTTTTTTTTTTTTTTTGCATTAAGAAAAAATCTTTTCTTATTCAACCAATTTTTCTCGTGTGTCTGTGACAGAGCCAAATCAAACTTTGGACTTAAAACACACAATCCAAATTTTGACAAGTTCTGTGCTCTAAAAGAAACCTTATCTTTAAGCAAACACTCATCAATATTCTGAGTAATGATCTCATTTTTTAAAAAGTTCGGTGAGGAAATTGTACTTTTCCTAGCTAGCTTCACTGGCTTTGAAAGGGAAAAATCCCCATGTTTCTAATCAGAGTAGCAAAATCAGCAGACTTGGGACAATTTTGGTCACTTCAAGGTAGATTATAACCTGCTTGATGCTGCTGTCTCATAAATATGCCCCACCCCACCCTCCTTTTTAAAATCCTTGCTGCTTCTGGCCACCTTGTCTACCAAACAGTATTGTTCTCCTTTCTTTCTGGTGCCCGTGTTTACTTTTGCTCTCTGCTTGCTTACATTTATAATCTTTGCTTCTTCGGTTACATAGAACGCAGGGGCAAAACCTAAAGTTCACCCTGATTCAGGCAGCTCGCCAAAAGCCGGGGGCTTGGCACAGAGAGGGAAGTCCAGAACACCTACTTGCCTTGGCAGAAGCGGGTGTCTGTCTTGGGAAACTTGCTGTAACCTCCGTAAGCAGGAGGGCCTCAAACTTGCCGCCTCGAAGTATACCTTCTGGCTTTTCGTTTTCAGACGTTTTTCGGAAAACCTTTGTGTGTTAGATACATTGGATTAAATGCTTCATGCAGGTGACATCAAGAATTCCTGGGGTTAGAAGAGGAAGTTCTCCTTGGGTGTGGGTTTTGGCTCGGCAGATCTGGAAGTCCTTTGACCCACAGCTCACTGCAGGGCAACTCACTTTCACCCGAATGACAGGAGAGTACAAACAGGTTGGAGGCAAGGAAGGAAACCTTACCATGGGACTCTCACCACGAGCCCGCCAGTATGTTTCCTTGTCTCACTGATGCTCTCCGCATCCGAGGGGCGTGGGGAAGTTTTTTGTTCCTGTCAGGACTGTTAAGTGGCACTGCTGGCACTTGGATCCCAGTCTGTTTCCAGGCCTGTCTTCCCTCCCACTGAGCTGCCTCCCGTTTCCCAGCTGGGTCTTAAACATGTACATCAGAGTCTTCTACCTTGGATGTACCCACAAGGTTATCCAGTATTTTCTGATCCTTCTGGTTTTACCCCATCTCTTTTTTTTTAATTTTTTTTTTTTAACATTTTTATTTTTATTTTTGAGACAGAGAGAGACACAGCATGAACGGGGGAGGGGCAGAGAGAGAGGGAGACACAGAATCGGAAGCAGGCTCCAGGCTCTGAGCCATCAGCCCAGAGCCCGACGCGGGGCTCGAACTCGCAGACCGCAAGATCTTGACCTGAGCTGAAGTCGGACGCTCAACCGACTGAGCCACCCAGGTGCCCCAACCCCATCTCTTTAAAAACTAAGACACACTGGGGTGCCTGGGTGGCTCAGTCGGTTGAGCATCCGACTTCGGCTCAGGTCATGATCTCACGGATCGTGAGTTCAAGCCCCGTGTCGGGCTCTGTGCTGACACCTCGGGGCCTGGAGCCTGCTTCGGATTCTGTGTCTCCCTCTCTCTCTGCTCCTTCCCTGCTCACGCTCTGTCTCTCTCTCTCTCAAAAATAAAATAAAGCTTAAAAACAATTAAAAAAAAAAACAAAACAAAACTAAGTCACAGACTTTCCTCAGTATGGCTCAGATTTCTGAGCCATATGTTAGGGTACTTGCAAACAGTATTTCGCACAGCAGAAAGGCATTGGCTTCGGAGCACGCCTTCACTGCGGGACCCGCTTAGGGAAGAGATGACCCCCTCTTCCACTGTCCACTGGCTGCCCAGCTGTACGTAACTCAGCCACGTGCCCGGTGCTCGGCTTTCCCGAGTGCACCGTGGACTTGCGGCGACCGGAGGGACGTGCATGAACTGAGGAGGAATAAAAGCACTTCATCTTAGAGTAATTCGTTGCACGATGGAAGTCTTTTAAAGCGGTACGCCACCCCTCTTCAAACAGCGGGTTGCTAGGGAAAAAAACCAACCTGAACTAAAGTCTCTTTTCCAAAGGACAGAAGTGTCGCCTTTCCGCCCTGTCACCGGGAATGGGACCCTCCGGGCCTCCTATAGCTGATTTTGCCCAAGGGCCAGGTGGCTCGCCTGCAGATATCTTGCTTCCCCCTCAGTTTCTGGGCCAGCTCCTCGGGTGGAACACGTCCGTGCAGTTCAGTGAGGCATGCCCCAGAGGTGACTTTGCCAGTCACGAACATTTTACAAGATATGTACACGGGAGAATGTGCTTGACAAACATTTCTTGAGTAGCTCATGTATATTGGACGCTGTGCCAGGCGTAGGGGGTATCGAAAGGTAGCTGAGGTGGGAGCTTGCCTTCGAGGAATTTTCTGTCTAGTGGGAGAGACCATTTGAGCAAGGTGTTGAGTGCAGTGGTGGAGGTGTGCACACAGGCTCCCCCGAGTCGTACCGCAGCAAGTGGGTCCTGAAGGAGACCTGGCCCGGCCAGGTGAGGAGCACCAGTGAGCGACGCTGAGGAGGAACGGAGGGGCTAGTCAGGGGCTCTGCGAAAGGGCCGGTGGGGCATGTGCAGGGCCTGCCCTCAGCTCAGTGTGATGAGGGCACAGGGGGAGAGGGAGGGCAAAACCACAGCTGGACACAGGCAGGGGCCAGGCCATGCTGGCCTTCCACGCCGTATCGACAAATGTGGGCCTGGTTCCAGGATAGCTGTTTAGAGGGATTCTTGGCGAGGGCAGACCCACTTGATGTGGGCACTAGACTGGGTCGGAGGGGTCCCCTGGAGGGAGCTCTGCTCTCTGGCAGACTCAGAACTCCCTGGTTCTCCGCTGTGTCTCCCTGTGACCCCTTACCAGCAATCCTTTATTTGTATGTTCTGTCTCTGTCTCTCTTTGTCCCAAAAATAAACGTTGAAAAAAAAAAATTAAAAAAAAAAAAATCGAGGTTCAGACCGATTGAGTGTCTTGCCAGAGGACTGAATTCCGATTTGTCTGTGCCCATGCAACTTGGAGCTGCCTTTCTTGGGGTGAAAGGTTAAAGGTTATGCATGCACACCAGGGCCAAACAGTACTCTGCTTTTAGGGGACCTGTGTGGAAAAAGCTGCACTTTGCAGCAGATTGAGTTGGCAAGAAAAAAAATCACAGTGAGTTTTCTTTAAGTAGCCTCATTCTCGTGTGTATGTGAAGTGGAGGGCGATGCCATCAGTGGGACTGAGGTCATGCTTGCTGCCTGGCTGACCCCAACCACCCACTTTCTGTGGAGGAGGCAGAGGCGGGGAGGGCTGGCTTCACATGGCCAAGGGTCCTTGAGCCGCAGGAACCCCCGAAGAACACCTGGGAAACCTTGTGCAGACATTCATTCTGCGTCCCGCCCCTCATCAGCTTCCTTTCATCTAACCCCGGCCAACTGCAGACACTCCTCAGCTCCCCGCCGTCCGCCCCCACCTGCCTCTGGGCTTGGTTCCCCACTTCCTGGGGCTTTGCACCCTCTGCACAGACCAGCCCATCCTGCCCAGCACCGTGAGGACGGGATCTGGGCCCACCCATCATCCTCACTCCTGTGGCCTGCCCTGAGCTCAGTCCCTGACACACAGGAATGAATGAGTGTGTGCATGTTGTACACAACAAGGCAGGGCCAGTCGTGGTATGAAAGAAAAATTGCTCTTACGGGCTTACCGAGAATAGGATTCTTTGAAAGTAAAATGAGCTCTCTGCAGTGCTTTGCACCCAAGCCTGACTTTGCACGTGTATAATAAGTGCAGGCAAATCTTGGATGTTCTTGACCCCTGTCTTCTCTCGTGTACACAGTATTTACTCTTGAACCATGCTGATCCTGGTTCCCATTTTGACTCTCGGAAGGATTAATCCATAATCCCCGATGTATGCCCCCACAGGTGTATGCATTGTGTCCACAAACGCGCTGGTCAGGTGACGGGGGTGTGAGCTTACTTAATGAGACCCCTAGACTTCGTCAGTGCCTTAAGGAGATAGCAGGTCCTTCCAGGGAAAGTTCAAGAGGCCTCTAACAAGAAATAAGAGAACTTTGAGAGTTCAGGAAGGCAGGGCTTTAAGTAGGAACATACCCTCAGGCAGACAGAATGAAGTTCAGTCCATCTGTAAATGTTGAACACCTGGTAAATGCCCAGCCTTGCTGTGTACTTTGGGGTACAAAACAAGTGCCCCAGCCCGTCTGCTAGGCCTTGCAGCCTGTTTGGGAAGGAGACACATGTGGAAATGTTGGCAAGAATGTAAAGCAACCGACATGAGGTGCCAGCAATAGAGAAAAGCTCTATAAGTTGAGAAGGAGAGGTCATCCCGCTGTTCAAGGAGGGGACGTGGTCAGCCACGTTTGTGTGAGAGACAGCGAGTTTCCTAAATAGCAGAAGAGAGCTTATGGAATCAGTAGGCAGTAAGCAGAAATAGCAGCGATTATTATAATCATAGTAACGTTCTCAGCCAACACCCAGGGAGTGCAACTCCATGCCGGGGCTCAAATTCTGTCCCGGACGACGAAGGGCCGCCTGCTTCTGGGGTGCAGCACCCTGTCCTCCCTGCTCTCCGTGAACCAAGGGCTGAACTGTGAACTTTCCCTGATCTCAAAAGCACACTTAAATTTTTATGAATACATTTTCCTTACCAGGAACATTACTACGGCAGTTTTCCATGGCAACTTTTCAATATAAAAAATACGAAGAGGAGAATAAAAGTACCCATAATCTAACCCCCTGAGATAATGAGGGAACGTTTTGTGTGTTTCCTTCCAGGTTTTCCACCGCGTTAAATCCCAGTGTTGGGACATGAGCAGCCCAGGGAGAACCTCCAACTGTCAGTGCAGCATGACCAGCCTTAAAAATACCGGGCTTTTGTTTTACATCTATTTGTATTCATTTTGAGAGAGACAGAGTGAGCAGGGGAGGGGCAGAGAGAGGGGGAGACAGAATCCCAAGCAGGCTCTGCACTGTCAGCACGGAGACCAGTGTAGGGCTCGACCTCACGCACTGTGAGATCATGACCTGAGCTGAAGTCAAGTGTCAGCTGCTTAACAGACTAGCCACCCAGGCGCCCCAAATATAATGATTTTTAAGTGAGATGAATTCAGCCCCCTTGTGTTGGAAGGAGTCCGCTTTACCGTTCAGAGAGCAGAGCAGACACACGGACCGATGAGGCACGCTCCGGGAAGTCAGTCCTGTTCACAGGGTGGTGTAGCCCCAGCTAAACTGAGCTGCGTCTTGTCCCAAAGCCATGACTGCAGAGCCCCAAGATCTGGCCCTGTCCCTCCTAGAGTGAGGGCACAGTGGTCAGGGCCCTACAGTGACCTCCTGCAGTCCATGTGTCCACCATATGGCTCAGGGTGCCCCTCTGTGTGTCCTGTCCTCCCTGGCTTGTATGCATGGACGTTTTAGCCCACCCTTGCCCACATCTAGAAGATGCTTTCCAGGTAGTCTGTCTGCTGTTTTTGTTGGTCAGTCTGCTTCAATCACAAGAGCACTGGGGAGATTGAGGCTTAAGCTGGTAACCTTGGTCTTGTTGCTGGGTTAAAGACAGCTGCCTCGTTTCAGTAGCAGAACACAAAACAGAGAAGAATCTGGGTGGAATGAACAGTCCAGGGCTGGCAGTCGGAAAAAAAGGATTAGATTTTCATTATATTTTATGAGAAAATGCATACACAGGGACGCCTGAGTCAGTCGGTTAAACCTCCGACTTCAGCTCAGGTCATGATCTCACATTTTGTGAGTTCGAGCCCCGCGTCGGGCTCTGTGCTGACGGCTCGGAGCCTGGAGCCTGCTTGGGGTTCTGTGTCTCCCTCTCTCTGTCCCTCCCCCACTCCTATTCTGCCTCTCTTTCTGTCTCTCAAAAATATATAAAAAATTTTTTTTTAATTCTAACTAAAAAAAAAAATACGTACATGTTTACAGCCTGGTGTTTTTTGCTTATCATTGATATACATACCCCTGTGTCATGAATAGGAGTAACTATCATTTACTGAACATGTAGTACATTTTGACACCACTTAACAAATGATTTCTGTGAGGTATCCCCATTTTACAGAAGAGGAGATGGGGGTTAGCACTTGTGAATGGCACGGCTGGCGTTTGCTTCCAGTCCTCAAAGGCCGCAGCCTGCACTCTTTGTTCCTTGCCGGGTTTTGCATTTAGCTTCTATCTTTATTACAGAGGCTCTTTTTGTGGCGCTCCTGGTGACCTGTGGCACAAGGACTCAGTGTATCCTAGTGCGCTGGGATCTCTTCACAGGTCAGAGGCCGCTCCTTTGGCTGTGAGGTGGCCATTTTGTGCACTTCCTTCAGAGTACAGGGTGTGGTGATCCGGGCACGGAGGCTTTCCTTGGAAAAGCCTCTCCAACTGCTTTACGATTAGGTGCCTTCATGGAATCATAAGTCTTGAAGCCACTGATTTTTCTTCCCAGCTTCTCTCCAGTTACTTTAATTGCAGCTGTCCCCCAAGCTGCTGGAAAGCATTTATGTTTACTTCTTTTTTAGGTCCTAATCTTCTAGGACAGAGACTCTCAGATTTTCCCGTACGGGAGACCCTCTGAAGCGCTTATTAAGACAGCTTGCTGGGCTCCAGGCCCCAGTCTCTGATTTGGCGGGTCCACGGTGGGGCCGGGGAAGTTCCATTTCTAGCACGTTCTCAGGAATGTCGCTGCTGCTGCAGGGGAGGTAACACTTGGAGAACCGCTTCTCCGGGGTTTCTGGTGGAAGCCGCATTCCTACCTTCCTGTGCCCCCCATCCACTGGAGAATCACCCTCAAGACCACCTTGCTCTTAATTGTCTTGTACAGAATTAGCCCGAGGCGTTAGGTGGCGAGCGTCCTCTGGCTCCCGAAGTTAGGCAGCAGATCGCTTGGTCTCCAGGAGCTCACTTGTTTGGGGGAACTGGTGTTTCAGGTGGTGAGAGCAGCCGAGGAGGCGGCGTCCACGCTGGCCAGCTCCATCCACCCGGAGCAGTGTATCAAAGTCCTCTGCCCCATCATCCAGACGGCCGACTACCCCATCAACCTCGCCGCCATCAAGATGCAGACCAAAGTCGTCGAGAGGATCGCCAAGGAGTCCTTGCTGCAGCTCCTCGCCGACATCATCCCGGGCTTGCTGCAGGTGGGCCCCCTGGGCAGCTGGCCGGTGCCTGTCGTGTGGGGCTGTGAGGCCGGGAGCCGGTGCTGCCCAACCTGGGTGCCTGGGGCTTTGCCCCCCTCACTCACTTGAGGGGCGGATGGGAAAGGGCAGGCGCCAACCTGTTTCAGAACCCGCGCAGCTGTGTGGCTCAGACACCTCGGGTCCTCTCTCTCTTGTTTTCTAACGCACCCTCCCCTGAATGTGGCCGGAAGAGCTTCCCGGCAGCCTAGAGCTGTGGCTCCCAAAGTGAACTTTCTGTTTACTCTAAATATATTTTGGTCCTTTCCTGGTCGTCGTTGTTCATGCCTTCAACAAACCCTTATTGCACATCTGTGGGCCCCAGCCCTGGGCAGGGTGGGCCGTGGGAGTGCAAAATCAGATAATGGTCCTTGCTCTGCTATCCAGCACATATTCATGGAGAGCCTTCTAAGTGCAAGGCACTGAGTTAGACTCAGGAAGATGTTTTGCTGCGCCACGGCATAACCACAGGGGTGTTTCAACCTGCGTGGGGCACAGTACAGCTGTGCAGGCAGCCGGAGATGAGGGCACCACCTGCAGAGTTACTGTAGGTGCGAGTGGGGGTTTCCTGGATCAGAGGCCAAGAGGTGATTTCACAGAAGAGCTGGTTTAGAGTTGGGCCCTGGAGGGAGAGAGCGACTTCAGTGGGGAAGGTGGAGAGAAACCAGCTTCACGTTGAAGAAATGCTGCTGCTCGCTGAGCGCTCGGCTTGGGAATTTAAGTACAGACTGTTGAGACTGGATTATTCCAGGCAGAGGAAAGAGCAAGCCCGAAGCATCCTCAGAGCAGCAGGCTGTCTCATTTGAGTGGGGCAGGGGCCAGGCCGACAGGTAGACGGAGGCCCGGATGTAGAGTGCACAGGTGTCAGGCTCCGGGCCCGGATGTCTCCCACCCGCTTTGGGTGGTACAGAGGTTCTGCCCACAAGAGCGAGGGAGGCAGTCTCATTTCTTGAAAGTCTCATTTCACACAAGGTTTGCTTTGCCATTGGGAGAATATGAAAGAACCGAGCTGTTTTCCCCCTTAATTTCCTTTCCCATCTCCCTCTCTCTCTCTCTCTCTCTCTCTCTCTCTCTCTCTCTCTCACTCTCTCTCTCTCTCTCTCTCCCACGTGTCTTGCGTGGCGCTACTGTGGCAGCTCACGCTGAGCAGCACATAGTGCAGGGGAGGGCCGCTGCTACTTGCCAGCCTCCCTTCTCCACCTGCAGGAACCAGTTCACTCTCGACACTGTTGAGTTTTGACCTCTCTGGAGCAAAAGCTCCCTGGGTCCAGTGGCCGGTCTCGGGTGTGTGGTGGTTGTTAGCGCCAAGTCCAGTGTTGAACTGTGAGGGTATTTGCAGAAACCTTGACGAGACATTGACCGTGAAGCAGATCTTTGATCTCATTTCCTTTTCGTGTCCCTTCTGACTCTGTAGGGTTATGACAACACCGAAAGCAGTGTGCGTAAGGCCAGCGTGTTTTGCTTAGTGGCGATTTATTCCGTAATCGGAGAAGAGCTGAAACCTCACCTCGCACAGCTCACGGGGAGCAAGGTACGTATAGTGTTACACAGGCCGACGGCACGCCTGGGCTCTGCCAGCCGCCGAAAATCTGCTTGTCTGCAGCTCTGGCCTCCACACGGGCTGGGTCCCTCGTGGGCATCGACGGTGAAGACCGCGGGCTCTCCCCCTGGGCCTTGCCAACGTGCAGGCGCTGTTGTGCGCGCTCTGCGTGTGTCGGTGCCTTCATTCGTGACGATGTCCCTGTAGGATGAGGACACTCATCCACATTCAGCTGCGCAGGGACACACAGAGCTCTCACGCCAGAAGCCAGGCCACGCTGCCTGTCTTGTTCCTTTCAGGGTGTTTTAGAATGCGGGGCAGAAAATGGGACAAGAGGCCTGTTGGCTCATTGCAGCTGAGAGTGGCCAGAGTGCTTACTGGTTTAAAAATAACCTTCAGTCTGATGAGCCTGCAGGGGGACAGCAGGTGGAGCTCTGGCAGGAGAGGCAACGGCCGGAGCAGCCGCTTGACCGCTGGGGCCTTGCAGGCGTCTGGCCGGCCGTGTGACAAGGCGACCCCAGGGGCTGCCTGGGGGGAGTAGTGTGGCAACATGGAGTTCAAAACGCCCTGGTGGTGGTCTGGGTAAAAAAGCGTGAAGCTAGAGGTGCCTGACATGCTCCTTATGAAAGGAAGAATCAGCAAGTGAGGCCGCGTTTCTTTCCACATAGAGCTGTTCCTTTGGCACGGCCAGCGGGGCATCCTAGCCAGAGCCTTGCCTCCCCAGAGTTCTGGCAAAGCCAGAAGGGCATTCCCCCCTGTGCTGGCGGGGGCTGTCCTGGGCATTGTAGGGGGATAAGCAGAACCCCTGATGGCCCTCTAGATTCCGGTAGCACCCACCCCTCAGTCATGAGACTCACCGTCAAGGCTGCGCGCAGCCAGATGACCCCTGGGGGGCAAATCACCGCTGGCCGAGAACCCCTGAGAAGTCAGCGGCTGGGTTGAAGGGTGGTTTGGGGGCTACTTCGCCTGACTGCATTTTCCCCTTCTCCTTTCCTTTTCTCATCACTGACCCCTTCCCCAGCCATGATCTGGAAACTCCAAGCCGAGAGTCACCAGCAGTGTGCTAGGCCCGGAAGCCGCCTCTCTCTCTGGCCTCTGTCTGGCTTTCTGTCGGTGGTTCCTGGCAGCAGTGAAAACTAGAAAACTATATTCACCAAGGGGGTTCAATTTTTAAGGCTCATCCCCAGATAACAGACCCCAGTTTTGTCTGGCAGTTGCCCTGTGCCATCACCTCATTTGCCCCTTCTAGTCAGGGACTGAGAAGACGCAGGTGTTTCCTCATCCCTGTTGTGCAGCTGACCTGCTGCCATTCCTCTCAGCGGTGGCCTTGGCTCTGGAGCCCACGTCCTGATCGGTCCGCTCAGAGGGCGTAGGGAGGCTGGGCCTCAACCCTTCTTCCTCGGTAGCCCACTTCGTCCGCTGCCCCAGTCCTTGGACGCGATAGCTCTGGTGTGTTAGCAGGACCTTCGGAGACTCGCATACACCTCTCTACCAGCAGACATCAGTCGCTGATGGACGTGGTGCCAAGACAGCCTCAGTTTCCTAGACCGGAAATAGGCAGACTCTGGCTGTGGCTTCCCGTTGCTCTGTGTGACCCGGCCGATCAGAACACTCTCCTGTTGCTTAACAAGTGATACCAGGCTCTGCGGAGAAAGGCCTGATGCAGAGTCGTGGAAGGAATGCATGGGGGGCATTTGAGAGTGTCCCATTGCCATGGCAGCAACACCAGTTTTGGGGTCAAACAACCTGCCTTCTGGTCTCTGCCCTCCACTTCCTAGTCGTGTGACCCTGAACAGGCTTTCTTTTCTTTCTCTCAGTTTTTAAAACATGGTGGCAAAATACCCATCACATAAAATTTGCTGTCTTAACCATTTCTGAGTGTACCTTTCACTGGTGTTAATACATTCACATTGTTGTGGGACCATCCCCACCATCCGCCTCCAGAACTTTGCTCATCGTGGAAAACCAAAACCCCACCCCCTTAAGTAGTAATTCCTCAGAACTCCCTCCTCCCAGCCCCTGGCCACCACCATTCTACTTCAAGTCTCTGGATTTGACTCCCCAGGGGCCTCGTAGAAGTGACACCATTTGTCTTTTTTGTGACTGGCTTATTTCACTTAGAATGATGTCCTTGAGGTTCGTCCATGTCGTAGGTTTGTCCGAATTTCTTTCCTTTTTAAGGCTGAGTGCTACTCCGTTGTGCGTACGTACTGCAGTTTGCTTGTCCGTGTTTTGGTGACAGGCGCTTCTTTCCATCATTGGCTGTTGTGAACAATGCTGCCTATGAGGGTGTGTGTACAAGTGCATCTTTGAGACCCCGCTTTCGGTTCTTTTGTGTCTATAGCAGGACTGGAATTGCTGAATTCCATAACTTTTCCGCGGTGGCTGTACCCTTTTACGTTCCCGCTGACAGCACCCAAGGGTTCCAGTCTCTCCACCTGCTCACCGACACTGTTTTCTCTCTCTTTGACGGTAGCGGTCCTCATGGCTGATACAAGGTGGTTCCTCAGTGTAGTTTTGTTATGTGGGGCATCTTTTCACGTTGGCCAGTTGTATATCTTCTTTGGAGAAATGTCTGTTCAAGTCCTCTGTCTATTTTTGAATTAGGTTTTTATTTTTTTAGTTGTTGAGTTTTAGAAGTTCTCCATATATCTTGGATATTAACCCCCTGTCTTTTGCTGCATAATTTTTTTTAACTTTCATGAAGTCTCTAGGAATTTGTCCATTTCATCTGGGTTACCTAATCTGTTGGTGTACATTTGTTCATAGTGGGTTTTTTTTTAAGTTTAGTTATTTACTTTGATTTTTTTTAATGTTTATTTTTGAGAGAGACAGAGAGAGAGAGAGAGACAATGCGAGCAGGGGAGGGGCAGAGAGAGAAGAGAGACAGAACACAGAATCCAAAGCAGGCTCCAGGCTCCTTCCTATCAGCATAGAGCCCAATGTGGGGCTTGATCCCACGAACCGTGAGACCGTGACCTGAGCCGAAATCAAGAGCTGGATGTTTAACTGACTGAGCCACCCAGGTACCCCCCATGGTGTTCTCTTCTAATCTTTTTTATTTCTGTAGAATCAGTAGTAACGTCCAAACATTCATCAATGCTTTTAGTAATTTGAGTCTTCTTTTTTCCTTAGGTAACTGAGTTAAAGATTTGTCGATTTTATTTATCGTTTCAAAGCACCAATTTTTGGTTTCCTTGGTTTTCTCTATTGCTTTTCTATTTCATTTATCACTGTCCTAATCTTTATTATTTCTTTCCTTCTGGGTTTAATTTGTTCTCTTTCTAGTGCAAGACGTAAGGTGAGGTGGTTGATACGGGCTCTTCCTTTTTTATTCTAAGCTACACGTTTCCTTCTTTGCGCTACGTTTGCTGCATCCCGTAAGTTTAGGTATGTTGTTTGCATTCTCCTCTGTCTCCAGATACTCTCTAATTCTCCGTGTGATTTCTTCTTCGACCCATGGGCTCTTGACCAGCGTGTTGCTCAGTTTCCACAAATTGGTGAATTTTTCCGTTTTCTCCCTGATACCAATTTTTAACTTCATCCAGTCGTGGTCAGAGAAGACACGCTGCATAATATCTATTTTTGTGAATCTGTTGAGACTTCATATGTGGCCTTATTTTAGTCTTTTCTGGAGCATGGGCCACATCCACTTAGGAAGAACGTGTATTCTGTTGTTGGGTAGTGTTTTGCTGTGACTGTTAGATCGAGTTGGTTTATTGTGGTGTGTTAGTTTTTGATGTCCTCGTCTTCTCTCTGGGTCTTCGGTCTATTATTAAGAACAGGGTACTGACATCTCCAAGTGAACCCTCCAGTTCTGTCAACATTTCCTTCTTCTATTTTGCTGGCGTGTTATTATATACAGACGTGTCTGTGCTTGCATCTTCTTGGTGTTATTGGCCTTTTATTAATATATAACGACTTTCTTGCTGTCTTTGATTTAAAGTCTGTTTTGCCTGGGGCGCCTGGGTGGCTCAGTCGGTTAAGCGTCCGACTTCAGCTCAGGTCATAATCTCACAGTGCGTGGGTTCGAGCCCCACATCGGGCTCTGTGCTGACAGCTCAGGGCCTGGAGCCTGCTTCTGATTCTGTGTCTCCCTCTCCTCTCTCTCTGCCCCGCCCCCACTCGCATTCTGTCACTCCTTCTCTCTCTCTCTCTCCGTCTCTCTCAAAAATAAACACTAAAAAAACCCAAATTTAAACTCTGTTTTACTCAGTGTAATTGGTACAGCCACCCTTACACCCTTGGTTACTGTTTGTGTGGAGTCGCTCTTTTCAGCCTGTCACCTTCAACCTCTTTGTGTCTTAGTAGACCTAAAGTGAGTAGTCTCTTGTAGACAGCGTAGTGTTGGACCGTGTTTTCTTTACCCATCCTGCTAGTCTCTGTCTTGTGACTAGAGAGGTCCACCGTTTCCATTTGAAGAGACTGCTTGCCGCTGAGGAGAGACCGCCGTCACAAGCTGGGGTGTGTTTTCAGTATACCGTAGAGTTTTTCTGTCCCTCATTTTTCTGCAGTGTTTGCTTTTTGTACTGAAATGTTTTAGTTCCCTCCTCATTTCCTTTCGTGTATATTCTGTAGCTGTTTTCTTGGTAGTTGCTGGGGGGATTACATTGGACATCCTACGGTTATAACACTCTATAATTTGAATTTATACCAGCTTATGGAGCAAGCTTCTGAACCCCAGCCATTTCATTTGTAAGACAAGAGAGCCTGTTCTGCCTCCCTCAGAGGATTTTTGTGAGGCTCAAATATGATCGTCAGTAAAAGCTTCTTGTAAACTGTGAAACCACGGCCATGTCATTAACTCTGTTACCATCATTTCCTTGTACTTGTGCTTACATTCTGGACCACACTGGTGGACACATCAGTGGTTTTGATCGCAAATAAGTATAACGGTGTTTGCACCTCATTTTTAATCAGGCTTTCACAGAAATATAACTGCCTTGTAGAACGTTTTTTCTTCTTTAAAAAAATCTTTGATTCAACAAGTATGTGTTAGGAATACTTGCTCTCCTCACTGTACCACTAAGACGTGTGGGAAAAGCAAAACTTCGTCCTGCCCTGGAGTGGCATGAAATGTGTCCGAGGACAGGACTGACCCACAAGGAAGCCTGCCCAGCAGCCCAGGAGGGCCCGTTGCGTGGAACAGTCCCTTGGGACTGAACGGGGGTGGGGCTTGGCAGCACAGGGCTGAGCTGCAGAGGGAGGGAGGCGGGAGCAGACTGCAGGAGGGGACCGTGAGAACAACTGAGGAGGGGTGTTTGGAGGACATGTTTTCTGATGAGGAGCTACGGAGGGCACGTGGACGTGTTTTCGGTCTTCATTTTGCAGGAGGGGAAGCTGAGGCTCAGAAAATGTTTTGCCTGTAGTCACACAACTAGTTGGTGGTGGAGTTGGTTCTGGAACCGTGTGTGTGGCGATCCCAGGGATGGATCTCCCTTTGTGGGAAGACACACAGCACAAGTGTTTATTTCAGCCTGTATATCTACCTTTGGGTGAGCGGTCAGGGAGACTTAGCCTCTCTCAGTAGCTCTGTGCCATTGCTGTTCCAGCCCCCACTGGAAGGTAGTTGGAGGGCCTGCTTTCCCATGCACCACACGCTGGGCCTCTCTTCCTGGGTCCCCCTGGAGACCAGCCTCTCCTCCCGTGGACTCAGCCTCGTTGTGGCCTGCTTAGAGCAAGGAAAGCAGGTAAAGAGCCGTGGATAGGAAATACTTCCCAGTCCCCTTCATCTTGCAAGTTGTGTGTTACGTGGACGTTTATAGGCATTCTGCTTCCACAAACGCTTGTTTCTTTTGGTTCTTAGTATGAGCAGGCAAATTATCAACATAACGCATTATGATTTCGACAAGTATTTAAGAACGAGTACTTAAGAACCTACAGTGTTACACGGTGTTCTGCGTATCCGGAGGGTCCAGGGGGGCTTACGTTAAAAGCATGGGAGATCTCAGAAATGAAAGCCACTTTCGTCATGAAGCGCTGTGCCCATCCGAGGTGATGTGACTTCACGACACGCCGTTGGCCTCAGTGAGCTCTCATCTTACGGGAAGGAGCAAGCGAGTGCACTGCCAACTCCATGAGGCAGGTGCCCGAGCCACAGGAGCTGATGAGCAGGTGGGGGGAAGGCCATGGAGGCCGCCTTCTGGATAGGTCTCCGATGCCGCAGCACTTTGGTGGGCCCAGAAGGGGGAGGAGAGAGGTGTCCGTGTGGAGGCACAGCTGCAGCCGAGGGGTGAAGGTCAGAAGACCCGACCTGTACCTTGCCTAGCGGACCTCGTCCCTGTGGAGCTGGGCTCACACCCTTCTTTCCCTGCCAGACCGCGTGGAGCCACTGGCCTCCGTCGCCCCTTCACACAGCTGCTTCCAGGGAGCCCTTGTGCCCCTGCTTAGAGTGCTTAGAGTGACGCTTTCATTCTTTCTTGAGAACCCACTGCCCCTCCCCCCCCAGACTCTGACCCCTCCCCCCCCAGACTCGTGGCCCTCCCCGCTGGCAGGTGTGCGCCGAATGCGTGGTGGGCACTCAGTGTTTGTGTCCTGAACTTCTCAACGAAGGGACGTGCTCTCTTCTGATTGTCACCTGGGGTTTTTCATCTCCTGCTCCCTGATTGTCTTCCTCCTGCTAATCTGTCACGTCTTCTCTTTGCAGATGAAGCTACTCAACTTATACATAAAGAGGGCCCAAACCACAAACAGCAACAGCAGCTCCTCCTCCGACGTGTCCACACACAGCTAATGGCAGCGCCAGAGTCTCTTTCTGTCGCCCTAGAAGCAATCGGTGGTGCCTCTCAGAGACCTTCCCCGCCCCCCGCCCCCCCATCGGCTGCCCAGTCAGTACACGGAGGCCCGCAGATATTTATTACAATCAGTATTTTGGTCCCTTCCAGCTTTTGTGTAGAATCTTACTGGTATTGAATGTAAAGGAAGCAAGGCCTGTTTTGCAGTCTTCGTACGCAACAAGCGGAATAAGAAAAGAGCCATACTTACCCATGTCTTGTACAGCCTGCTGAGATCATAAAACCATGTGTGTGGGGTGCAGTTTTCGCAAATCAGAGCTCTCTAGCCAATACTGGTAGAAAGTAGCATTTTCTCTTAGTTAATAACATTGAGGAGGGTGTGTTAATTTCTGTTTCTATCTCATCTTCGCTTACTTCTTCTGGACACGGCCTGTGACACCAGGAAAGGGTCGTACGTCCTTCAGTTGGATTGTGAGACCTACTAAGAACGTGAGTCAAATCCCGGCAAGAAACAAACAGAAGCCTGAAGACCGTCTTTTAACAAACACGTGGGATTTTGCTTGTACACTTTCTGGACTGGAGGCCCAGGGCCCCCTCCTCAGGCCCCTTCCAGGACGGGCTCCCAGCGCCTCTGAACCCTCCACTCGTGCTATCCCCACCCAGAGCTTCTACTCGAAAGAATGGTTTCTTCCGTTTAAATCCAAACAGAAAAGTCCAGGTAAATGTATAGCATCCCTTAGGGGGAGTGCCTAAAGTGGCATTTCGTGAAGCCTGGAAGATCCAAGAGAAGGGGTGTGTGTGTTTATTTCACTACGCAGATGTTGGGGAAACACTATGTTAACAGGGCCTCCCCTGTGGCCCTGCTGCTTGGTTGGGCTTTTCCGATTCCGCACCGTCTCCTCTCCTGTCCCCCAGCCTCCACCTCAGCTGCTCAGTTCGAAGTGTTCTGGCCAGTCTGATAAATGATAACTCTGCCACCCCAGTTTTGACTTCTTGGTTTCATTTGGGATTAGGATCGAAGGAAAATCTAGAGAGACCAGGTATCAGAATCCTTTTTTTTAATTTTATGGACGGAAGTACTTCCTTGATCATCTGTTGAAATAGTTGTTTGAGCAAAAAGCAATGGTGAGTGGCACATTGCGGGAAAACAAGATTTGAAACCCAGTTTTAACGTTTCTTCACTGAGAAATTACCAGAGAAACTACCCTTCCTAAACATTTTTCTTAAGGGTTTCACTCTCCAATAAAAGGGACTATAAAGATTAGAGTCTGGTTAAAATAAGTTTTGAGTAAAATTCTTCAAGTGAAATGGAAATTCTTGTTGCAGTCGTGAAGCCTTCTATCCTCTCTAAATTGAACTGGGTTTTCCCTGAGGAAAA